>NC_091395.1:74876293-75182103 GCF_032191515.1 Phaenicophaeus curvirostris
GTCCAGGTTTAAAGGCATTTAGGCAACCAATCTCCAGTAAAATCAAAACAATGTTTGTCTAGTATCCATCTTTGATTCAGATTTTCATCTGAGAGCTCTTGAGTGGTGTTGAACGTGAAAGCCAGCCTTGTCTTTAACCCCGCAAAAAAAGTAGCCAGGCAAGGGGAGAAGGAAGAGAAAAGATACCATTTGGAAGGCAGAAAACATGCTCTCAAATCTCTGCTCTGCTCAAGATGGAAGATGCCTTTTTAAATCTTAGAAAAGAACTATGGTCTCAAGCCTTTCTGTAAAGACATCTCTTAAAATCTCTGCCTGAAGCTGTTCCATTGTGTGTAAATAAATATTCATTGTAACAAGTGACTGACCTTGTCTCCCTGACAAGATATTGGGAAAATAGTATGATGACAAGACTGTAACTCATTTTTTTTGGCTTGTTTACTCTTAGGTGGAATGGGTATCATATTAATTATACAAAAAAGAAGAAGTACACTAGGAATAATTAATCCAGACTGACTCAGCAGCCTTGTGATTACAGCAACCTCTTTGACAGTAGAAAATCTATAGTTACATCTCTGCTTCAAATTGAACAGTGTGAGGTATCAAAAACAGGTTTTTCAAATCCCAGATGAGTTCCCTAACTACTGAACTGTGGGGCAAAAATCAAATTAGGTCCCTGTTGAAAGGGCTTATCCCAGACTTTCTCTTTTGGTACATTGATGTCTCAGCAATATGTTTACAAGCCCCTAGGAGATAAGATCTTTCTGGAGTTGCTGGATTATCATTGAAATTTTAGAGCAATACAAGCATTTGGATGATTGCATGCATGCCCACTGGCAGACAATGGTTCCTCAGAAACACTGTTGATAGAAAATTAGATATTACAGGAATATAAGTCATGTGGAAAAAAATGGGATTTTGAAGTCTTGGCTGCACCTGAACATCAGGCTTCAGCATCTAAGATATTTGTCTGATATCTCTTTTCCTTTCCTATACTCATTCAGGTCAGGTGCAGCTTTTTGTTGTTCTTGTATCAACAAGTTTTGTCTTAGACTGTCTTTACACGAGAATGCTTGTGTCTCTGAACCTAGAGACCCAGCCTGTAGTCTTCTGTATTTTCTTTGAACGGTTCGTTTGTTAGTAGTCAGCCTTACTGTTCCCATTACAAGGAGAACTTGAGGTTTTCTTGGGCTTTTCTTCTGTTGCAAGACTGTGTATTTACAGAAAGCAAACATGCAGTCCTTTTTCTCTCCACTCCAGTGAGATTTCCTTTTCTTTCCTCGATTTCCTGAAGACCACATGTGAGCACTCTTATAATAGAAGTTGTCCAAATTATCTCACTGATCCTTCTGGAAGTATTTTCTGCTAATCCACTGTTTTCTGCTGGGTCCTGTACTTGATTGTGTGTGGTTTCTACTTTTGTCTAACCTACGCTGTTACCTCTATGTTCAGTAATAT
Organism: Phaenicophaeus curvirostris; assembly: GCF_032191515.1. Classification (NCBI taxonomy): domain Eukaryota; kingdom Metazoa; phylum Chordata; class Aves; order Cuculiformes; family Cuculidae; genus Phaenicophaeus; species Phaenicophaeus curvirostris. The sequence continues at coordinate 74,877,749 of NC_091395.1, forward strand.
TCACCTGTGATTTTGGCTGGTGACTCCTATTGCTCAAGATACTCAGCTTGGTTTAGTAGCTTAGATATCTGCTAAAGGAAGGATAGATGTGGCAATCAGCTTCAGCCAATTGCTACTCAGCATTCAGTATAACAGTACTTGAAATAAAAATGGCACTAGGAGAAAAATAAAACAGGTGATCCTGCACCTTTGTCTTTCAACGATGCTTTCCAGCAACATACAGGACAACTAACTTGCTTGGAACAAGCTGGAAAGAGAGAAAAACAGGACTATCACAATCTTTTGCAAACATTTTCCAAGTTTTATCAGGAAGGAGATAGAAACATTCTACGCTTATGGCTATGTGCATGCATTAAATTGTTTTTTTTGGTCAACTAGAAATACAGTCTGGAGCTGACCAAATCCAAACTCCACTAAGTCACAGGGGACGTTTTTATAGATGTCATTGGACTCCGGGTAAGAATTTGAGAATACAAGTAGAAAATCCAAGTATCTCCAACGAATGTAGTCAAGTAGGGTGAAGGAAATTCTATCCATGAATGCCACAGCTGGAGCTGCTGTAATACACTTATTTTGACACTTTAAAAAACTTCTTTTGCAAACCTATCCCTCAATGAGGTCACAAAAATTTGCCAGCATTGCCTTAAGTTTTGAAGCAGTTTCTTCTTAGAATTGTTCCAGTAAAACTTGGCTGAAGTCTGTATTTGCATCTCCTTTAGTGGTTGATTTTTTTTTTTTCTGCGGTGTTGTCTTTTTCAGGCACAGTGAGAGCTATAATAGAGCTCCACTTCTGCACTGTGCTGCTCTGAGATCCTGTACAATACGCTAAGAATTCATGCATGCTGTTTCCAGTAAGATACTTTCAGATACTCCCACATATAATCCTAAATCTACCTAGAGCAGCTGATGTACTAGTATAATAACCTAATACATTACCTTACTGCAGAAGTCACCAGATCTTTGCTGCCACTTACAGCCCTGCCAAGCATCCACCTTTCTGTCCACTCTTGTTAAAAACCTGCTTAGACTGCAGGATTTAAGTGGCAGGGGCTTTTTATTTTTTTGCTATATATTTCTACACCTTCCACTACAGAGGGGCTTTGATCCGTCTTTGAGGCTTCTAGATTTCACTGAACCAAAACCAATATGAATATAAAAAGATGCACAAAGGAATGAGAACACATATGGAAAGCATGCTCAACTCAAGAGAAAGGTAGTACAGCAGACCCAAAAAAGCCCAAATATTAAGAGCATGTTAATGACAGGAATATCCTACTTGCTGCAGTCTGTTTTCAAGTAATGCAGGCAGAAGTACAATATAGATTCGTTTACAAGCACATCATTCAGCATCTTAAGACAAACTAGTTTTTTTATACCAGCATTTAAGTTTCTCACTTTTAAAAATAAATATTTATTAAGGCCATTTCTGGCAGGCTGTACAGACATTGTTTGCACCCTGACAAACACTGTGTCAGACCTTGTCAGGTTCTTTTGAAGAAAGTTCAGTTGCACGGCTCCAGCACTGTGGTTTTTAGACCTATTCAATTCAATAACTTAGCGTTCATACAGATACAGAAATTGCAATCACATTTTCCTGAAAGGGAAAGTGAGCAATGGCATAACTAGCAGTGAAAGGATCTGGCATCTGGCTTAGTGAATCCTTGGTCTCCCTCTTCTGGCTCAGTTTGAAGGAGCACACTTCACCCAGTATATGCTGCAACTCAGCATCATTGCCCCTGTCAAGTGGTGAAGGGGACTTTAATGAAGTGGACATGTCCAGAACCTATTTTCCTGCTCATGGCTGCAAGCACCATCATAGAGCAATAGGAGTTTTAAGTCTAGACCTCCCACCCCCTTCCCATTTTTTGTGCACCAGCTTGAAACTGGGAAAATCATCAGAAATCTCTTTAATACAGACAGATGGAGGAAACAAAAAGAAGCCATAAAAGGCATTTGGAAATAAAAGTGAGTAAATATATACAGGTTGCGACCCTAGATATTCTGATGTAGCTGCTAATGCTCAGCTCTGGCTAACTTGCACGTTTTACACGCTTGCCAGCACTAACGGCTTCAAAACTCTAAAACTCAGTTGCCAAGTTACCAATTATTAAAATATCCACAAAGGCTTTTCTGCACATTTTCATGCTGTTACAAGTCGTTCTGTCAGCAAATCAGATGGGAATTTGAGTTTTGTCTAAAGCTATTCTGATATGAAGAACACATTTTGGATTCTTCCTTTTTGCCTTTGGTTTTCTGAGCCTTTCCTTTGCAAACAAGCCTCTGAGTAATTTTATTTCTGCAAGAAAAATAAAAGTGTGAAAGATACAACTGGTTTTTAAAAATGCAATATCAGACTTCTGTGTCTTGAAGTACTAAGATTTTTGTATATTTTGAAGTTATATGTGAAGCTGTGAGAAATGGCATCATCCATTTGAGGTAGACCACAAGGGAAAGGGTTTGTCTGTATTTTGGGATTGCTGCCTATGAAAGACAGGGACTTGTAACCTACTGTGTGACTGCGGCTGGTATAACAGTCATCATTTTGTAAAACAGATGCCTTTGGGACTTTTACTTGAAATGTTATGTGATGAACATCTGCCTAGATCTATAATAGTAATATCAGGAAAGCTGGGCTGGTTTTTGCTATGTTACCCATTCCTGCTTATGATTTTTCTTAATTGTGTGTGTCATTGCTGATGATTTGTGCATGAAAGAAAGCTACACATTTGAAGTCTGGAAAAGAGCTTGATCTGAGTATGTTGTGGTTTTAATTGCCTACCAGATTTTTGTCTTTGTACTCATACTTGCTTTGCAGAGACGTGTCACACAGGAAAGAGTCCTGCAAGAATCTGTATTTGAGAGGAACCACAGCCCAAACCAATATTTGCTTAACCAGTTAAATTCTTTATGCCATACTGAGGTTTTAGAATTAAAAAAAAAAAACAGGATAAATGAGAGAAGACTATTCTCAATGTAAGTATGACAAGGTACAAGTCACCAATTCCTACACGCAGTTGCACAGTGGTACCTAAAAATCATAGAATCATAGACTGGTTAGAGTTGGAAGGGACTTTAAAGACCATTCAGTTCCAACTCCCCTGCCAGGGACAGGGACACCTCCCACTGAGTCAGGTTGCTCAAAGCTTCATCCAACCTAGTCTTGAACATCTCCAGGGATGGGGCATCCATGACTTCTCTGGGCAACTAGGTGTGACAGTAAAATATTTCTTCCGAAATCAGTACCACATCTTCAACTACCTGCTGCTGTCTCTAGGATAGAAGGATTCCTGTTTGCTACAGTGCAGTTAAAAGGTAGTAGTAAGATAAGAAATTTAAAAATTAGGAAAAAAATAACTATAGCAAGACTGGAAATGTTACAGCCCAGATAAAAGTTGGTAGCGAGATTACAAAATCAGGGAAAAAACCCTAAAACTGTAGCAAAATTGAAATGGGTCTTTCTTTGTTAGGAAAAAGGAAAGATGTTTTCAAGACAAGATGTCTAAGTTGTGGATTTAGGAGCACAGGGATGTAAATTTTGTCCTTTAAAGCAACAGATTTCTGAGTAATCCTACCTGTAGGAAAAAGTGCCTGTGTCCAACCAGCCAGCTGTGATGTGGCACAGTTTGTGTGCTGTTTCCTGTGATTCTCTGAGGTCTAATTAGAGCAACACTGAATGCATCAACTAACCCTTGAGGGCTGTCACGACTCAGGAGCAGACTGTTCCTAGAAAAGAAAGGATTGGAGTGTCAGAGAAGAGCCTTTCAGTTCAAGCTGTAAATTTTCTCCTCTAAAAAGGAAACACCTGCTATTATTATGAGTATGTCTTTATACTTTCAGAGGTGTATTGGCAAGAGTTTTGGTGCAACATTTCTGAGTTTGAAATATTGTTAGGAAGTCTCTGGGGTTTTGCTATCCCTTTTTCCTTTTCTTTTCTTTTTTATCCAGGGAGGGAATCTTATGGAAGAGCCAACAGGACTTCTGAATAAATTTAGAAAATGTATTGACAATTTCATAATAAAATGTTAAATATCAGTTGATGAGCTTCAATCGTTGGAGGCCTTGGGGACAATTATAAAAATTACTGTGAGTTGGAAGATGGAAAAGTGATGCATCTTCCCTCCATTTCGATGATCTTCATGTTGAAAAAGGCAAATGTAAGACCTGTGTTAAACTAGCAGGAAAGCTAGTTTAACATGACATATTTCTTAGAAATTAAATTCTCCAAAGCAGACCAGATGAGTCACCCTTTTCAGGCTTTTTATGTACAAACCTCTAACAAAAGCAATTTGTCTGTATGGGCTGTATATTTAGTAGGAAGTTTTACAGTTGGCTTATTTTTGAGCCAGCCTAACAGCTGGTGCTGTTATTTGGAGCACAGTATGTTCTCATTTCAGGGGGCTGTGCCAGCAGATGATGTAGTAACCCATGGCAAGGATTTATAGGAGCAGGTACATCATGGGAACACAGTCACTTGAAAGTTTTGCCAGGAACTGTGGGTCAAAGACCATTCTTATTCAGGTAGAAACCTTCATTCAAAGGACACAACAGCTGTGATCTGCTAGCTTGCACTGAATCATTGGAAAATGGAACACGTTGACAGGACTTTGCAGTGAAGATGAAGCCTGAAAGGGGTGTTAAGTTTTTTTATTAAAAAGGCAGTTTATCTACTACTAGTAGCAGTGAAGGTCGAGGCAAAAAAGAAAGCAACAACATGGGACTAAAAGGAAGGTGAGCAAGAGTTAGGGTTTTGTGCATCACTTCTTACAGTCCAATGAATCTTGGTGTGCCCAGCCATATATTTCTTACTTTTTATCTCATCTCCTTCACAAACATACCTTTAAACTACAGATATTGTTTAATACATCCACTCCTTTGAACTTACACGTCCAAGGCTAGGCTCCATTAATCATATTTACCTAATCAATAAAGTTCTTTTAGCAGAGTTTAATGTGCTGTGCATTTTTTCTCTATCTGCGGGCTATTTCTGTAATTAAACTCTTGAACTTAAAAATGCTCTGATAAGGGAAATAGTTCTGTAGCATTAATAACGCTTTACATTATGGATTTTATAAATACAGTAATGATTTTAATCCTAATGAAGAAGTTTTGTTCTGCTCCTCCAGAAAAGAAAGCCCGGGTCTCAACACTATATTAGTTGCAAGATTTTATTTTTGCTGACGTTCTAATTATATGTGAGAAGAAAAACAAGACAATGCTTCTAGCTTCTCAGATGAAAACTCTACTCCTTTTTTTTCAAAGAAAAGGATGGCAAGCATCTTTTTGCAGCCATGCCGCAAAATCTCTTCAAAATTTGTTTGCTTGTTTCAGAAAAAGCAGATACTGTTAATGCCAGGCTCATTACCTTTATTCTGCTACATTGATTGATCAGAAAATATGTTAAGAATATAGTTAAAGCATTAAATATAAGTTTGATTTGGTATCAGTATACTAAAGCAAAAAAAAAGTGTAAAATAAAAATAAAGCAAGAAAACTGATCTACCAGATTAATAGATTTTTTTTTTTCAGAATCATAGAATGGTTTAAGTTGGAAAGGACCTTAATTATCTAATTCCAACCCCTCTGCTGTCGGCAGGGACACCTCCCACTGGGCCAGGTTGCCCAAGCCCCATCCAACCTGGCCTTGAACACCTCCAGGGATGGGGCAGCCGCAACTTCACTGGGCAACGAGTGCTACTGCCTCACTATTCTCATAATGAAGAAATTCCTCTTTATGTCTAGTCTAAATCTGTCCCTCTCCACTTCATACCCGTTGCCCCTAGTCCTATCACTACAAGCCTTAGTCAAAAGTCCCTCCCCAGCTTTCTTGTAGACCCCTTTCGGGTACTGGATATTCTTAGATTCTGATTATATTCTTATATTGTCAAATTTCTCATATTCTATTATAACTCCCAGTCTCAAAATCTGTCCACCTTCCTGCAAGATAAAGAAGATACAACTTCAGTTAAAATGCCACACTGAGAAAGAATGACCATCTGCAAAGTAAAGGCTCCTAATTTCTGAATAACCCAAGTTAAGTATCATGTGTAAGTCTTCAGGCCTGAAATATTACTGAATTAACTATATAGACTCAAATTAAATTTATTTTGACAGGAATGGTTGGACTTGATGATCCTGTGGGTCTCTTTCAAACTTGTGATTCTGTGATTTCTTTGAGACTATTAGTGCTTTCACAGGCTGAAATGTAGCTGTAGAAATGAAATCCTGCTCCTCCTTGTAACTCCAAAAGGGGTCTTGTAGGTGTGTGCTGTAAGACAGCTGTCTTTGAAGAGATAGTAAGGAGATATCGGATATTCAGTGTGAGTTGCTGTATGTCATTCCTGGATTCAAATATGTCTCTGTAGAACATGTAAAAAGTTAGTTTTCAGAGGGTTATAACAATGTGCATTGTAGGAGAAGAGCAAAATAACTACCTGACAGATTTTGAGTCTTTGCTTCAAAGGATGAGGCAAGAGTAACAGCAAAGGGATATGGCTTTGTTTTCAGTTTTTCAATGTTGTTTCAGGCTAGGTAAACTGAACATAACTTGTTTAATTAATTTTTCCTGAAGCACAGAAAGACCTTATAAAGGAAATTAAAAGAAATAGAGATCCAACTGTCTCCTCCTCATCTCATCTTATCCTGTTTCTACAATATAAGGAAAAGTAGAATAGCTCAAGGAGGCTGGAAAATACCAGCATGGGAAACTTCAGCCCAAACAAATTATAGTTCTTATTTTAGACTAACATTAATTTTTGCAAGATACTTTCTGCATCCTTGTGTACTGACTATCTCTATCTTACTGTGGTAATATCTTCCTACCTACTTGGATTTAACAAGCTCCTCACAATGGATCATTATTGGGCACTGGTGATACAGCAGAATATAAACGAGGAATTAGCAGTTTTCTCTTACTTTTTCTAAAACCAGTTGTTCTGTTTGGGTCTGCTCTTCAGGTATTAGAACGGGAATATTTTTCGTGCTTGTACTCATTGCTAGAGATTTTATGCTTTGTGAAATTTCAGCCACAGCTGTGATAAAAGAGTTCCTGGAACCAAGGTCAATTTTATGGTATCCTGTGAGGTATTCTCACTGCATGTCCTTTAATTTCATGCAATTGCTCCAAGACAAGGCAGACCATGGCTGAGATCCTTTGTATAACTGAATATTTTTGTCTGGAAATCATGATAGACTACATTGTATGTAGGTAAAGTAACCTCAGGTAATACAGAAATAAATTTTAAAAAAAACCCCAAACAAGGGAATTTTATAATTACAAATAAATACTATTTTATTTAATTAAAGAAGGGTCTCTTTAAAAGCACTGAAAAAAACCCACTTGACTTTCTCTGCATGCATCTGCTTTAGCTTTATCAAAGTTGGTGGCTTTCTTGACCCATGAGGTAGCATTCCTGGAGGGTTGTTTCTGGACTGCAGACCATGTTCGCGTTGAGAAGTAGCTAACTGCACAGGTCTCCAGACTCAAAACTCTTAGAAAGCCAAGCAGATTATTTCTAGTCATAAGGGAAAAGTAGTGTCTTGTGCTTAAGACACTGAACTGGTGTGCAGAAGACTCAAGTTTCCCACTTTGATTTATACTGAGTGGCCTGTGAACAACACTTAATTTGGGTGCCCAAAATATTATTGTGCAAAAAACTTTGAGATGTCCTGTAAAATGGGCTGCAAATGATGAGAGGCAGAGAAAGTCCTGCAAGCTGCTCCTGATGAGGCAGTATAAAACAATATGATCAGTCCTTAATACCATTCCTCAGCAGAAGCACAAAAATGTATTGAGAGTCCTTTTTGGGTCACTATCATCAGCCCTCGTATGCGATAGTTCTCCAGTAAGAAATGGAAACAGAATTCAAGTGCACTTAGCAAATAGGCTGGGGAGAGACAGATTGTTTCCCATACCAAAATTCACATAAAGTCTTGATTTTTTTACCTGAAACCTCACTGCATTTCTGTAAAACATGTTTGGTAAGAAAACTCCTTAGTAATGACCTCAGAGCAAATCTTCTCCAGTAACCCTGTCACTGTCTTTGCCATTCCTCCTTTGAAACAATACCCTTTCCTTTATGTACAAAGATTATCCGAGGGCTGGAGCACCTCCCATACGAGAGCAGGCTGAGATAGTTGGGGTTGTTCAGCCTGGAGAAGAGAAGGCTCTGAGGAGACCTTATAGTGACCTTATTGCTCTTTACAACTACCTGAAAGGAGGTTGTGGAGAGGAGGGAGCTGGCCTCTTCTCCCAAGTGACAGGGGACAGGACGAGAGGGAATGGCCTCAAGCTCCACCAGGGGAGGTTTAGGCTGGACATTAGGAAAAAGTTTTTCACAGAAAGGGTCATTGGGCACTGGAACAGGCTGCCCAGGGAGGTGGTCAAGTCGCCTTCCCTGGAGATGTTTAAGAGATGGGTGGATGAGGTGCTGAGGGGCATGGTTTAGTAACTGATAGGAACAGTTGGACTCGATGATCCTGGGGGTCTTTTCCAACCTCGTGATTCTGTGATTCTATGATCCTGTGACTCTGCGACCTTCCAGTACCTGAAGGGTCAACAGGAAAGCTGGGGAGGGACTGCTTACAAAGGCTCGTAGTGAAAGAACGAGGGGCAATGGGTATAAACTGGAGAGGGATAGATTTGGACCAGATATAAGTAAGAATTTCTTCACTATGAGAGTGATGAGACACTGGAAAAGTTTGCCCAGCGAAGTAATGGCTGCCCCATCCTTTGAGGTGTTCAAGGCCAGGTTGGATGGGTCTTTGGGCAGCCTGATCCAGTTGGATGTCCTTGCCCATGGCTTGCAGTTGGAACTAGATGATCTTTAAGGTCCCTTCCAATACAAACTATTCTATGATTCTATGTATTTTATACTCGGTTTTTATTTCATTGCATACAGTGTTATGGATAAGAGCAGGAAAGAATCAGTGAATATGTGCAGTAACGTGGAGCGGTTATGAAACAATTGTTCAGGCAACCTTGGAATGGAAATAGAAAATACACATTAAATCACTTAGAAGTGGCTTTGGTCAATGGGAGTAAGAAAAATGTTATTGGGACTGTGTCCAGGATGCTTGTCAGTCTCTGGTTCAGTGTAATATTTTCATGGCACCTATCCAAGTGTACTGTTACAGCACGATCAGAGATGGCGCAAAATGCTTGTGTGAACTGCAGCAGCCTCTGTGCCTGCAAGGTGAGCCACACTGATCAACACCAACTGAATATTTGGCCCAATGATTGTGTTTTCTGGGGACAAGAACCCAGATTTCAAAGCACTTAGTGGAAATGAATTTTAAAGGGTGTTATGTTGGTCCCTTGCAATGCAAAACTATATAGGTTCCTTTTCTTTCTATTTATTTCTTTTAACACGACAACAACATCCTCGCCTTTGGGGATCCATTTTAATTAACAACGTTCTCTGGTTGCACATCAAAGAGCTGGGAAAAGAAAATGAACGAAAACCTGAGCTTTTGTACCCTAGGAGTTTCTCCATCCCACTGAAATTACAGGAAATCAAAGTTGTTTATTCTTTTTCCTTTAGTTATAAAGTATTCCAGAAGAATTCAGGTCAACCCAGTTTGTTGCTTGAAACATTATTAACAACCGTTTAAAAGATGCATAAGGAAACAGGCAAGTAAAACAACTATTTCCTGGCTATCATAGAATCATTAAGACTGGAAAAAACCTCTAAGATCATCCAATCCAACCACCAGCCCAACACCACCATGCCTACTAAACCATGTCCTGAAGTGCCACATCTACATGGTGGCTCCACCTCCTCCCTGGGCTGCTAGTTCCAATGTTTCACAACACTTTTGTTGAAGAAATTAATCATAATATCCATTCTAAATATCCCCTGGCACAGCTTGAGTCCATTTCCTCTTGTTCTATCACTTGTTACTTGGGAGAAGAGTCTAGCACTTACCTCACTACAACTTCCATTCAAGTCGTTTTCAAGAATGATTAGGTTTCCCATCACCTCCTGCCACAATCTAGGAACATCCAGGAAAATCTGCATTTCTACAGCTGTGGAGAGAAAATGTTTGAGGGTAAAAAGGCTCAATTTGGTGTTTCTCTGTAGCACTTAAGCCAAGATCTGGCTGCCACAACCCTCTCTGGAAATTTCATATTAATTTCAATGATTGCGTTTCCACTTCTGCAGATCCAAGGCTTTTATTATTGGGAACGAGATCATTTATTCTTCTTCAGAACATAATTAGGTATCAAACCAACACCATCCGTACTACTGAAAGTCTTGATTCATTCCTAGGCAGAAGGAATTTTACATGGTTATAAACAAGAACACATGGAAAATTCTTTCTGGCCCTGAATTTTCTGAATATCTATTTTCTGTGATCATTTCTTTTTGACTTACAAACATTATTACAAGTTTGTCAAAGGAAACACATCATTGTAGTTCATAAACAGCTTAAAGCATGCAGCAAACATGCAACTGTTATCAAGGCACAGAGAGAAGTCATACTCATCAAAGTAATACTTCCAGGATATTTTTGAAGGTTTGGACTTTTAATTTACACCCCACAGGCATGAATTCTGTGAAACTTGAAGGAATTAAAGTCTTGCTTTCTTTTTATATACTGTGGAAGCAGTTGAAGTTCCTTCTGCTAAAACCAATAAACTCATTGTTGAGCAAACTACCAGGATCTTTTTGATGTTATTCCAAGAAGGCAAGAGCTCATTGCATCATTTGTCCAGAAATCACAGTTAAAGACCTTTTATTGCACAGCACAAATATGTGCCATTCACAGCCTCAAAGGCCAGGACATCAGCTCTTTAGGGACAATCAATGTATCAAACCCTCCTAAAAATCAATTACTTGTTCAAATGAATTTAGAGTCTCAGGAGAAACTTTTGTCCAGACTTACTCCCAGTGTGCTGCAAGACCCAATGGATAATCTTTGACTAGAAAAGCTCACGGATATCAGATTGCTTCACCTCATAGCGAAGACGTTCTTTCCTCCAAAGAATGAGTAATTGCTGTTCCTTTAATTCTATTTCAGAAGAGACAAACACAGTCCCTTTTCTTCATTAAGATATGACTGTGGTCAAAGGTAGTCAACCTTAGCAGGAGGGGCAGTGAGTGCAAATATCTCTTCTTTTGGCCTTGTTCCTTTTCAATCACTTTGGGATGATTTGTCCATATCCTAAGAACCAGACAGCCAGGTGATTCCATCAATCACCTAATCTGAAACATTCGCCCAAAAAATTAATTTTCCAAAACTTATCTGTCTCGTACGTGTACAGGTAGATTAATTTGTGTGTGTTTTATAGACAAACACACAGTTACGTTTCCAAAAATTCTAAAAGTAGCTGATGATGGGTTAGAGATTGCAGAATTTCTTTGGATTTAAATGTTGAGGCTCTGTGCAAAAGAACAAGACCATTTATTACACTAATTGCTTGATACACTTTGTGCTGCTAGATAGATTACAAATGACCAACCAGTCATATGTTCTCCTATGGTACGAATAGAGCCTTCCAAAATCTGATCAAGACATCCTGCTGTTAATCTGTGTATCAGGAGAGTGTCTGCATGAATAACACTAATTAAGAACGTTTCCAACAAGAACAAAAGATTCTCATTCCAAGCTAAAATTCTTCTGGTTTTAGCTCAATTTTCTTTTGAACTTCTCTGAGAATGACAGTCAGAGTCATTTACCACAACAGTGTTTTCACAGCTCCCATCAGAACAGTTAGGAAAGACAGCGGCATCCAAACAAGCATCACCTTTAAAGAGTTTGCAGAGTTTCTGTGAAACTAGTTGATGTTTTTCTGCATTCTGCATCAAACTACATGTTTTTATCCAAAATATAAAAAAAAACCCCAATTCTTTCATGGAGGTTTCCAGATCCCTAGAAGAAAAAAAAAATAAAAGGAGCTCTTTCTATTCCCCTCATCCATACATTTGTGAGTATAGGATAGAACATTAATCTAATTTGAACACTTTTATAAAATTAATTGCCCAATATGTCTCCACCTTCTGCCCTCGCTGGATGGTAATCAGTCCTCCATCGAGATTCAGATAACACCACTGGCCTGTCTCAAGAACAAGTTGATTATTGTCCTTTTCAGCCTGGCCACATTCTATAACACTCTGACATTTGCTAAATATTGTTGTCCACGAAGCCAGATCAGATTAGAAGGGTGAGAACTGTAATCGCAGTTCAGTTTGATCAGGTAAATTGCCTCAGGTTTGTTTTATTTTTATGCAGTAGCCCAGGATTTTGATGTTTAGGCATTTTAAGCTGCTAATAATTTGAAAGCCATTGGGAATATACGCAATTTCTGGAAAATGTTAACAAGGATGAGGTAATTTCTGGCCCGTCTCAATGATGTTCTACAATGACATGAAGAAAAAAGGGTCACTGCTTACATGGAAACTGTCTCCTTCTCGGAAGTTTAGACATTCAAATTCCATGTTTCTCCCTATTTTTCAGTCTTTTACTATTCTGGGCTCCTCACAGCTAGTCCATACTTTATGCCTCAAGGAACATGTATAAAAATATCAAGACCTTATATCTTCCCTGAAACAAAGTAAATAAATGATCACATGGTCACCAGTCATGGGCTTCATACCAGTTCAGTGTCTCAAATAGACACATATTCTACAGGAGTATTCATTCCCTTTTTTCTCTGTCAGAAGTCAGAATTTCCCTTAACATTTTGTTTGAGTTGTATGCAGTCTGAAAAATCAACTGAAATCCTGTGCACTGCAGCGAAAATTTCCCATGTGACTGGTTTTCTTCAGAGAGCATATATTCACCAAAAAAATAAACCTGAGGACATTAAATATGTAGTTGTCTGTAAGGGCATATGAGATCTGACTTTCTACTAAAATTGAAACTTATCTAGGAGATATTCAAACAAAACTGAAAGGTTTAGAAAAAAGTGCAGAAACAAGCACAAAGAAGATGTTCCATTTCTTGAGTTTAGAAATTGTTTGGCTAGAACTACCTGCTTTAGAATTAGAAAATACACTAGATTACTTCCCAGGGTCTGTTTCTGGCCTTCAAAGCTTACATGGTTTCATTGAAGTAATCCTGTGATATGGCTCGAGGAAGCAGACCTGCTGAAGATTATATGAACATTTCATTATTGGTGGTCAGAATAGGATCTTTCGGTAGATGCATTTATAATCTGTATCCAAAATATTTATCATGAAGAAACAACATTTTACCCATGACCGTGATGGCCATGGATACATTAATTGGATCTGGATTGTCCTTCTCATGCTATATTACGTATTATATATTATCAACCTGCTGGGCACCATGACACAGATTAATCTCATCTGATTTTAGGCAAATAGGCCTAAATATTTGGCCAAATATAGGTAATTTGGGGTCTAGGTTTTTTATCTGGACTCTTCAACCTGTTATCCAGGCTAACAGATGTCCTCAAACAGGGTTGCAAAACTCAGCCTGCTAACTCCTACTGTGCTTCAACAAGCAATTTTGTTAGCATTGAATAATTCATGTAGTGTAATTTAAAAACATAAGCCAAGAAATGCCTTGCATTTCTACACATTCTGTCTAAAGAGCTCACATTTTTTTCACCAAATAATGTCACTAATTTTAGATGCTGTATTTAGTGGACTAGACATGCTGCCAATCTGATTTAACATCAGCGGACTCTATTAAAAATCGGACTAAAAATGCATCAGGTTGGTCAGACAGATCTTTTTAGCTAGCAGACGAAGACATATTAAGACTTAATGCCTGGAAATTAAATCTAGGAGAATTCAGACCTATAAATAAGTCTGAATATTTTTATGGCTATTTCAATTAACCATGGTAACATCTTCGTAAGAACTGTATGAAATTCACTGTCATTTGAAGATTTTAGTGGAAGTGTATGGTTTCAAATACATGGTATGATGTGGGCTTGTTGAAAGGAGCCATAGGATAAACTACTATAGTTTGTGGGTTTTATACATCACATGGGATGATGGCTATAAATTGGAAAAATGGCTGTAAATTGGAGAGGGGCAGATTTAGACTAGACATAAGGAGGAATTTCTTCATGATAAGAGTGATGAGGCACTAGCATGGGTTTCCTGGGGAAGTTGTGGCTGCCTCATCCCTGCAGGTGCTCAAGGTCAGGTTGGGCTGGGCTTGAGCCACCTGATCCACGGCAGGGGTGTTGGATCTCTAAAATCCCTCTCAACACAAATTATTCTATGATTCTATGATCTGATTTTATAATCTGAGAAGCGTTCAATCAAAAATTTAAATTATAATTAAATTTCTTGGCATGATAAATCAATACTAAAAACTTGATAAAATGATATCCCTTACACTTTAGCCTGAAAGAAAACCAAACTCCAGTGTGTAAACCATAACACAGTACAGAGTTTAAAACTGAACATTTATCTCCATGTCTTTAGCGCCTGTGCTTTTCCAAAAAGCTCTACTCACTGTGTCAGAAAAAGGTTAAAGTTAACAAGAACTGCTATTTATGAATTTATGAATTCAAGAATTTATGAATGATCCTACTAATTGGTACTGTATAATTCAAGTAGGTCGTCCCCTACTTGCCTTTGGAAGACTACGCACCAGTATCGTTGTCCCTTAGTACAGTTGGGTTGGACATCATCATGTCCAACTGTCAGCCCAACAGGAACACACCTCCTAAGCCTTGTCCCAAAAAAGTACCTTTGTACCAAAGAAAATATGTTAATTTTCCTGAAAGAAGGTAAGTGGGGATGGGAGTGGGAAGAAAATGAGTAAAACACACTTGATCTCATCTCATAAAGTGATTCATTATCAAATACAGTGAAGGACACTTCATTTTCATGCCAAGTAGCTGCAAATAATGGCGCTGTGCAGAGTTCTTCTAAATTAATAGAGGTATATTAATAAAAAGCATTTTTAATAGATTCCTTGATATGTAATTTACCATCAAAAGCACTTGGAAGAGTGGAGAGGGAAAGAGCTTTCAGAAGAAACTCACCCTGAAAGATACCATTTGAACAAAAGAATATTTGTGAGCCATGCTGTGGGTCCATGATATGCCTCATAAAGAACACTCAGTAACCACTGGAAGGGGAAAAAACATCAGGTACATTCCAAAACTGTGTTTTCTTATTTCTCATACACTTCTTCCTGTTTTATTCAACTAAATGTAGAGCTTTTGCACTACTAGAAAAAAATCCTGGTTTTCCTATAGATTGTGTTTACAACACGCCCAAGTGACAGACTGTGAGTGCACAGCTTTTGAAGAAGCATCAGATCTAGAGACAATGGTGTTACAGTCATATCTTTTACGTTTTCTGCCAATCAGTCTTAGAATGGTTTGGGTAGGAAGGGGCCTTAAAGATCATCTGGTTCCAACCTCACTGCCAGGGTCAGGGACACCTCCCACTGGATCAGGCTGCCCAAGGTCTCATCCACCCTGGCCTTGCACACCATCAGTGATGGGAAAATCAAGCCAAAGTATCATGGACATTTTTCCCAGGGAGTTTCAAGAACTGATGTGAGGAGTCGAAACATTCCAGATATATCTTTGCTAACTTACTTAACAGGGACAAAGAGGCTGCCCCAGCAAAGTGCAGCAACAGGAGAAAAACATATTATCAGGGTACCCTCCTACAGTAGAGGCTTTAGCTCAGATTGCCAGAATTAAAGCTCTGAAAGACACATCTGGGAGAGCAAGTTGGAGATATTTCCTTCCTCAGACAACAAAAAGGAAACCTTTGGCTTTCCTTGTATTAGCTACGTCCTCAATCTTCCTGATACCCGCAGCCTATGCTGTGTAACCGTCAGCACTGTGTGCATCATGTGTAAATCATATCCTCCTCAGTTGGAGACATTATGCCTTATTCCTCTGTCCTCGAGAGACCATCTCTTCTGCCCAGTTTTCACCAGAAAGTAGCCTTAATCTGAAGTAAGTGAAATTTTGCACTCTAGACCTTGATATACTAATACAGACAATATATGTTTAGATGACATCTTACTGAAGTATAAGAAGTGTAGAAGCCTTCACATATACAATGCTCAAAGCCTCCAGTCTTTGCTGTGTCTGAAAGGGCTTCCTATCTTCCAATAAATTGCTTTAACTATCACAGGAAGAAAGGTGGAATAAAAATTAAAGCAAAACGAGGTGACTGCTCAGTGCTACCTGATTTGCAGAATGACTTTGTTATAAAGGTTGTTTGATCAGTGCTAACATTTTATGGAAAAGGAGTATTTTAATGAAATGCGAGCATCTGTTTCTCTGATATTTTGGAGACATGCAGTTAACAAGTATAAAACCCAGACAAGACTAGATGGGATCTCCTGAGCAGTTCCTGGGGTTTTTTTGACTGAGTTCAGCCTGGCCTGTTGAAGATGTAATAGTGCAGGTTATGGCAGAAATAGAAACAGTGGAGAAGAACAAACTGTATTTGCACTTAGTGCTCATTTGCTTGGCAAACCTGCGTGGTCGTGTTCGGAGGATTCAGTATCCCAGGTTTGGATTTGTCATAGTAATTTTTTTTTTCAATAAATGTCAGACATAAGTTTGCAAGGGAGAAAAAAAAAAAGCCATATTCAGCAAGTGATTAAAAAACATTCACCAGTTGTCTTGCAAGTCATCCCTGTCATCCCAGTGTATATGTACAATTTTAATGCATATATTTTTCCATGTCATCATAGAGTCAGTCCAAAAGCCACTGTGCAGCTGCAACACTCCTGGGGCTTTCTAAAGAACAGATTTTCTATGTGTCCACCACCTTATTCAGCTCATGCAGCTCTACTGGCAAGCCCACAGCACCTTCATTCTAGCTGGAGCATTGCATTGTCTGGTTCTCACATAACCCACCAGCACATTTCTTGGATTATCTGATTGTCCACACAGCAACAATCCTGGGTGGAGCTCCTGGGCCCATCTGCCCAAGAAAGCCTTCTGCAGCCCCATGCCGTTATGTCATGCTCTAGATCTGTCATGTAGACTTGCTTCTTAAAATACTCTGGAGAAAAGCCACACTAGCAAACCTTCTGCCCTATGTTCCCTGTACTTGAAATATCCATCCTTTTTCCAGAATCACCTCAGCCCCTAGAATCATAGAATCATAGAATAACCAGGTTGGAAGAGACCCACCGGATCATCGAGTCCAACCATTCCTATCAAACACTAAACCATGCCCCTTAGCACCTCGTCCACCCATCCCTTAAGCACCTCCAGGGAAAGGTGAATCAACCACATCCCTGGGCAGCCTCTGCCAGTGCCCAATCACCCTTTCGTGAAAAATTTTTTCCTAATGTCCAGCCTAAATCTCCCCTGGTGGAGCCTGAGGCCATTCCCTCTCATCCTGTCCCCTGTCACTTGGGAGAAGAGGCCAGCACCCTCCTCTCCACAACCTCCTCTCAGGTAGTTGTAGAGAGCAATGAGGTCTCCCCTCAGCCTCTTCTTCTCCAGGCTAAATGACCCCAGCTCTCTCAGCCGTTCCTCATAAGGCCTGTTCTCCAGCCCCCTCACCAGCTTCGTTGCTCTTCTCTGGACTCGCTCCAGAGCCTCAACATCCTTCTTGTGGTGAGGGGCCCAGAACTGAACACAGGATTCAAGGAGCGTTCTCACAACAATCTTCAGCTGTCCCTAGCCTGACCAAAGGCTACATGTACTGATGGTCAAGGAGACACTAACCCATTGCAGTGTGATGAGTCTGAAAACTAAGTGGTAAAAAGTGACCCTTGAACAAGACTATCAAATGACATTTTTTACAGCCATTAAAGCATTCCTAGAATAATACAGAAAATATTGAGTATTAGCCCTTCTGAGCCCCAGGGTGAGTTCAAGTTTCCAGTGTCAATCTTCTCAAAACAGCCTTGTGTTTGGAGCATTCTGGCACATTGGAATGCCACATCCAGCTGGTTAGCTTGAGTGGTGTTAGTAGGTATCTTCCCCTGGACCTGAGAGGCACCTGATTAGATTTTAACTAATGACAGAGTAGAAGACAGTGTGACAGATTTTGGAATTTACTCAGGTTTCATGTAAAACAGGGATTATAAACCAGGAATCAGATGTCATGGCAGGGGATAGAGAGAGCATTTCTCTGAGGGTAACATTCAGCAGATGTACAGTTCCAGAGGAACTGATTTTCACTGAAAAAAAATTAGAATTTAAAATTAGTACTAAATAAAAGCTTTTTGTGGATTATTCTTTGGTATGAAAATGAATCAATTATAGTCTCACATCTGATTCCAAAAAATGCCTAAATGTTAAATTTTAATGCGATTTAAATGAAAAATTTTGACTATGCAAGAAATAAACATTTCAATGTTTTGTTCTACACTGATTCATTTCAGAATGTGGTTATATATAAAGTTATTTTATATTCTAACTCTTTTATACAGATGCACATATATTTTTACATAAATATATATATATGCACATATATGTGTTACATCCATATTTTTAATAATTATGGTTTGTGTCAACATGTTAAAAAAATGTCTTTTATTCCTACTGAGAACAGCAATGTATAGAAATAAATTTAAAATAGGGAATGAAATCAGATAGAACTAGATACTACTCATTTATAACATCACAGAACTTGTGAAGAGACCTTTATAAGTCATCAGTCCAATTCCCCTGCAGTGAGCAGGGATATCTTCAACCATATCAGGTTGCTCAGAGCCCCATCTGACCTGACCCTGAAGGTTTCCAAGGATGGGGCAACTACCGCTTCTCTGGGCAACCTGTTCCAGTATTTTACTGTTCTCATTGTAAAAAAAAAAGTTCTTCCTTACATCAAGCCTGTATCTGCTCTCTTTTAGTCTAAAAGCATTACTCCTTGTCCTATTGCAACAGAGGCCCTGGAAAAAAATCCCCATCTTTCTTATAAGCCCCCTTTAAGTATTGAAAGGCTGCAATAAGGTCTTCCAGAGAATATGGTCTTCCTTTTCTCCAGGCTGAACAGCCCAACTCTCAGCCTTTCTTCATGAAAGACATTCCATCTTTCTGACCATTTTTGTGGAAATGCTCTGGCTGCACTCCAAGAGATTCATATCTTCCTGCACCAAGGACTCCAGTACTGACTGCAACACTCCAGGGGAGATCTTGCCAGAGTGGCAGAATCATCTGCCTTGACCTGCTTGACACACTTCTTTGGACGCAGCCAGTACACGGTTGGCTTTCTGTTCTGTGAGTGCACATTGCTGCCTCACATACAGCTTTTCATCCAGAAGTACCTCCACTTCAGGGCTATTCTCCATCCCTTCATCCCCCATCGTATACTGATATCGGGGTTTGCCCTGAACCAAATGCAGGACCTGATGAGATTCACACAGTCCCACTTCTAATGCTTGTCCAGATCCCTCTGGGTGGCATCCTGAGCCTCAGGCATGTCAACCAACCACCAAAACAGGTAAAGAATTGAACTGCATATTTGATACAGGTCATCACTCCTGTGGGCTCAGTTTCTGGGAACTCCCAAGATTTGTTGGGCTTGACTACTTTCTTCCTAACACCTCTAAGTCTAAACTTTTGTTAGGTGGGTTTGCAAGGAAATGCAAGAATGTCCTCCCTCTTCCATTTGGACCTCTCCTACTCACTCTGATGTAAAATATCAAGTAGTATCTTGATAGTCATCACTGCTATATGAGTGCAAAGCAAGTTAAATGGGAGAATTTTGCACTTTTCAGTTGGAGTTGGCTTGGTGCAGGATGCTGTATCTCCCTGATGCTGCCTGCTACATCATTAAATCTAGCCCTAGGAAAAGTGAAAAACTGGCCCACAAATGCTCGTAACTAGTATGTACAATATTGCTGGATCTCATTCCATAGAATCCATGCCATATAGAATATTTGTCACCAGTTCTGGGCTTACATGGTAACTCTATGGCTCAACTAGTAATGTAACTCAGAAATCTTAAGATTCAGCATTGCTTACTGAAGGGGATGAGGTTTCAGCCACAGTATTGATGCAGACCTGGCAAGTCACACACACTTGTATCGTTTGGCCAGGCACGTGGGCATGACGTCTTCTCTGTTTGGATTACAACAGTCCTGAGTCAGCTGCAAAGTGCGTGGATTCAATCTTCACAGGAATAAATTCAGATGTTTCATAGTACAGCTGTAGGAAGAAAGAGCTGGGCATAATTTAAAATCTGGCAGCGGCATCACTCTCTAGCTCAACATCAATCTGTGCTGTAAATAACACTGTGATTCCCAATATGAGTTTTCAGACTCCTTGTGGATTATACTGACTCGTCAACAAATTAATCTGATCAGTTCATTGCTGAAACATCTGTTTAGAATAAAGATGCCTGGTTGTAAGACCAACAAAAAATAAAAATCTGTTTGGCACTCTGCATAACGGAACTGTAGATGAATTTTACATATAGCGAGACCAGAGTAATCAGCCTTCTCTCACTGGTGTCAGGACTAGTTTGCTGCTGGTGACCCTTAAGCTTTCTGCTGTAAAGGCATAAAAAAATTTAGCACAAATGACTGTGTGTAGGGCTTTGTCAGCTTTATCATCCTCGTGTAAACTGCAGACTGACACTTCCTCTCCATGGTGTTATTCTGGATAAGCATTTCTGCTGGAGCTTGAATGACTTGATCATCCTTAATTGCAGCAAAGATACAGCTTGGGAAAAGTGCGTGTTGGAATGGGGTGGTGAAGATCAGAAAGTTATTTAAAGCTCATTGCCTGAGGCAGGCACCAATGGTCAACAAGGGCTGACTAGAAAGGGCCTGAGACCACTTTCTTAGGACTTCATGAAGGAAGAAAAACAAATCTCTCCACCTAGGGACTGCCCTGGTCCCTGCTGAGTGAAAAGTCTGAACGATCTCCCCTTTAAGACAAATACAAGAGTCTGCCTGTGGTATGTGATGGATTAAAATCTACTTCTATTTCCAGAGGGAGTCCTTAGTGTGAGCCAGTGCTACGCTGATATTGTGGTCCCTGAAGAGGCACAAAGAATGGCAGGAATTCAGGTTTCCTTTTCAGAAAAAAAATACAAAGGAAGAGTTGAGGCAGCACCTAGGAATATTAACTTATACCTATATATATGTCACTTGATCACAGCGCTACTGAATTAAAATAACTTAATAAATGAACATTTGCTATTGCAGAGAATTAAATTTAGATAGATGCAAGCAAGAGGGGCTGGAATGACCCTACTTGCACCGCAAATGGCTGCTTTAAAGTGGCAGCTTAAAACTAATCTACCCCTGATGAAGAGTTTGTACAGCTGTGTGTCCGTGATCTAAGTCTTGAATGTTTCAGAACGTGGCCATGAGGAGGGAAATATTCTTAAGGTCAGCAATGTTTATTCTACTACATGAAACAAGAATGTTAGTTCTGGCAATAAAGCAGTCATATTTTCACAAGTACATGGGATAAATTACATTAATTTTGAAAAGAATTCTAAGGATTTTTTTAAACAGAATCTTAAAGATGTTTTTAAATTCTCTACAACTTGCCCCTTTTCCATTTTTGTTACACTTAAGGTTAGAATTATGCACAAAATCATTGTGTGTGGCCTCCAGAGATGACCCAACTTTCTCTCCCAAGGTAGAATCAGGCACAGTTTCTGATGCTATCAGATACTTTGCCCAAACTGCTTTCAAAGGACTCCAGTGATAAAGATTGAGCAATAAAACAGCCAATTTATTCCAGGCCTTCACTATCCCTACAGAATCACAGAATAACAGAATAACCAGGTTGGAAGAGACCCACCGGATCATCGAGTCCAACCGTTCCCATCAAACACTAAACCATGTCCCTCAGCACCTCATCCACCCATGCCTTTCTTATTAAGGCAGTTTGTAGTGGTTGTTCTTGCAGTTTATGATTTTCATTTCTTTTTTTTCTGTATGACACAAATATGGAACCAGATTTCTGTCTCTTTTTTATAGAATCATTGAGTTCCAGCTCTGGTGCCTTGGCCATCTTCCACTATATCAGGTTGCTCAAAAACTCATCCAACCTAGTCCAGGGATGGAATATCCACAAATTCTCTGGACAACCTGTGCCAGTGCTTCACGACCTTCCCAGTAAAAAAAAAATTTCTTCCTGATAGCTAATAAAAATCCACCCTCTTTCGGCTTAAAATCACTCCCTTTGTCCAATTCCTGCACTCCCTGATAAAAAGCACCTTCCCAGCTTTCCTGTAGGCTCACTTTAAGTATCAGAACATTTTTGCATGAACACTTTCCACATATGAAAATTCACAGCTCACAACAGAGAGTACTGAGTGGTGAATAACACAAGGATGGCAGCTGTGGATGATTTTTCCTCTGCAACACATTGCAGAGAGCTCCTGATGGTCTAGGAGTAGTAAACGGCTCATATAGAAGACTCCACAGTTCCAGGAGCAGTGGAGACCTCAAACTGGGCACCATAGTTTTTTAGGCTTTCCTCACTCTTAAAACCCTCTAAGCTTTTTCATTGAGAAGGTGATTAACACAAAAGATCACAAGTGCAGCAAGAACTTCATTGTGCAGCATTAGGTGGAAATTGCAAGGAACAGATACCCATATATGTTCTTCAGCAGGATTTTAGTGGTTTTTCTTATTGTGGTAAGATCCCTGTGACCGTGTTTGTATATGAAGCTGGATAAAGGTGATATAAAGCAGACAACTCAAGCACTCTCACAGTACCCACTGAGCTGCAAGAAGGAATAAAACCAAAAGACACAGGTGGCATTTAAAAGCTCCTAGGCAGCATCTTTTGCTCATGGGCACTGTCAGAGGCCAGCTTCTGACACCAATAACTACTTTAAGGTCAAGGTCAAGAGTAGCTGAGCTGATGAACCTACAGATAGAAACAAGCTGTCATGTAGTGAAGAAAGTTTGTTCCTGCAAGGCCAGAAAAGCTTGCAGTGAGACAGGAGTTGCTGCTAGTGCTCATTAGATGGCAGTCTTCCTTTGTATTAGGAAGGGAAGTTACAGCTTGTCTAGTTTAGAATTCACTACAGTCCCTCTAGCAAGCATTAAATAAAAAATAATAGATTCTAGCCACTTATTGTCATTGGCAAGTTTTTATATTAGTTGCTTTGTTGACCCAGCATTCACACTGAATTCACATCACCCACCCAAACTTTCCCTGTAGCAGCAGTGCAAACCCCTTCCCCCTTCCAGCTCAAGCCTGGCTCACAGCAGTGCTGTAAAACACAAAATGTGAGCATATTCCTCCTCTGAAGACACTTCCAAATCTCTCTTGGTTGAAGCAGTTCCTACACAGAGAGCTATATATAAAGTTCTCTCTGGAATATTTCCAATGTGAAAGACTCAATCGATGCATAATAATACTATGTAATTTGGCAGAAAAATATGCCTTAACTGAAAAGGGTTTTGGTAATGGAAAAGAGTCTTGAAATATGATGCAACGTAAAGTGTCAGCTGGGAGGGACAGTGTCACGCTCATGGAGCATCAAAATCATCTTAGTGGCTTTGGTTTGATGTTTTGTTATTAGACATCAGACTCTGCTTTCAAACATTTTATGAATTTTTTATTTTACATTAAATAAAGACCTTTAGGATGGCCATACTGATGATTTCAGGTTTTTTCTTCCCATACTTTTTTAACAATAGAATATATTCCCTTTTCATTAGCTGAAGACTTAAGCTTTACTATAAGCTCTTTAATTGATTTTGACGTTCATCGTGCCTTTTCCTTAGTGGGTGTCCCTTCTATGATCTAACTTTGAAAGGCAAGTTGTTAGCTTGCAAAACAGCTTTTTCTAGATTTGAGTGAATGGAATATTGTTAACAGAACAAAAGAAAAGCAAGTGATCTATTAACCAGTAACACTTTGTTCAAGACACACAGAAATAATATTATAAATTGCTAAGAAACTGATTAGGGTGCGAGTAAATCACAACTAAAAAAACATCTCTAACTTCATGACACTCACAAATGAAGCAGAATTAATATCATCTGAGGTTAGTAGTCCATGCTTATTAGAAATCAAAGTGGTAATTTTTTGGTGCACCTGATATGATGTTAAAATTGATAAAGCAACTGACATTTACTAACTGAAAATGTAATAAAATATGTTTCAGTACCTGCAATTTTAGCAATTCTCCAATTGATGCTCTGACACTGCAAATTACTCTGAATCATTTAATCCCTCTGAACACCTGCTCTGCAGTTTATTTGCAGACATTTTGCCACATGAAAGTAGAGCTCTCATTCATCTATGTTGCTATTTGTACTTGTGTAAACCTTCCAGCTCACAAAGATAAAAGGAAAAGGAAATCTGGCTGACCTGCTCACTCCTTTACTGCTATTGCTGCTTTTATTATGTTTGTGCTTAAGGACTTAGAGGTCCCTGTTGTGCTTGGCATTGCACTGAGAGGAGCAGACAGTGCTTCTTCTAAGGAGCTTATAATTTAAATAGGAATGTTACAGCCAGGATCAAGGGAGTTATAACACAGAGTGTGACAGCACCTAACTTACTTTCCTTTCTGCCTGTCATTTTTTAAAGTAAGGAATTTTTTTACATGGACAAGGAGACAGTGAGAGAGTGAGGGAGGTTAGAGAGACCCACCGGATCATCGAGTCCAACCGTTCCCATCAAACACTAAACCATGTCCCTCAGCACCTCATCCACCCATGCCTTTCTTATTAAGGCAGTTTGTAGTGGTTGTTCTTGCAGTTTATGATTTTCATTTCTTTTTTTTCTGTATGACACAAATATGGAACCAGATTTCTGTCTCTTTTTTATAGAATCATTGAGTTCCAGCTCTGGTGCCTTGGCCATCTTCCACTATATCAGGTTGCTCAAAAACTCATCCAACCTAGTCCAGGGATGGAATATCCACAAATTCTCTGGACAACCTGTGCCAGTGCTTCACGACCTTCCCAGTAAAAAAAAAATTTCTTCCTGATAGCTAATAAAAATCCACCCTCTTTCGGCTTAAAATCACTCCCTTTGTCCAATTCCTGCACTCCCTGATAAAAAGCACCTTCCCAGCTTTCCTGTAGGCTCACTTTAAGTATCAGAACATTTTTGCATGAACACTTTCCACATATGAAAATTCACAGCTCACAACAGAGAGTACTGAGTGGTGAATAACACAAGGATGGCAGCTGTGGATGATTTTTCCTCTGCAACACATTGCAGAGAGCTCCTGATGGTCTAGGAGTAGTAAACGGCTCATATAGAAGACTCCACAGTTCCAGGAGCAGTGGAGACCTCAAACTGGGCACCATAGTTTTTTAGGCTTTCCTCACTCTTAAAACCCTCTAAGCTTTTTCATTGAGAAGGTGATTAACACAAAAGATCACAAGTGCAGCAAGAACTTCATTGTGCAGCATTAGGTGGAAATTGCAAGGAACAGATACCCATATATGTTCTTCAGCAGGATTTTAGTGGTTTTTCTTATTGTGGTAAGATCCCTGTGACCGTGTTTGTATATGAAGCTGGATAAAGGTGATATAAAGCAGACAACTCAAGCACTCTCACAGTACCCACTGAGCTGCAAGAAGGAATAAAACCAAAAGACACAGGTGGCATTTAAAAGCTCCTAGGCAGCATCTTTTGCTCATGGGCACTGTCAGAGGCCAGCTTCTGACACCAATAACTACTTTAAGGTCAAGGTCAAGAGTAGCTGAGCTGATGAACCTACAGATAGAAACAAGCTGTCATGTAGTGAAGAAAGTTTGTTCCTGCAAGGCCAGAAAAGCTTGCAGTGAGACAGGAGTTGCTGCTAGTGCTCATTAGATGGCAGTCTTCCTTTGTATTAGGAAGGGAAGTTACAGCTTGTCTAGTTTAGAATTCACTACAGTCCCTCTAGCAAGCATTAAATAAAAAATAATAGATTCTAGCCACTTATTGTCATTGGCAAGTTTTTATATTAGTTGCTTTGTTGACCCAGCATTCACACTGAATTCACATCACCCACCCAAACTTTCCCTGTAGCAGCAGTGCAAACCCCTTCCCCCTTCCAGCTCAAGCCTGGCTCACAGCAGTGCTGTAAAACACAAAATGTGAGCATATTCCTCCTCTGAAGACACTTCCAAATCTCTCTTGGTTGAAGCAGTTCCTACACAGAGAGCTATATATAAAGTTCTCTCTGGAATATTTCCAATGTGAAAGACTCAATCGATGCATAATAATACTATGTAATTTGGCAGAAAAATATGCCTTAACTGAAAAGGGTTTTGGTAATGGAAAAGAGTCTTGAAATATGATGCAACGTAAAGTGTCAGCTGGGAGGGACAGTGTCACGCTCATGGAGCATCAAAATCATCTTAGTGGCTTTGGTTTGATGTTTTGTTATTAGACATCAGACTCTGCTTTCAAACATTTTATGAATTTTTTATTTTACATTAAATAAAGACCTTTAGGATGGCCATACTGATGATTTCAGGTTTTTTCTTCCCATACTTTTTTAACAATAGAATATATTCCCTTTTCATTAGCTGAAGACTTAAGCTTTACTATAAGCTCTTTAATTGATTTTGACGTTCATCGTGCCTTTTCCTTAGTGGGTGTCCCTTCTATGATCTAACTTTGAAAGGCAAGTTGTTAGCTTGCAAAACAGCTTTTTCTAGATTTGAGTGAATGGAATATTGTTAACAGAACAAAAGAAAAGCAAGTGATCTATTAACCAGTAACACTTTGTTCAAGACACACAGAAATAATATTATAAATTGCTAAGAAACTGATTAGGGTGCGAGTAAATCACAACTAAAAAAACATCTCTAACTTCATGACACTCACAAATGAAGCAGAATTAATATCATCTGAGGTTAGTAGTCCATGCTTATTAGAAATCAAAGTGGTAATTTTTTGGTGCACCTGATATGATGTTAAAATTGATAAAGCAACTGACATTTACTAACTGAAAATGTAATAAAATATGTTTCAGTACCTGCAATTTTAGCAATTCTCCAATTGATGCTCTGACACTGCAAATTACTCTGAATCATTTAATCCCTCTGAACACCTGCTCTGCAGTTTATTTGCAGACATTTTGCCACATGAAAGTAGAGCTCTCATTCATCTATGTTCCTATTTGTACTTGTGTAAACCTTCCAGCTCACAAAGATAAAAGGAAAAGGAAATCTGGCTGACCTGCTCACTCCTTTACTGCTATTGCTGCTTTTATTATGTTTGTGCTTAAGGACTTAGAGGTCCCTGTTGTGCTTGGCATTGCACTGAGAGGAGCAGACAGTGCTTCTTCTAAGGAGCTTATAATTTAAATAGGAATGTTACAGCCAGGATCAAGGGAGTTATAACACAGAGTGTGACAGCACCTAACTTACTTTCCTTTCTGCCTGTCATTTTTTAAAGTAAGGAATTTTTTTACATGGACAAGGAGACAGTGAGAGAGTGAGGGAGGTTAGAGGATGAGGTAGAGAAAAAGGGAGGGAAGGAACATGGAGAACTGCAAAGAGAAGGAAGGACTTAGGGATCAAGGAAAGAATTAGGGAAAAAAGAGCAGAGAAATTCAATTGCATGCTGCAAACAGCTCCTTGGATCCAGAGGGCTCAGTTCAGGTGAATTCCATATAATTAATCATTTCACCAATCTCCCAGTAAGCATGTGGTGGAGTCTACTGGAGATGGGACAGGATCCCGGTACAGCGGAGTTAATCTGTTCTTCCTCTAGCATCAGCTGCAATTCAAAATGGGTAGTCAGCTCCCAGAGAAATGAATCAGAAAGCTTCCCACTAATGCTATTTGTCAGAAGCACTTAATATCATACTTGTCTTTTAGATTTATTCATCAAGATTCAGGTGGGGGGAAAGCCCCACCAAACCCAAGAAATCTTCTGATTAAATCAGATTTGACAGAACTTTCCTCAAGAACAATTGCTTTAAAACTAGCTAGAAAAATGCTTCTAAAAATAGACCAAATTGATCTGTCGCTTTTGAAAAAAAGATCAGTCTTAAGATGAAAGAAAAAAAAAATCTATTATTCCTCTTCCACCTCTTATAATTATTTTTGATGTCTGCATTTCACCAAGAAATTCATTTTAGTATATTCTTTTAAAATGGGTTAGAGAGTTCCTCCATTCTTTTCTCTTCTTTATTCATCAATGTGACAGCATGGTAAACAACAAGTTTCATTTCTGTACTGAAATAAAGAATGTAAATCTAAGTCCCAGGACCAATAAAATGTCATGAGGAAGAAGCTGAAACTAAGTGTATTTCACTATTCTGCTGCCAAACAAATTATTGGAGTAGCTTTTATTTACTTACATATTCATCTATTGCTTAATCTCCCACTGGCTAAACGAAATCAAATGGTATAAGATACATACAGAAACTTCAATTAACAATTACTTCTTTGTGAATTTTGGGAAGCTCAAATATATACATCACTGCTTGTTCTAAATAGAATCATAGAATACTTTGGGTTGGAAGGGACCTTAAAGATCATCTACTTCCAACCCCATTGGACCAAGCTGCTCAAAGCCCCATCCAACCTGGCCTTTAACATCTCCAGGGATGGGGCAGCCAGAACTTCCCTGGGCAGCCTGTTCCAGTGCCTCACCACCCTCATAGAGAAGAAATTCTTCCTCATCTCTAGTCTAAATCTGACCCTCTCCAGTTTATAGACATTGCCCCTAGTCCTGTCACTACAAGTTTTTATAAGCAATCCCTCCCCATACTCTCAAATGAAAGTTATGATCCCTTCCAACCCAAACTATTGTACAATTCTATGGCTGTAGGAATCCTGGTAAGATCATACATACATCACTGCAAGTTCAAAATACTCTCAGCAGGAGATGGATGGATGGATGCTCTCTTAATGCTCTCTATAACTAGCTGAAAGGAGGTTGTAGAGAGGAAGGAGCTGGCCTCTTCTCCCAAGTGACAGGGGACAGGACAAGAGGGAATGGCCTCAAGCTCCACCAGGGGAGGTTCAGGCTTGACATCAGGAAAAAATTTTTCACAGAAAGGGTCATTGGGCACTGGCAGAGCCTGCCCAGGGAGGGGGGTGAGTCACCTTCCCTGGGGATGTTTAAAAGACGGCTAGATGAGGTGCTGAGGTGCATGGTTTAGTAATTGATAGGAATGGTTGGACTAGATGATCCCGTGGGTCCTTTCCAACCTAGTGATTCTATGATTCTATGGATGGTTTGGGGTTTTTTCACACCCAAACATTGGACCTGATGTTCACCCAAGTCTATGGCAAGATAGTTATTGATTGTGATGGGCTTTAAATAAGACTCATAATTGCAAGCTACGGCTAAATGTGTATGCCACCTCCCAAAACAGACATATTATGATGAGAGAAGAGAGGTTTCTCAGTCCTCGGAGGCAAGCTCACAGGGAAATACAAATATTTATCTGCAAAGATTTTGGAGGAAACACACTGACGTGCACTGGCAGACTATTACTAGAATCTTATTATGTGTCTCAGATTATTAGTTGCTCAGAAAATGAACTACCGATCGCTTGGCATCAAAAATCCTTGATGCCTGACTTCAAGCTTGTAAGTAACACAGCTTAGCCACACTCCCATGCTCAGTGTTAGCAGCTTGCTCAGGGACCATTCTAAACTAAAACTTTCATAAAGTATGGCAAGCTGGACCAGGACACTCAGTCATTTTGTCTTGTATCTTTGAAAATGGTCAGTCTACCTATTTCATAGGAAACTGCATATGAAAAATTTGGAAAAGACTTATGCATGAGAAAAATTCAAAACATTCTATCTCCCCAGAAAGCCTTTTCTTAGCCACAGTATATGGAAATTGCTTTAAATCTTGACTCACTCTGTAGATGTTTTTTTGCTGATATAACTGTAATTGTTTGTTACCTGACTCACTCAATCAAACAAATCTCTGTCTGCAGTTTAAGATACACTTTTTTTCAGTGTTTGTTTGCCTTAAGCTGACAGGCAGTGTGATGAGCCTTCTATTATTTCACAATGCAATTATTACATTAATCATCAACTGAATACATTAATCATCAAATGATTGCATGATGGAAGGCTTCCAGACAACACAGAACTATGATTTGCTGTCTTCTGTGCTGTTAAAAGTTCTCACAGTTTGGATTAGGATTTCTTAGTATTTAGGGTTTTTTTATTGTATCTCTGATTCTTTTCCCCTTTCCTTGTCCCCAGTTCCTTTCCCTAGTGTATATTGGTAAACACATTAAGCTCTCATCCCTAGAAGCTTTTGTTTGTATCCCAGGATAGCTACAGAACATTGAATAAATCCTGGTTTTAAAGATTTAAAGATCTTAAAGATGCACCATCCCTCGAGATGTTCAAGGCCAGATTGGATGAGGTTTTGAGCAACTTAATCCAGTGGAAATTGTCCCTGCCCACAGCAGGCAGGGTGGAACTGCATGATCTTTAAGATACCTTCCAACCCAAACCATTCTATTATTCTATGATTTCTGATTAGCAGCCGGAATTTATAGTGGCATGCAAACTACTGTGTGTTTATTCATTAGTATCCTTCATTTGTTCTTAACATGCATGATGTTTTGCCTCTGGACATTTCATTACATTAGCCTCTTCCCACGTCACTGTGAATGTCTGCAAATACTTTTTCTTAGACACTGTTACAAAACTGACAGCCTACTCTCTGCAACATCCTTTTAAATTTAGTGCTTTGTTTAGCAGGCATGAATTTATCTCATGATTAGAAAAGGCTAGGAGGAGGAATAAGGATTGTAAAGTGGCTTTAGTATTGGCTACTGTGACAAAGCCATAACTGTAATTACATCCAGCATGCGGTTCCTCATGTAGCGTAGTCACTCCTGGAAAAATTTGAGCACAAAATCATACATGATTTGATGAACACAAATTCAAGCCTCTTGTTAAGCTGCAGTCTGATATATTATGTATGCAAAAGACTTACAGAATCATAGAATCACCAGGTTGGAAAAGACCCATTGGATCATCGAGTCCAACCATTCCTATCAAATGCTAAACCATTTATCAAATACTAAACCAGAAAAGTCAATGTCTTCAGAAACTCTTAAATGGACAATGATCTTGACTCAGGCAAACCCCCCTGGAGATGCCTTCAGAAGAGCTGCTTCACCTCCCTGGGCTAGTTTCAGAGAGTCATAGAATACAATTATCGAATCAGTAAGATTGGAAAAGTCTTCTAAGATCATCCAGTCCAACTGTCAGCCCAACATCACCATGCCTACTAAACCATGACCTCAGGTGCCAAGTCTACATTGTTTTGAACACCTCCAGGGAAGGAGACTCCACCAATTCCCTGGGCAACCTGCTTTCCTTCTTGCAATGTATCGGTGTTGCAATGGGAAAGCCTTGGACTCCCTGGGGACCTTAGGTTGGACTGAAAAGGTCAACATTTCGTGTAACTTAGAAACCATGTATAGAGAGCAGAAAATTGAAATGAGACTTCTGGCATTTGTGTGTTTGTATGTGTGTGTACTTTTCCATGCTTTTGATTTATCTACATCTTCCCAGGCTATTGTTTAAGATGATAAAAATTTGACCCAAGCAATAAAAATAAAGGGATAACACAAGAAATTTGCTGCAAAATAGGTTTATTTCTCTGAGATCAGTCTTGACAGTTGTGTCCTCTAATTTAAAATCAAAATTGCTTGGTCATGAAGTGTGAGCAGGTGTGAACTGGTAGATTCAGAGCACATATGAATTTTGATTTCTTGATGCAATCAGCCAGTCCTTTTATGTTCTTGACAAGATTTAAAAATGCAAATACTGAAACAAGCTGAGAGCAGCTTACATTGATCAGTAGTATCAAAGGAAAAGGATTTAGTAACATTAACAGGGAAATCTTATCTCCTTTAAGATTGATTTCTAAGAACTCTTCATGTAGCAATCTTTCAGACAGTGCTATTAATTAGTCTTCAACTTGCAGAGGAACAATCCTCCCCTCCCCAAACTTTAAAAGCTAAAGATCTCAAACACTTCAGATACTATTAATGAGCATAATAATTCAAACACAGAAATATAGTAGGAAATGTAACCATCACCAAAAAGAGCCCAAAACTTACAAAAACTTTATTCGTAAATTAGCTTGTTGAAATCTTTGAAATCTTGCATCTAGACACAATTTGGAGGCACTATTGTGATTTTTAAAAAGCAATGGACTACGTGACACTTGTTAGGCATAATGTCTGAACTCTTAGGGTTAGGAGAGAATCTACTGCAGATGGGATTTGCCATTCTGTGCCTGGGTGTGTTGTTGACCCATATCCATGTGTGGGGCTTTTTTCAGCAGTTTGCTCCAGTTTCACATGGTTTCTACCCTTCAGTTTGTATTACTTTGCTTGCCTATAATATTTTCAATTCCACGCTTCAGAGACAGGCACAAATGATCACCATGTTCCTATGAGCTCTCAAGAGTGCAGTTGTCTGTCCCTGTTTTACTTTCAGAGTGAAAATAAAGCATAAAAGGAAAATAGCACAATATGAGTCTTGCTGTTAGGTTCTGGAAAGATGTGATTTGAGAGTTTTTTTGTTTTCTCACTGTCATCAGAAGAATTAGGCTTGTCCAAATCAGAAATGACTGCCGAATCTTCTTTGGTTTTCCTATCTCTTCCAGTGCTCTAAAAATTAATACTAAAATTCATGCATTATTGAGATTTTCATAAAATTTCCTTTAAAGAAATAATTCTGTTTAAACTAAGGCTGTATTTAGTAATAATGATGTTCAGAGGTTATAAATTGTTCTTTGGCTGGAATAAAAAGTTCTTCAGATATTCAATATAATTTTTTATGAAACAAATATTTAATTGTGTTCATATAGTCTTCTAATTGAAAAGTAATTATATAATTCAAAATAAATTTAAGTGCAATTCAAAAATCATCAGAAGCTGAATACTTGAAACATCAAAAGCATTTCAACCCGATGTGTTTTCTTGCCAACTCTAGTAAACATGTCGTGTCAGGTAATATTTTAGCCTGATTGAAATTAATGCAACATGTCCAGTTTGGCATTTGAAGAATTAAATGAACCAGAAGTCTTTATGGGAAGTTAACTTTATAGGAGGAATATGAGGAGACATGAAGGTGTTTTGTACTTATTAGTACCTCTTCTAACTCCACACCTCTGAAAGCAATATATTTTCTCCCATTTTGATGACAGAACAGACTGCAGTTCCACCACTGAATCACAGACACAATAAGAGATGGTTCAAAAAATCCTTTCTAGTCATTCAACAAAATAATATTATGGAGTTATTCTTGGTCTGCATAAAAGCTTGAGAGGAAAACTAATTTCCCTGGAGAATGAAGTGGGAGATGTATTGAGAAAAATGAAAAGGGGACTACTGCAGCTCCCACAAAATGTCAGAAACAAAAGTTAAAATGAAAATCCACACAAGTAGACCACACTTCAAACTAATTTATCAAAAAGACTGGATAATGGGCTTCTGAGTTAGAGTATTAGTTCTCTTGCAGAGCATGCTACATGGATAATAAAGATAGATTTGGAAGAGTGAAAAGCCAGGCAAGCTGCCTAAGCATTAAAATCTAATCCCAGAGAATATCCTCCTACTAGTTCCTACTTGAAAAATATCACATTTCTAGGTCATTGATCAAACTAATATTGAAAGTGTTGATTATTGTATAAAAAAGGAAAGGAAGAAAGCAAACAAAACTAACTCCTGACTAATGGACACGTCTTTCTTTCTCCCTGTCTCACCTTTTATGATTCTTGTGCTGGCGTTTTCTTTTTCATATAAATGCTAAAACTTAGACCTGGGTGTAAGTGGCATAAACATCAATATGGCATAAAGACATGATTAAAGTATTTTACTGAGTCTGTATGTGGGTTTATTTTACCTCCTGGTTTTGGGATCTATTTTTTTTAGCAAATTAAAATTTAGGAAAGGCAATTCCCTTCTGCTGAAATGATAGGTAGTGGATGTAGAGAGGCACTTGTGTGATACTCCGAAACATATGTTGGCATTGCCATCTAGAGAGTTTTGGTATTATTAGGTTTTATTAGGGTAGTTCATATAAATAGTGCAGCTCAGTGTTGTAGTGATTTTGTTTATACTAACTGTTCCTCAGATTTTCAGAAAATGTCATTTTGTTTCTGCCTGTAAAACTATTTCTTTTCCTCTTACATAACTTCAGTTAATTTCTTTTCTGACTTGATACTCATATGTTCAATTTAATTTAATTTTATTCTGTGATTGATTGATAACATTTTCCATTTAACATTTCTGGGAAACAAGTACGGTTTGCAGGCAAGAAAATCAGATAGGCAGACCACCAAGGTTTGCATTCATCTTATTTTTTATGCCATGCCAGCGTGTAAATAAATGATTCAGAAAAATGTCAAGCACCTTCATTGTATTTTAAATGCAATGACTTTTAGGAACTTTTTGTGTTAACATGTGAGCTTATAACAACAATTTTAACCAGCAGTTAAATTACATTGCGAAATACAGACCAGGGCTTCTATACTTTAAAATATCTGAGATCACAGTCCATCTCCAAGTATGGTAAGGTCATAGAATCATAGAATAACCAGGTTGGAAGAGACCCACTGGACCATCGAGTCCAACCATTCCTATCAAACACTAAACCATGTCCCTCAGCACCTTGTCCACCCATGCCTTAAACACCTCCAGGGAAGGTGAATCAACCCCCTCCCTGGGCAGCCTCTGCCAGTGCCCAATGACCCTTTCCGTGAAAAATCTTTTTCCTAATGTCCAGCCTAAATCTCCCCTGGTGGAGCTTGAGGCCATTTCGGTCAAACGCATCTTTCAAAATGAGCAGACATGAAGTATTAACCATTCCCCAGGACCATGATTATAATGACAATAAATAGTAACTAGTCCACAGAAGCAGGACTGCAGCTGCAGCTGTGGCCCAATAGATGATGAAGCTCCCCTGAGCCAGTAGGAGGAGGGGCACCCAAAGGGACAGGAAAACTTTAACCTTCAAAATCTGCCTCAGAAGATTTCTTTTCAGGTATTTTTTAAGTTCCTTTCTGGGCTTTCATGTCAAGTCAGCTCATTGCAACTTAGTACAGGAAGGAACGCTAACACTTACTTAAATTTTAAGCATGCCTCCCACCTCTTGCACAAATTTTACCATAAAACCTGAGAAGGTTAAAACAAGACTATGGCCCTTTACAGGCCAAATCTGTCCAAGACAATCTCTCAGTATAGAAAAAATGTATTTCCTAGTTTAAAAGACATAGAGCAATCAGCCACCTCCCCCTCCAAATTTGATTTCTGTGGGTTATGTTTTTTTTTTTTCTTTCCTCTTAATTCCCAATCCCTAAATATTCTTCCATAATCCTTACCATCTTTTTTCTTTTTGCCCTAAGCTGAGGGACGTTCTGTACATTTTCATTGCCTATAAACATAATTCTTGTGATCATAATCAGCTCTGAATAAAAGCAGACTACTCTGCCTTGCATCCATAAAACACCTTTCCACCTTATCCAATCAGGGTGTGTAAGCCATGCTAGGTATCATGCCCACCTGAAGGCTCAGCAACTTAATATTAGAGTTCTACCAAACTGCCTTGAGTGTCATCCAGTAGAGGAGTTTAATTGCTGTCCATTTCCTATTATTTGGTAAGAGAGTTGCGTTGGGTCCCCTGTTCAGTTCAGCAAGAGTTTTCATAGAATAGTTTGGGTTGGAAGGAACCTGAAAGATCATCCTGTTCCAACCCCCCTGCCATGGGCAGGGACACCTCCCATTGGATCAGGCTGCCCAAGGCCTGTTCAAAAACAACAGTAGAAATGCCTAGCACAGAATCACACTAAATGTGTATGACAGACTAGATAAGAAGCCAAATAACCCAAAATATTTCTGTGTCCCTGGCTGCTGGGTACTTCTTTTATCCCCTTCTGAGCTTTTTGGATTGCAGTCAGTGGGCTACTTTAGATTATTCTCCTTGACTGTTGTTTATTTTAGAAGTTATTTTAAGGGTGTGTATTTTAATATTGTTAGGCACTCATTTTCAATGTGCATATATATTTAAATTTATTCATACTCCCCCACCTTTCCCTGTAGTGACTGTCAGCTGTGTCTGAAAAACCTGCCAATTATTGTAACTCACAGAACAATAACAGCCTAATTGATAGGCAAAGTAAATGGGGGAGTAATGAAAAGATCATCAATGCTGGCAAGACAGTCAAAACCAAACAAAGCGGTCACTACATATTCCAGTACATTAAGTAGTTCAAAGCAGATAATAGAAATTATTAATAAAATGCATAGAGAAGAAAGTCTGTGATTGTGGCGGTTACACAGAGCGGAGAACATGAAGTTGTTTAGGATTTTTGATCTTAATTAACTTGTATTTGAACTGTCTTAAGTTTTGTGAGGAAAGACCTTTCAAAGAAGAATCTCTCACAAAACTTTCCTCTAACTCTGTAGCTCCATATTGTCTTCAAGGGCCAACAGTGTCCAAGCAAAGCAGGATAGTCCTCAGTCTTGGTATAAATCTATGTATCTTCAATGTTTTCAGTCTCATTTACACATTTCTGTGTAGTGGAACACATGCACCCAAATAATGAAAATATTTATCTTACCTTTACAAAAATCACGTGATAGAAAAAAGTTCTCCTCCCCAAAATGGATCTGAGATAGCAGACCAAATTTTTTGTTGTCTTCTGGATGATGGGCAGCTGATTTCTACTTTCAGTAGCATCTGCCTCCTACATTCATACTGTACTGATGGATTGATTTCTCGGGGTACAAGAAGGAAATAAAGTCCTGGATAAAAGATTTATGGAATATTTATGTCCCTAGTAATTTCTAAAATTACACCAAATAGCACCCTCAAGACTTTTTGGGGGATTCTAGAGCAGATGTTTAGGTTGTAGATCTGTATCAGTTTGTCTGGGATATCCAGATAATGTTTCATGTTACCAAGTGATACTATTATACACATGTGGTCATCTCATTTTACTTCAATTACAGTTTGGGCATGCTTTGTTGTTTTTGTTTTAATGAAATAAGTCCATTAGGACAACAAAAAAAGCTTTTTGGGGTCATTTACACCATGTTCCATTAGCTAATGTTTCTCTTAGGGGGCTATGCCTATCTTTTCCTCACAACAAGTTCTGTTCTTGAACATATATAGCTATATAAAGGAAGACACACCTTTAATGTACTCAGAAACTGCATCATTGATTTCAGGATAAACCAGCCTGCCAATTCTGTGCTGTAAGACACTGCTAAGTGTTTGGAGAAGATGATGATTTTTAGCAGTGGAGCGGGGTTTTCTAGGAGGAAAAAGTACATTAGTACCTATTTCTTTTGAGTCAAAAGGAAAAAAAAAAATTAAAAGAGAAGCTGGAAGAAATCAAAGCATCCTAGAAGGCCAGGGATATGAATTCTTAAGAGCGTGCAGATGCTTTTTTCCTATATTAGTTACTGAAGTTCATTACAGGGGAATTACAGAAAGCATCACTTTAGTTCTACCTGCAACATAATATGATGGATTTGTCTGTACTGGAAGATGTTATGTGCTCAGCTGCAGCATGCGGAAATCCACCGAAGCACTGCTTTACAACAGTTTATTTCTCAAAGCTTTACCCCACGTAGATTGTTGATGCAGTAGGTAATGAAGGCAGTAGGTAATGAAGTCTGCAGCAACAGACCCAATGCACAACACTGGTATGGGTAAGGCTACTCCAAACCTTGAGAGAAATAAATACAGGAGTAAGAAGAGAAAAGTACCAACAATGGCAGGGAAGCAAGAGAGCGGGTGCATTGAAAGACATAAAATCAATGTCATAGAAAACACCTTGGAGAGAGAGAATAAAAACATTTATTAGCAGTCTCTGAGAGGCTATGACCTTGATTGCTTTCTAACAATTTTGTCCACTCATATAAGGAGATAAAAATCACAGAGAAGAGAAGTTCAATGGGAAAAGCTCTCAGTTTATGAATAGAGAACATGGGTACTAATCTATTAACAATTTACAGATTTGAATGGTAAAGACACAGCTGAAATAGTATTTTAAACAGAAAGCCCTCAGTAGTCTACACTTGAAATTTGCTCATCATGCTCTTCTGTCCATCAACAGTATTTGCAAGTCTAAGCAGCCAAGCAAATTGTACCAGGTGTTATTTTTTCCCTTTTTTGTATGTCAATGACATTTCTCTCTCTTTACAGTGACTCATCAGAGCAAACCCAGGAAAAACAACTTTGCTTTTACACATTTCTAGAGTAAAACAACAATGTTTCCTTGGAAGCTCCTTCATTTTAAGTAATGTAGAGTGGCACCATGTTCTCCATCCTGAAGTGTTTACAGGTAGCATACGATGATTCCTTGACCTTCTAATAGCTCATGGCTTATTTACCTAGAAATAAGCTTGAATGTAATTATCCTAAAGTAATCGTGCTTTTAATTCAAAAAATAAACCCATGATAATGTGCAGTCAATTCCCTGCGGTAACTGAGTATTTTTAGCCAATCAAATAATAGATTCTTCATTACAATGTAATTAGCTACATTTACAGTGTCTGCAAAAATGTTTTTTGAGTGTTTTGAAGTCGACATCAATGGCCCTCAGTCTTTTCAAGTCCTATGCAAGAAAAAGACCTAAAGAATTTGGCAAATGAGTGGAACAATTACTCTGGTTTTGTTCAACCACCACTTGGAAGATATCCCACCACATCTTCCCCCCCCAAAAAACCGAACCCAAAACCTAGTCTCTCGAATTTCTGGTTGATTTTCCTCGTTTATTGACTGTAATGTGGTAAATGGTTTCTCTAAACATCTGATTGCTGAGAAACTTAGAAGGCTGGAGGATGAATTGCTCTCTACATGCCCTATTTACCATCTACCTGCCATAACTTCCTTCATGCACCACTTTCAGAGAAGGGATGTTATATTACACGTTCTTTTGGTCTGCTCTAGGGTGGAGGCTCCTATATGTTGTTGGATAAAGTGAGAAGAAACACTGCAAGTGATGAGTTCTTTTTATTCTCTGTGTCAGACAACAATTACAGTCACGACCACTAAACTGTGAAATTTTATATATAGTTACATGAAGAGGGACATCATGCCACATTTGGTGCAGTTTCCTACTGTTAAATTAAGCTTCAGATTTCCACACATTTCTAACATGCTTCAAATTATGAGGAAGTACTAGTATTCCACAAATAAAAAATCCACCAGACTAAACCATTATTAGTCTAATTGTGACCACAACTCTCTAGCCTCAATGAAATTAGACCCCTCTATGACTTTAAAACTAGAGTATTTTGGAAAACCTGAAAAAGATTTTTAAGAGGTTTGGCAGCCAATAATTTTTCAAAGAGCAGAGAACAATGTTTATTGTAGTTTCCAAAGTTACTCGACATATTATAACATCACACAATTATGATTTGAAATTTGACATTAACTTTTCATCTCATGGGCATAGTAAAACTTACTCTGTGCTCAGTTTTCTGTGCACACAAAGGTGTGATTATGCAAACACAGATGCACATGGTTGCTTTTAATGGTTTCATGTTAAATCTGAAACCCCAAGAGTAACTGAAACTTGAAATTTAATTTCATAGTTTCCAAACATCACTGTTTATTTTTTAAAACTCTTCCAACTTTTGAATCTTTCTCACTCCAAAAAAAAAGTGGAAAAAGCAGACAGAAACTGCTTTGTTGCATTATTACTGCTCTGTCCCATCAGAAGGAAAGTTTATGGAGCTCAAGACTTTGTTCTCATACAAGAAAGCATTCCCAGAAGGATTTGTAAAATAGACCAAAGAGTAGAATGAACATTTAGTATAAGCTCAACAGAAATACACAGAGATTAAGAGAAGATTCCATTTAAGAGGATAACTTGTAAGTGTCTCCATCATGCAAAAGGCTTCAGAGCACAGAAGCAGCCAAGCTGATTTGAACTTGTTTCTTCAGGCATCAGAGGGAATCCAAAGCATGGTAACATGGACTGAAACGTGGGTAAACCCACCCCACAGACCCAAACCACAAATATGGGCTGCTGCCTGCTGGATTGCACTTGCCTTCAAGTTCAAGTTTACATATTCAGTAACCTCCTAACCCTAAAGTGGCTTGGGATACTATCAGGCAATCCTCATGATACTTGAAATTATCCCTTGTATTTTTCATCAAATATTTTCTTAAACTGATCAAATTTTGGAGGTCTACCTCTGTTTCCAACTTTTTAATTTGGCGCTGGTGTAATGGAAGGCACCATGTCTGGGAGCTGGACCAGTGTTCATTGGAAAGCAGCTGAGGGTCTTCTAAGAAAACAAGGACTAGGTGATGGTATTAAACTTCTGGTTCAGGTAAAACGCTGTTTTCCTGGTGAGAAATATCACTTTAACACGTTTGCTTTGTCATGCAGAAAGATGGGGCCAATTGTTGTCACTCTTACTGGAGGAAATTGTCTTGCTATTTTGTGGTTTGGAAAAACCTACTCTGAACCCATGGATTTTGTATCCGTGTGTTCGCAGCACTTTTTGCCCCCGGTGGTAGGAAATATGACCAAACCACAGGTGGGGCAACAGAGGAAGGTTGTGGATCTGCCTAGAGCAGATTTCCATTCTGCAAATGAGACACGTGTCCTTTGACTGGAAACACTTTGCTTAGAAAAGAACTGCAACTTAGAAAGAAAATCTTCTTAAATCTCATACCTGTAGCATAAGAAATGGTGGTACTTGTAAAAAGTTATAAACCCTAAGGAGAAAGAAGACAAAAGCAACTAAAACGGAATATGCCGTAAGATTTTAGATATTTTGAACACAATTTAGTTACTCTCTCTCTTCCCTGCAACACCACATGCTTCGAGATATCCTGAGATGCCTCTGCCTGTCTCAGCTTTCACATCATCTCCACATTTTATTGTTTTTCCTGTCCACTGAAAGCAAAGCGTGGAAGAAGGCTCTGAGGAGATAGCTTCAATACATCACAAAGATAAGTCCTGAGCAGAAACCAAACACTCATTTCCCTGTTTTTCACTCCAGAGGGTGCTGTCTGCCCACATTCCTTATCCTCAGAAACAGGTCGGGGAAAAAAGGGTTGAGGAATGTTTAAAAGTCAAAAAGGCAGGTCACAGGATATTAAAAAAACCACCAACAACTCTTTCCTGGAAAAATCACAACATTTTTGAAATCTATTTTAATTTTGAGCTTTTACTCCTACTCTGGAAACCAGTTGAAACATAAGAAATTTGTTTTGAAAAACAAGAAATCCCCCCCACCCCAAAAAAAATCTCAGTGTTGCTGCAGGGTTTGAATTAAATAAGAGGGGGGGGTTGATTAGAAAGTAGCAGCAAGTCAGTCATGTCCTTTGTATGTTTGTGGGGATGTCAGGAATGGTCTTGCTTTGAGTATAAATCATTCTTCTGTTAGCATCAGATATTAGGATTTTGATCCCTGTATCCAGAGGTGCTTATGTGTTTTTGTTTTGTTAATCTCTAACGGTGTTATTTAAAATACAAAATTATGGTCTCAGGTGCACACAGGAGATGACAGATTTTCTCTTTGTGAGAAATGTCTCATATTTTTCAGATGTTCAGCTGTGGAACAGGCTGCTGTGTCACCAGGGATGGATGGTAACCACGCTTCACAAAACTCACTGGTGGAAAGTGAGTGTTCTTGGGTTAGTGTGAAAGACCAAGAGGTCGAATATCCCATGCTCTTGGTGTGCCCATGGACCACTGTGCGATTGGGCACAGAAGGTGGAAGTGGCATCGTCATTATGATACAAAAAGGAACTGGCTCTTCTTCTTAAGGTGGTATCTGAGAAGTAAGAGAAAGCACAGATCTCCCTTCAGAGATCATCTGTGGATCACCTCTAGAAAACAGCGTGGAAGGCAAATCATAGCCACCAATGGCATTCCACAAAAAGTTAGCACAGGCTTTTGTGATTTTGCAGTCTCAAATACCCACATCAAGTATGGAAATGAGAGTCTTATTTGGAAATTGAATCTTGGAAAATGTGATAGACATTATTCCTTCCCAGCAAGAAGTCTCTGCTGGTTGTTTTTGCTTTATAATGAGTTTTACCACTTTCATTTTTCAAGTTGTAGGTAGACACCATAAAAGCTTTGGCCATTCCATGTTAGATTTGATGGTATGCTTTGGCACT
This sequence comes from Phaenicophaeus curvirostris, assembly GCF_032191515.1. NCBI lineage: Eukaryota > Metazoa > Chordata > Aves > Cuculiformes > Cuculidae > Phaenicophaeus > Phaenicophaeus curvirostris. The sequence goes on from NC_091395.1 coordinate 74,919,701, forward strand.
TACTTACCTTTACATATTAGGTTCTATGTAAGCATTCAGTGTAGCCAGCAGATCCTTACACTGACTTTAAGTCTGACTTTTGCCTATGTAAGAGTAGAGAAGATAAATAAATCTGAGCTCTGAGTAATACAAAACATAAAAAAAAAAGAAAGTAAGTCTTACCCACATCATCAGGAGATCCTTTTGGCTAGCAATTAGAAGGAAGATGCAACACAAGAATGAAGTGTCTGTGTGTAGCACAACAGCAGGTAGATTGCTACAAAGAACAAAAGCAAACCAGCAGCACTCATGGCTCTAAAACAGAACGACCACACTAATGTTATCCATGGAGATAAGTTAAAAATAACACTGTGCCTTGCAAAGTCAGAAATGCTGACTTTGAACTAGGAGTTGAAGTCTAGGGATGCAGAGATGGAGTACAGTGGCAGGCTGTAATCTTTTTGGGAGAAGAAAATATGAAGTGGAACGCAGGAGATGGGAGCACGCTGGAAATGGCAACTTCATCTCAACCCTCTTCTGGGTCAGAAATAGTCAGAAGGATCATGGAGACAACAGGAGGGATTTCAACACAGATCCTGGGTACAGCTGATTTCTAGGAGGACCAGAGCTGCACCTTCACGAACAGCTAACGAGCACAGCTATTATACATGGCATGGAAATTTTTGCATGATTTGTAATGCTCAGTGTGTCTGCATGGGTGGAGCTGAATTGGACTTTTAATATGCCCAAACCAGTTACCAGGGTTCAGTGAATATTCTCTTGCTTTGCCTAGCAGACACCAATTCACTTCGGGGGTTTTTGTACTCATGCTGTTAGAGGGAGATGTGTTAGCCTGAAATGTGATGTTCTAGTCTGTAAAGCACGGGCTGGGGGAATATTATGAATGAGGTCCTTTCTGCCATATGATAACAGCTATGCAGGTTGAGTCATGGTGTAATTGTTTTCCATCACCGAGGTAATTTTTAGCAAAAATTCAGGTTCTTTCTTCCCAAGAATGCAGCATTTCAAAGCTCCATCCTGTTGCCAAGGCTAAGTGCTGTTGAAGTGGTGGTTTCCCTGTGTGAGAAGAAAGTAGTGAATAGAATGAGGGAGAACAAGGTTTAAAACAAAGAATAGCCTTCAAAATCCTGACAGCTAAAATAAGAACAGGAGGAAAAATGAGTAATTTTGACTGTTGTTATCCCTGGTCTTTGAGTCTTTTCTTAAGAAATACTTAGATTCTGCGTGCATGATTCTAAGGACAGAAAAAATCAAGGCTTGATTGAGAAAAAGATTAACTTCTTGAGTACAGTATTAAATCAGTTATTTACTCACTTTCCATATAAGAAATTTGCCTTGACTACTTGGGCAAAGTCCATGAATCCTGAGTTGAATCAGGTGAAGAATCTCTTGTCTCTACTTCAATTAATTTTTCATTGTATTAGGCTAGTAAAGATGAAATAACAAAAATTTGGAAACCTTACTAGTTCTAATGAATATAAATTATATATTCAGTGATAAGTACCAGTTCATTGAATTGTTTAACAGCTTTTCCTGAACTGAGGACAGTGTAAATCAAATTAAATCAATCAGTATTCAAAAATGTAAGTAAAAAACCTCACAGGAGCCCACAGTTTCATTTCATTACAAATACTAAATATTCCTCACAGAATGGCAACAAATGACATTTCCTTGGGGATTTGCCTTTCCCAATCCTGGCTAGGATGAAGTCATTGAGCTCAATGGGGATTTTGCCTGAGCAACATTTTCAGATTTGAATCAAGATTAATCCCAGAAAACCAGTCCAGCAAAATGATGATAAGCAAGTTGTCATGACACTGTGAATGTGGTGGTGCTGTCTGTACTTAAAAATATGTGTGACAATACTGTGTCTCCTGAAGAGGACACCATCACATTCTTTTAGTCAACTTCTTGTATACAATTCATTATTTGGACTATCTAAAAATATTCATTCTGGAAATATATATTTTTTTTTCTGTGAAGGTCACCATCATCTCTCGTGATAGGGTGCTTGATCAATGCATGACTGAAACATCTTTATAGCCAAGACACAGTGTGCATGAACAGAATCTATTTAAACTGGTTAGAGAAAACCACTAAAACCTTCAAGGACTGCAGGAAAGCAAGTCTCATAGTTAATGGCTGACAGAAGATAGCAGGATATCCCACACTGTCAAGCAGAGTCCTGTTCTCCAGCATCATATCTGAGATTTGTAGAAATCCTTTGCCTAAGGAAATATTCACATTCTCTCAGTATCATGCTGTTCCTTATCAGCTTGCCATGACAAGAAAACAGACCAAACCTGTGCTGGATATACTTACACCTTTGAAACATTAGAGCATTTAAACATTTGGAGATACCTCTTATAAACCATGGGCCAAAGGGAGCTTTCCTGAACACATAAAGCTGATACACAACAGACACGTCATAGATCTTCATCCCACAGCCTGCTGAGCAGCATGTCTAAGCATCCTCTGAGAGATACCCCCAAGTTCCCTTAGAACAGCAGAATAGCCACAGCCACAGTTGTGTAAACAGACATGTAGAGTCTTACTGATGCACCAGGATGCCTCAGACATCGGCATAGGCAAAAGACTCACACAGCCAGACAAGATGCTCCAGGGTGTCTATGATTTGAAATTAAGTGTGTAAAAATGAGATAGAATTCAGGCAATATATTTTTTTGGTGTAAACTGCTTTAAGGATCAATAAACCTCAAATTTAAAGGGTGTATAGTGGAACAGTCAATCAGCTAAACTCTTAGACAGTCATAACTCCTGGGAAACTTTGAGAAGATACAGTAGAAAGTACAGTGATATTCTCAACTTTGGAGAATTTAATAAAATAAAAGTTCATGAAATGCTTAGAGTATCATAGAATTATAGATTGGATTTTGGTTGGAAAGGACCTTAAGGATCATACAGTTCCAACTGCACTGCCATGGACAGGGATACCTTCCACTGGATCAGGTTTCTCAATGCCCCATCCAACCTGCTCTTGAATACCGTCAGGGTAATTTAGTGACATTGTTTTTAAGAAAATAGTTTCTTTCTAGACAATGCGCACTCTACATTAGATGTATGGTAACTTGTAACTTGTCTTCCTTATCACAGATTTCTTCTACATTTACCTTAGGCCAAACTACTTTCACTAATATTTAATTCTCATCGATTTGCCAATAACAGCAATTCTATTTCCCTCTTCTTCCTTTTTTCTTTTTTTGGTTTTGTTTTGTTTCTGTGGAAAACAGAAATATTCTCTGCTGAACCAGCAGCAAAAATCCTCTCTTTGCCTTTCATACCAAAAAGACTCAACAATGTTAACTTATCAACGAGAACTTATTTATAGCAGTGCTAAAGTCATCAAATGTCATTGAGATGGATTCATACGAACAACACACTGAATGTGGCAGAGTGCTGTAGTTTTGATGTCATGTTTCATATAAAGAAAGTCTGCAAATATGCAATACAATTAAAAAATTCCTTTCCAGCATTATATCTGTGAAAATTATAAAGTTCAATTCTGACAAGATCCTGGAACGTTTTTCTGGTCACTTGCTCATGCATCAAGATTCAACCATGTTGAATTTGGCTGGTCTTTACCAAGTGTAAAGAAAGTAAGTGGAATATCAGTTGTAACTTTCAGACATGCAAGTTATTAGACATATTTAACCACATTTGATACTAATTTTTAAATATGCTAAGGACTGAGAAGAGAAAAAAATGCCTGTTTAGCACTTCAGCATTTGCACAAGGATTACTGAATTACAAAGCAGAAATACAGGATGAAATGGGAACAACAAAGCTGCTTTGACCTCTTCACTCACTGCACTAACAATAATTAGCTTACTTATGAAACTAAACATTTAGAGATGTTATCAACTGGGTAACATGTTGCTGTCACTTTGTGAATTCATTTATCCTCCTGCCAAGCGTTTTTACGCATTATAGCATTTTCAATGGCTATTAACTTCTCTCTTGACTTTGAACTGAGGATCATAGAGATAGTTAAAATCAACTGTAGATCCAAGAGTGAAAATTATGGAGCTACAAGACTGGAGAGTATGGCTCACTTTCAGGAGACATCATCATTTTTTCTAGATAATACAGGCAACTACAATTCAAAAATGCATCTAATAAATTTGTTACTGTTGGCAACAGATAATCGCTACAAGGATAGAAGCCAGTTGTTAAGGGAAATGAGAAAATATGATAACTATATCCATGTAAGACATAGATATTATTGATATTGATAGTGATAAATGGAGTATTGTATTTAAACAGGCGTTGGAAATTATTCTTTACGACAACTACAAGAATGCTGTTCAATTGTCCCATGTATAGCCCCTGTCCAGCTGAATCAACAGATTGTGTAAGAAAAGTCAGACTTAGAACATAGGTATTAGATTTTTATGACCATAAGAGGACCATGACTTGTTGAAGCATCACTTCTGAAGGACAACCAAAACAAGAGAGTGGAGGTCAGTTATCAAGGTGGATTTTTAGGGACTTTTGAGTTATTGAAGAATAGAGAACGAGGAGCACATAAAAAAACACCAAGAACTTTTCAAAGAAAATACCTCTTGTACAATGCTATATAAATATTTGATGATTTTGTGTGGGCCTTCGCCACCCACTGAGGTGATAGCCCAACTCTGAGTTGTAAATAAAGGAAGCCTAGAGTTCCCCACTTTCTGGTGAAAATCCTTTAACACTAGTGAATCCTCATAGCTTCCCTATCCTCCTGCATTATAGATTGTGATTCAGCAATTCAGTGCAGATATTTGGTTATTAGCATAAAAAACCCCTCCTTTTACACAGTACTGACCATTATCACATTCATTACTTGGCTTTCTTGGCATTTCTGAAGCACTATCGAAAGGTAGAAGACCAATTTCTTAATTCCCTTTGGTTATTTTCCTTGTTCTGGAGAGTTGCACTGAGTTTCTCTCCCAGCTTACAGAACTTTTTCTTATTTGCTGCATCACTTCTCAACTTCTCACAACACCTGACTGTGTGAATTTAAACATCTCCTTGTTAATGGTGTATAAATAGCTTTTAGTTTTACTTCCTGTCAGATTTAATTACAAGCTTCATGCTTTCTTCGTTACACGTGCCTTTGCTGATATTTAACCAATCTTTCTTTCGGGGAAGAGTAGAGATTGCATAAAAGCTCTGATTACGCTAGAGATAATTGCATCTCATTTTTTGTAAGATTATGCTGCTAAGCCTGTATTCCTACGTGCTTACAGTCACTGCCAGAATCTTCACAGACCAACAGCCAAAACAATATGAATGGGTAAATAACAGTAAATCACCACTAGTCTGATCCTCTGAGATGCAAAATGACCTTTTAATCCCTCCGTTTAAGTTGTTGAACATATGGTCTAACATATGGTCTAATCAGTAGTTTCGAGTAGCTTCTCAGTGATTTGTTGTATTATGCTTATAGGCATATTCAGGAAGCAAATATCCTTTTTAAGCCTATTGCTTTCATTCTTAAACCAAATTCTGTTTTCTACTTCCTTTCGAAGAACTGCAGTGGCACTTCCAAGATCTTTGTCACGTTTTTCCTTTGTTTATTTAACCTATACGTATTTTATTTCAGGTTGCTACCTAACATGAAAGAGGGAAGATTAGATAGATATTAGGAAGATTTTTTTCCTGGCAGGGTGGTGAGGCACTGGCATAAGTTGCCTATAGGTTGTGGCACAGGTTGCCATGTGGATGCCCCATTCCTGAAGGCATTCAAGGCCAGTTCAGATGAGGGTCTGGGCAACCCGTGGACACTTGAAGGTGTCCCTGCTTATGGCAGAAAGGTTGGAACTAGATGATCTTTAAGGTCCCTTCTGATCGAAAACATTCTATGATTTTATGGTTTTGATAGGAATGGTTGGACTCGATGATCCAGTGGGTCCTTTCCAATCTAGTGATTCTATGATTCTATGTTTCTATGATTCTATGCATTGGGGCTGCTGGGATTTCCTCCACTTCTACTTCATCATAGACAACACCTAGGTCTTCCACCTTATTGATGCAGTCAAAGCCACAAGTTGTTTCACGTGGAAGTATAGTAAACATAGAAGAATCTGGTTCATTTATTCTTCTCCCATCTTCTGGAGAGGTTATTTGCGTGTTTAGACACAGTAACTAAAGGGCCAGTGACCTGCAGTCAGCTGCAAATCTGGTTTGATTTTTGTTTTCTACTTTAGGTTTGTCCTGTTTGTCCTCTGACTTTCACTCTGGAATGTGCCTGTCAGTATATATGCATTTGTTTTTCACATTTTCAGTCTTCTATATTATTTTTGCCTGTGTTGATGCCCTCCAGCACATTGTCACTGAGGATCCTACTGTGTCCTATGTAATGAGCTGAGAAAGAGGTAATTAAACAGTGCTGCAGTGTTTTGATGCTGAAGGCTTCAGTGGTTGAAACTGACTTGCAGAGAAGGCAGGAAAGAAGGAAGGAAGGAAGAAGAATTATCCGATGACTATTTCTTTGTTTTGTAAAATTAGCATATTCCAGAAAACTCTGGTGTACAATACAGTATCTGCCAAAAGGGAATCATTGCCAGGGAATGATAAGGTGTATTTGCAGCACATGAATTTAGCTCATTGCTTGAATGTATTTAGGAGAAATATCACAGGATATTTGTAATATTTATGTATGTCTGGGGTATTTTTTTTTTCCCTTCTGAAGCGAGTTTAGCATTTTGCTGTCCATAGCTGCACCTGTATATTTGAGGAAATCTCCCAATTTCAGAATTGCTTTATATGATTATTTTCTTGTTCCACAGAAACAATCAAATAGTTTTCTTCTTTCTTTTCAAATTTTTCTTGGAAAATGCTGATGTGTGGAGCTTCATTGAAACAAAAATGGTTTAAATATTTTTTACAATTTATGGGAAAAAATGTTCTAAGAAAAACTTCAGAAATGTTTTGGCATTAAATAGCATTTTCCTGTACTGAAGTATTATAATATACAGGAAAGATTCAGCCTCTGACAAAAAAGGGAGAGACTCAGCTTCTCTTTTCTATATTAAATGTCTTCAAATGTCCTGGGCTAAATTAACTTCACTCTAGGACACTTAAAGAAATAAGAGACATTGCAAGTTATTTCTGACTGCTTATGGATGATGATTAAGCTTTCAAAGATGGTAAAAGCTGCTACAGAACTGGAGAGAACCATCAATGCGTGTAGAATAATATCTGTGTCGATAGACAGTGCTCCACCTCCCATCCTCCAAAAAAGATTTTTCACTACAAAACAATGTTGGCAGAAAACTACTTTGATAATTGAAAATCCACCCATAGTTTTCATTGCGTCATTGTTTTTGAGTCACTTGCGGCAGCTTGGATGCAGTACTAAACAGGTAGTAAATAAATTATTTATTCTGGAGTCGTTGCAGTACATACGGGTGACTGCAATCTACTCCTCCTCAGTGCATCTGGTCCTCAGGGTCTCCCAGAGTGAACTGGGGCATCCTAGATGAAAAAAAAAGAAAAAAGGAACAAATACATCACTGAAAGCTATATTGGCAAGTTTCAACTATGTAGGTACTACAACAACACATATGCACCATGAATGGGTTGGAATCCTTGCATGTGCTTGGATATGAGGGTTTTACATGGTATGTCCTGCTAAAAATACTCAATATTGCTGCTCTCCTGATAAAAAGTAATGTTCTGCTCATAATCCTATAAAGCAGTTGGTACTGTCATGTTGTGGGAATGTTGCAGATATTCTGAAAGAATAAGACAGGTCTGTTTTTTCTTTAGCTGCCTTGGTATATATTTGTTATTTTCACTTAGAAACTCAATTTGGACATACATATAGAGACTTTTTAAAAAAAGTATCATTAATACTTTTTCTATACAGACCGCAATAACACAAATTTATTTCACAAAAATAGTTGCTTGCCCATATCAGTAAAGACGGAGCACAGTGCAAATTTAAAAGCAGATATGCTACAGATCCACCTAACACTGCCTTTAGCAGAGCTCTTTGAAAAGACTATGATTCATCAATGAACGGAACAATTTCCATTTCTAAAGTTCTTTTTTATTGTATCTCTAAGTACCTCACAATCAGTGGAGAACTGTCATTTTCCAACCCACTTTATGTCGTGAGCTAAGTGACTAACCTATTTGAAGTATTTAGTGTACAGCTTGGAAAACACAGAAAGATCCAGACACAAGGAGAAAATTAGCATCCCGAGGAGTATAAAATGCTCATGTAAAGCTGAAGATTCTAATATTCTGCATTCTAATTCTCTGCAAAATACTCAAAGGCCCATGAGTAAGGATTTTGACTAAATTTGTTGTTGTTGATATATCTGATACTGAGTTTTCCCTAAACAGAAAGTTTTACCATGCTGGAAAAGTTGGCATTTAGACTGTAAGACTTTGAAAGAGTCTTTAGAGCACTATATGTGAAGAGATAGAAACAAATTAATATGAGTAAAATGCAAGCTGAATTTACTGTGTTTGTAGATAATGCCAGAATAACTTGATAGCTTTCTCTGGAGACAGAAGATATTTTCAAAGAACATGTTACATATTTAATCTTGCTGAATGTGGGTACAGCATGTGATGCAAATGCCACGGAGACACCCCCATAACTCTGTGGGGAGCAGACAGCAAGTAAAGGGGAGATGAGAAGGAAAAAGAGGCAAAAAGGTCACTTGGCGGTCTTCCCCTAGAAATAAGTCTCAGCCCTCAACTCATTTCAAGGTTTCTTTTATGAGTTGGCACAAAATTAGACTATGTTGATTTGGTTTCCCAGTGGTGTGTGAAGCTGAGGGGGGATCTTCTATAAAGAATCAAATCAGGACTTTATATCCTAAAAGCTGGATGACCTTGAAGACTGGAATTAGAAGAAAGCTCAAAGGAATTTAATAGAAGGAAATGCAATATTGCATGCTTGGAGACTGACCATAGCCACTTCTGCTGCTAGCTGTGTGTTTACTAATTGGAAATGAGTCAGAAGGGAGAACGGTGGTTCTGGAGCAGTACATGAAATGCTGGTTTGATGCCAGCAACGAGGAAGTTGAATGCAGTAGCCAAGAACTATTTCCAGTTGATAATGCCCTCATATAAGACACAGACAAGATCTCATTTGAAATGTAGTGTTCAAATCAGGCTACAGATGGTCAAGAAAGACTGGGCCTTGAAAAGGCGTAACGAAACACTGTCTTGATCAGGTGAATTGATAACCTTCTTCTGGGATGATGGAGAGAAGGAAAATCAACCTTAGTATATCTGGTAGAAGGAAGGCCAAGAAGAGATGTGAATGTCCTCTTTCAATACCTCAGTGGAACAAATTCCCGGGGAAAAAAAGGGATCTTTTTGAGCCAAGGAGCGATTTTGGAACAAGAACAGCTGAGTTTAACTATCCATGAGTATCTCTGAGCTTATTTCATACTATAAAACAGATAAAGTTTGGGAGCAGTATTTTAACAAAAGAAAAAGGAAGAAACTGGCTTTGTAAGAATTGCCATGTGGGATTCAACTGTAGTTTTCACTCCTTTCACAAGAATTCAAGAAGGCTTTTCTAAGCAAAGTATTGTTATATCTTTCTAGGCATTTCTGGCTAAATGCTTATCTCTGAGCCTGCAGAGTAATCAAACAATGATTTCTCTGTTGGCAGATTATAGTGTGGAAAATAATGGCAGCTCCAGAACTTGTCTTTTACCCTCTGATAGTGGGGCATGATTAGTAAAAAGCCTCCTCTCACAAGCTCAGGAGATAGGTGTACATTTCTTAACTTTGCTGATGAGTTCCTTTTTGGCTCACCCTGATCAATGCTTATTGAGAGAGAATTCCTCTCTAAAATACACGTTTAGATATTTAAACCGCTGACCAGCAGTAATAATATAAATGCTGCTCTACTGCTAGAAATTTTAGAAATATTTTCCTTTTAAAAATAATAACATTGGTTACATATGCCTTCAGTCACTGGAAAAAAAAACCTATATTTTACTTCACTTGTGCTCAGTTCCCAGCAGTTGCTGAATGGACACAGTGGGTGTGAGTGATTCCACAGCCTATGCTTGCAATAGGATTTTATTCCTAAAATATTTTTTCAATTCAGGTTATTTCTTCACCTTTTAGCTCATTGTCTTAAATTTCTTTAGGCGCTTCTCATCATCCCTTATAACGCTGACCTCCTAACTTTAACTCTTTCTTCTTCTTCTAGGTTTAAATGAAAAGTGTCTCATTAGGTCCTTATTGGGACCTTAGAAAGGTGCTTTGTGATGTGACCTTGAAGTTTCACCTATGACAAGGAACAAAACTTGGTGTTTTCCAGGGGACTGTTCATTTGGGACAAATATTGGAGATTCTCATGGGGACTATGTAGATGCCTTCTCATTGCTACTTTTAAACACACACAACACGTCATTAGAAAGAAACACAGCTAATCTAGACTCTTTCTTCTCAAGGGGAGAGAAGCTTGCAAATCTAATGTACTTTGAGAGCTGTTACTTTGCATCCTTTGCATCTCCTCCATTTTCATGGAGCTACTCATGTCTCTCCTCACTTATTTTTTTGAGATGACAGTGTTGCAAGAACCTCTAAGAATCGCAATGTGTCCTTGCCAGTGATTGCTGGGATATCCTTCTTAAACTTCTTCTCCTGTGTTTCCACCTTATTTCTTATCTGACAAACTCAAAGCCCTTCTCCCATCCCCATATCCCCTGATAATCAGTAACTGGAAAAATCAGAATCTTTAGAGGCAGGTTGAAAAAGTAAAAAAACCACTAAACACTTTCCTATTTCATTCTCTTCATCTTTGAAGGAGAGCCTGATACAATTGCTAACTGATTTAACAAAGCAAATCCCATTTCTTGTCCCTGTTATTCCAGGTGAGACACAGCCTCATTTTAGCAGGATCACACCGAAAGGAATGTTATTTTTGGTTGGAATAAAATATGCAGAATCCGATGCAGAGGAAAACTAGAAAGATGAGTCTTATTTCATTGTTTTGTTTTGAAGGATAACTCATTTGGACCTAGTTTCAAAGGCAAGTTTTAATGAAAAGCACATTTTGCAGATTTGTGAAGAAGTGGCTAACTGTTAGAAGGTCAGCTATCTTGTAAGCAGCAAGTCATGGGAAAATTGTGCTATTATGGGTTACATAAGCATAACAAAGCTTTCATCTCTAATTACTATTTAATTTGTCCTCTTTGAATTGAATAGATTGCATAGCTCTGTTGGCCTTCAGGGTTTTCGTTGACATCGGTTTTGACTTTTTTCTAGTGGAAGATATTTCCCAATCAGAAAACGATATAATGAGACCTGTTTCTTTATTTTCAGTGGACAGAAGAGGGAATACACTACAAAGGTAAAAAATCACAAAGATATAGCTGGAGCACAAATTGCACCAGGTAAAGGTCAACTAGGGTTCCAGGACAGACTGAATTGAAGCCCAGGAATACTATGTTCATTTATGAAACACTGAAGAAGGGCGTGTCCTGCCATGACTGCTAATAAAATGGAGTATAGCTTGTCATCTCTGAAAAAAAGACAAGTCGTGGGCAGTACGTAATATTCAGAAGGAGGAAAAGGATTGCTTTTCATAACTATTCCAGAAACTGTACCAAGCAATTGATCAATTCTCAGGTTCAAAGCTTGAAAGCAAGATGAGCATGAGAGACCATCAGCTGTAGAAAATAAGGTAACACAGGCAGAAAGTTACAGTATGGAAGATGAAACCAGTACCGCTGTATATCTATATGTATCTCTAGCCATATATTATTGGACATATTACAAAATAGAAGAAAGGCTTAGATGAACCTTTGGATATAGATATTTTCATGTTCTAATGTTATAACCAAGAGTCAGATTGCTTCTATAAATATGTATATAGGACTATATCTTGATGTCCTGCACTGAGTCATATTTGTTTACATTCTGCTCAACTCATTCAGCTGTCTAAACTTCCACTGAATAACATTTAGCCTAATGCATGCTTGAAATGGGACACCGAATTTTAAGCACTTCTTATAAACTGTTGTCAGTTGCTTTTTCCTTTAAGCTTTTTTTTTTTTTACTAATTTGACAAGTGCACTAGTGGGTGCAATTCAAGTGGCTGAACCAAGGTAAATTTGAAAGATTTGAAATGACAGCATCCAAAATGAACCAGAAGTACTGAAATTGTCCCGCTGACCAGACAAGAGAAATGCAATCTGTAATTTATTTTAAAGAAGTTACATTCAATGAAAACATCATTAGCTCATTTGTTACACTATGCAAAGCAGCTTCACTAACAAAACAGTGCGTTCTGGAGCAAAATTCATTATTCATAGTTACTAGTATTTCCAAAGTTAATGCAGTAATTTTCTGGATAACATGTAATTTATGGGTTGTAATAAAGTTAAATCTTTTCTTTTACAGAGGTGGAGATTGAGACATTGCTTCCTGCAATTATTTTTGCCTAGGACTATGAATTCTTCCTATTTTGCCAATCTGGATTGTGCAGATTGTATTGGAAGTCTTGAAGAAAAAGTCAACTAAAGAATATAAATTTTCCTTAGTGTTGCCACTGCTAGAAGATCATCACCTTTTATCGTAAAGACGTGCCCATGTTCTTTGTCAGGTACATCATCTTTCAGATGCTACTGTGTTAATTTCTATAGATATTTGGTTTTACTGTAAGCTTTATTTCCCTGGAAATTGTCTATCTCTTGATATAGAGTTCAGACAAATTATCTTCTTCCTTTATAAAAAAACACAGAGCTGAAAATCCACTTGTCATTTTTATTACAATAATTTTAAATTATTTAAAGATACATTTTCTCCCCTTGAATATTTCAGTAGATTCTTAGACTAAGTCATGTATAAGTCCTGTTTGGGGAGAGACATAAACATGTGCTGGACTGTAACGATAAAGGCAAAGGGTCCACTTGAGCATTTGTTTTGGCAAGACTGAAAACCTGATGTACCATATAAGAACAGCTTATACCTTTCAAGGAACAAAACCTGGAAGTGTGTTCTCCCAACAGATCTATTTTCCTTAATGGTCACTGTTATTTGCTTTGAAGACTGAAAAATTACTCCCTGAAAAAGCATTCGCAAATTGAAAAATTAAAGCCTACAAGATGTTGCATACGTTCTTTCATCATCTGAAAACAGCAAGAAAACATTATTTTGTGCATAGACATCTGGAGAAACATCTGCTGTGTTTCATTAGAACTAACTCAAGTAACAGCTCCTTTCTTATGAGTTTTTCTATCCCAGTTTTCACTCACTAATTGAGCAAAAAGATAATTTGGATGTACTATCAAAACGTAGTATTTCACATATCTCTCCCAGTTGTATTTTTTTCCACGGTTACTCATGGTCTTTTTGCATAATAAGATGGCAGTGTTTATCTTTACCTGCAACTCAAACAATTAGTGCTGACTAGTATGCTGCATAATCCATTTTTTCATACCCTTGCCTCTCCATTTCATTTTCTGCCTTGGAAATACTTTCCCAGCGATTCTTGGAAACTTATGGCATTGGAATGAGATTCTATCTCACTATCCAGTAGTCCAACAACAGGATTTCCAAGACATATATTGCAACTAACCCATACAGGAACTGGAAAAGAGAAAACATCTGGACCTTCAGTGCCCCTAACAGCTGAGTGTATTTCTGCCTTTACTTCTCACACGTAAAATATATGGCTTAGGAAAAACAAAGGGAAAAGGCTACTTGTTTGAGGAGCATATTTATTAAAAGAGTGCATTTACAAAAAATGGCTTGCTGATTCCAGTCTTTCAATAGGACTTCTATGCAAAACATACTTCTTAGTTATGAACCATGAAAATTCAGGCTAAAGATCATAGAATAGCTTGTGTTGGAAGGAACCTTAGAGATCGTCTAATTCCAACTGCATATTCCACAAGGATTAAAGGGTATCTGTATCACTGATACAAGATATGTTGTAAATCCAAACCAAATATGTCTTTTTGAGCAAGTTTTTGAGATCAATACTTAGGAGCAGAAAACAAAAGTTACAATATCCCCCGGCTATAGATTGGTTTCTGGATCATAGATTACTTTGCTACTCATAAAAAAAAGAAAATAAGTGAAGTGGCAGAATTGCCTACTCTCCAGATTTTATTAAAGATGGATGTTATAAAGCATACCCCCACTCTAAAGATTCCTGCTAACTTATAAGAAATGTGAATTTTTAGCTGCAGAAAGTCTTGGAGTTGGAAAGAAAAGTTGAAAAGATGATTCTGTAAATGTTAGTACTATTCAGAATGATAACATTAATCCAGTCCAGCTGGTCATGATTTCTGAAGATTTGAAGTTGCCAGGACCAGAAAGATTAAATAAAATTAGAATAAGGGTGCTGCTTTGTATCTGCTTAAATTAATCTAGGATATAGGCTTAAACAAGGTTAGGGTTTCAAGTGATGGCTTTGTGTGTGTGTATACATGAAGCAAAAGATTTGTGTGACTGACTACCACAGGAAGGAGAAGACAGCCTCGCTCTTCAGGGGTTCAGTTTCTTTTTCTTAGAGCATTTATTTAAACCTACCAGCTCCCACATCCCACTGAATATGCTGGTATCCAATCAACCCATCTTTATGTATTCATATGAAAGGAGAATAGAATTTAAGCTTCCCCTCTCTCTTTGATGGTTTTTATTTATTAATTTACATAGCTCACATGGCTCTTCAGCTCAAGCCTAATTCTGCCTCACCATCCATGAGCACTTAAGGTGGATCCTAAGGTCTGTGCTAGAGATTTGGCTAGAAAAACCTTAATTTCTTGGCACATGCATAAGCTCAGGATCTAGTTGTGTTCCCATCCTCAGCATTGTCCTGCTTTGACAGCTCTCAGTGGCCTTTTAGGACACCACTGAAATTTTGTACAGTTGGCAGGTGTCACTCGGGGATGAAATTTTCAAGAGATGGCTCACAGGACATGCATGTCTCAATCCTGAAATGACAGTACCAATGCTGCTTTGAGAGCCACCCCTACTTTTCTAATGCATACAATTGGATGTTCTGTAAATATCAATGAAATTCCACCTCCAACTCTGTGGTTTCTTTCCTCCTTTTGCCTTCCTTCTTTCCAGCTGCATAGAAGTCTAATCTTATCCTACAGCAAATTTACAGACCAGGAAAACCACTAACCACCACAAAACACAGATTTCACACTGGGAACATGACTACAGCAGCAATTAACTCGTTCAGCTCAAGAGGTGGATGCATACACTTTGGCTCACGCAGCTGTTTAGAGTTAGCAAAGCTAGCTGCATTTTGGTCAAGGGAAAAGGAACTGGCATTGCTCGTCAGCTACATTTTCAGTAGAAGCTCACTTAGGGCCAGACTACAAAGAGGATAAAGTAAGAACAGCAATGAACTATTTGCTTTAGCACAAACAAGCCATTGTAAATAGCACTCCCAGGGAGGTACTGCATCCAAATAAAATATCTATCTTCTTGGTGATTCTGACTCAGATCAGAATAGATAATCCTTATTTATGGGAATAACAAATATTAATGAATACCTTGAGGGTGGCCAAAACATGAGGGATTTCAAGTGATGTGTGCATTTGTGATTAACAAATTTACACACTGAGAGTTTCAAAATGACCCATTTGACCATCTATTTCAGAGGTAGGTCTGCTTTTCAGTATGGAAATTTTCCTGTTACTATAAGCCTTATAACATGTATCAGAGAACTAAGGGAAAGCAGAATGCCCATTAATGAGTGGGACTGGGTTTATACGATCCTAAGAGTTCCTCCTGGATTTACTCCTTCTCCCAGAAAGTAATTAGCTAAGAGCCTGTTGTGATCATCGACCTACACAATCCTGGCATTGGGGCTGTACTTCAAACTGCTGGAAAGCTTCTTGAAACTATCATGAGGTACCTCTCAGACACCTCCACATGCAAAGAGCCATTGATTTCCCTCTATTCTTCTGCACTGCTCTGGATTAATACCTGTCTTCCCAAAACGCAGCCAGTCTTCATCCAAAGCTGATATATCTGCTGTTTTTCTGGGCAGATGGTTCCAATTGCTGTTACCAAAGGAGGTGCAGTTGTCTTTTGAATTTATCTATAGTTTATTTTCCAGATATCTCTGGTTCATTGAGAAAGATTTAATTCTTTCATGTTATATCTCTGTTTGGGTACTTGCATATTTTAACCAAAATAAGTCTCCACCTCCTCCTTTGGTAAAGTTAAAGGTCTGATCTTTTCCCCCTTCTTATTGTGAGACCTTTAAAAACAATTTTTGTGACTCTTTTCTGAATTATCTGTAACATTTTTTCCAAGCCTTCCTGGTGCAGAAAAAACACATATCACACAAATGTCAAAGGCAGTAGCAGTAAAAATGTCTGTTCAGTGTTTAGAACCAAATTAAGAAAACTCTAAGTAGTTTTCAAAGGAGACTGTACAAGATGCATTTTTTTGTAAATACAACATGAAAATCCTCCTAGTTAAAATAGATGTAATGCTGGGAAAGGCTGTTGATTTTGCTGACAGCCTTAAGATTCCCTACAAAAAAAGGAAATGAAGAATAATAGTAGAAGAATCTTGTAGTGCCCCAAGCAGCAAGATAAGTTTATATTCTTTTTTTTCACTAAGCAATCAAATTAGACATGTGAAGAAATAAAAAACTATGGAAGATATGGTACCTGTCAATTAGTGGAATTAAAATCCAAAATAAAAAGATTAAATTAAAACAAAGAAATAAACGACCCTAATGTTGCACATAGGCTCCAGACTGAAGCTTGAACTACAGTTCAAAGTGGAAAACACAGTTTTATCTCAAGAGGCCACAGATTAAGATGTGCCACTTGCCCTGAAGACTTTGCATTTAGAATAAATCAAAATGAGAGTCTCTCTCAGGATTGTCTAGTGCCCCTAGAAGGAGTCTTGCCATTATAACAAAATGCCTTGTGCCATTTTGAATGAAATCCCACTTTAGAAATGGACGATCGAACCTCTACTTTCTTTTATCTTGCAATAAATCCATCATAATTCTCCTGATAAAAACTTGGCCTATGTGTCTTCACCATATCAAAAATGTTAACAAACTATAATGTTGCTAGATTGTCACAAAAGTTATAGAAAAAGCCGCTTCTGGCACAGTAAATCTGGGAAGATTATCTAGAAAGTCTTTAAACTGTTGGCCTAATTTCTGGACAAAATAACCCTCAGTCGAGAAGTACAGAAACTAAGGCAAAATTTCCAGCTGAATCAGACACGTTTGTGAACCCTCTTCTTTCCCCACATAATGAAAAATAAAGATAATTTGCTGGCTTTGGAGAAATGCAGACTTCTGGGGTTTGAGCATCAATAACAGCTCAATAGCTGTCCTGAAAAGTGCCAGTTCAACAGCCCTGAACACTATTTACTCCCAGAGGACTTTAATCATTCACATAAATTTATATTTTGTGGTTCAGTTCACGAGATACATATAAATGTCAGGCTACTGCTCTTGCAATGTTGCTGGCATTGAGAAGAGAGGAGGGAGAATGAATGTGTAAATAAATTTTACCTCAAATCAACTTTTTTTTTTACCAGGAATTTTGTCCAATCCCACTTAAAATGATAACTAGATGTGGAATGGAATCCAAGTAAGACTGAAGAGCAATGAAGAAGAAGGGAAAGGCTTTGACTTAAAGACACAAATAGGTAAGTGTCATCCAGGGGGTCTTGATTGACAGCGACTGAACATGAGTCAGCAGTGGCCCAGGTGGCCAAGAAGGCCAATGGCATCTTGGCTTGGATCAGAAACGGCGTGACCAGCAGGTCCAGGGAGGTTCTTTTCCATCTGTACTTGGCACTGGTGAGACCGCAACTCGAATCCTGTGTTCAGTTCTGGGCCCCTCACCACAAGAAGGATGTTGAGGCTCTGGAACGAGTCCAGAGAAGAGCAACCAAGCTGGTGAGGGGGCTGGAGAACAGGTCTTACGAGGAGCGGCTGAGAGAGCTGGGGTTGTTTATCCTGGAGAAGAGGAGGCTGAGGGGAGACTTTGTTGCTCTCTACAACTACATGAAAGGAGGTTGTGGAGAGGAGGGTGCTGGCCTCTTCTCCCAAGGGAGAGGGGACAGGACAAGAGGGAATGGCCTCAGGCTCTACCAGGGGAGATTTAGGCTGGACGTTAGGAAAAAATTCTTCACAGAAAGGGTCATTGGGCACTGGAACAGGCTGCCCAGGGAGGTGGTTGAGTCACCTTCCCTGGAGGTGTTTAAGGCATGGGTGGACGAGGTGCTAAGGGGCATGGTTTAGTGTTTGATAGGAAGGGTTGGACTCAATGATCCAGTGGGTCTCTTCCAACCTGGTTGTTCTATGATTCTATTATTCTATGAACTTTCATTTGCGTTGTAAAACGGGCACAATGATACTCCTGATACACAAGAAAACTTCTGCTTGCTTCCTTTTCAAATACTGATTTCATATTTGTATAAGACTGTCCCCATAACACTAATAGTGTGCATCCCTTTCCTACCTTTCCCAGGGTCCTCCTGCACTGGCTAATAGAAGCAAGGAATGGATATCTAGTGTTAAAACTATCTTTGCATCACCAAAATGCCAAAAGGAAAAACAGAAGAAGGAATGTAAAATCAATATGAAAGGCAAAAAAATCCCCAAAACAGTAATGCTCAGATAAAAACCTCAGTACAAAATAACTTCTTCCCATAAGTGGCCCAGAGCCATATGAGCTAATGGCTTAAAAAATTAGCAAGTGGGCAGGCTGAGAAAAGTGTTGCCTTTGAGATCATTCAAAAGGAAACTTGTAATAATTTAAAGATCCTACAATGCCTCAGAGGGACAAGATTTCAGAGCATCTTTTGTGAAAAAAGTTACTTTCTTCCCATTCAAGACAGTGTATATACATGTATTTTTCAGGAATGAGGAGCGATAATTGATAATGTGAAAAATATACAGGTACCCAATGCCAACAGGCAGCTTAGTCACGCACAATAATCTCTGAAGTATTAAGGCCACAAGTTAGAAAACCCATTTCCTGGAGTCTTATTTTGCACACAGGATTATTTCCACCAGGGCACCATTCAGTTTTTGGCAGGCTGACATGGAACACAGTAAAACAACTGGCAGAGGAGATGCTGAGGGACAACTGGTGCAGAGCCAGGAGATGCTGTCAGAGATGGTACTGCCTGTCTCACCATGTTCCCACTGCCTTTCCAGAGAGCACAAGCTTATTAGCAGGAGAAGATGTGTTGGAGAATAACTCACAGGAAATAAGGATCGTGTATTAAAACTTCAGTGCAAATCAAGAGGGCCAGACTCTATTCCTCAGAGGCAGCATCTTTTCCTAGTCTGACATTTGTTGGCTTTGACATGTTGCAGGAATGATACCTATGGTGCAGAGTTCTAAACATGAATTCATTTTGAATTAAAATAAGGACAAACTCAGAGAGGTTTCAACAGGGTTTTTTTTTGCTTTATTTTCATACCTCCTCTTGGATGATGAAAATCTATGAGCCCCCTGCATTTCCAGAGGGTGCCACCATTCAGTTCTTAAGTAAAGCGTTAAGATATACGGTGAAATACAGGACACTTTAAAAACATCAACCAAATCTCTTATGCATGCATTTGTTATGAAGTTAAAATAGGCACTGAAAATTTTTCAATGCCTTCAATTAATATGGTAAATGATGGGAAAAGATTCTACTCTGTTGTTAAACCAGTACAGGTGGGAAGTGATATACAGAGGAGGGATGGGATGATGAACTAGACATATGGGAGATGCCACCTTTTCACATTTGCGAGCATTTGAGGAGGTGATCCAAATGAAGAACAAGTGTACAAGACTTAACAAGTATTTCTCACATCAGCAACTTGTGAGAAAAAATTGGTGGCAGTTTGTGGCAGTTTAAATGAAACACCAAATTATAAAACTGAAAGCCTTAAATACTTCAAAAATGAAGTTTAATCACATTACACAAAGTGCAGTATAATGAGGCTGCCTGGACTGGAAAGTCTCTGCTGTACATAAATGACAATATCTCATAAGTGGAAGTATGCCTAAAGACTCCCCTCTGGGGAAACATAAGAAAGAAAGGATGCTGCAATTTTAAATGGAAAAACCAGAAATGTTGATTTTTCTCCTTTAAAATGACACACTGTTGGGCTTCTGTGTGACATGGATTTCAATGGGTTTGCAGCAGCAGATGTCTGCTAAACAAATCAGTATTATTTCTGAATATATTTGGATAAGTAAATGACACATCTTTATGACTACAGTCCCAGAGTGTGTTCTCGCTGTATGTTTTCACCTAGAAAGGCTGCATACAAAGCACTGAGAAATAGCTGCAGCCAGATGAGAGTAAAACAGCAACAAATGAAGGCCAGCAAAATGGAAGATGAAAGCTTCGTGGCAATACAACTATCCTACTCCTCCATGACTGCTTGTCTTCAAAGCAAACTGAAAGCAGATGAACCTGGGAGCTGACTCCTGCTCAGGTCTGTGGGCTTTGCTGCAGGCAGTGAATCAGCTCCCCAGAAAGATGGAAGAGTGGCTCCATCAACATCCTTCTCTTGGCAAGGACTCACTGTTGTTCTCATTTGAAACTATTCAAAGGATTTAGGCTCGCTGGACCTCTCCATGCCTCCATAAGGCAGGTTTATATTTTGTTCTTTGGCTGTGAAACCAAGGCATGAGGAGGTCAGTTCTCTCTTGACAGCAAAACTCCTCATTGCTACAGAACGTAAGCCCTCTCTTCAAGTGCTCTCTGTTCCAGAAAGCTAGCCATGAAAATATAAAATCATATTTTAAGGTACTAAATATTTGATTAATCTCAACACCTACTTCTCTTTTGCTATATTCCACTTCTTTCTTTCTCTATTTCCTGTGCTTCTTTTGCTTCTTCCCTTCCTTCACACGCTCCCACCCCCCATGTTCTATGCCTATCACTTATACCCTGCCAGTCATACTGTTTTTGCTTCCCTGCCTCTTCTACCTACAACTCAAGCAGTATGGACTGCTCCCCATCACCCACTGACTTTATGAACAGAAGTTCTTGACACTCAAAACCTCTGATCTCCACTAAGTATTCCCCCACACACACACGCACAACGTCGCTTTCCAGTTTGAGGGCTTATTTGGTCCTTTATTTGGCTCAGTGTTGTATAAGGGACACAATAAACTATAATACTATCACTCACGTGATGGAACAGCTGTTTTCAGTCAGTTAACGTAGCAGCTTGTGAGCTGGGTGACCCAAACACCATTGCAGCACTGCCAGATGGACTGACTCCAGGTCCTGCGTGAGGGGAGATCTCAGCACACTTTTGCAAAGGGCTGGAGAGATGCTGCTGCTGAGAGCCTCTTCTGAAGACTGACATCTTCATCTCTGCTGGTGTCCAGTGATGTTAAAAGGCTGCTTTGGAAATTACTACCTTTTACTCTTCCCTATGGGGTTAATCAGATGAGCAAAAGATATGGGGAATGAAAAATCTCATCCACCTGCTGAAGCGGGCAGGAGAGGGAACCAGTTTAAGTGTTACCGATGTCAGGTTGTGCAAGTGATGTCCTGCTGGAAGAAGAAAGGAATTTCCATCCTCACTAGAGCAAGGAAACAACTTCTGACACAAAGGCAATCAGAAAAACTTGATATTTTTTGAAGAGCTTTAGAGACAGTTAAACTTTCACCAATTACTATCATTTTGCAGTCTTTCAATTGGGTTCTGCCAACATCCCAGAGAAAAGGGTTAGTTAGTTGTCACTTAAGTGACAGTGTATATAGTTGTTCCTCTTCTCTTCCTCTGAGAATTATACCATAATCTTTGAAGCTGAAAGTTGGTGACAATTAGCTATTTATTCAGGTCTTTTCTATTCTCTAGACTTCTCCTATGTTCTCACCTACTCAGAGGCAAAGAAAGGCAGAAGTGTTCAATTCCATAAATTGCTTGGCTATGGTATTTAATCAGTCTGTCCTGGGTAACTGGATATTAGTCACCTTATGCTATGTTTCTGTTCCCTGGATTTCTACATATCAACACAGTGAATAATCAGTTAGGGACAAAGATATTTCTTGCTTCGATCTCAGTTAGTCCATCTACAGCAGAACAACAATATTTGTATGAAAACAGTTGCTCCTTAACCCCCTGACTTAAAAAAAATGCGTCTACACAAAGAATTACAGCAACAAAATACCAAGAACAAGCAAGTTTGACCTAAGCAGCTGTTAAGAATTGCAGTGTTGTTAATTTTGGATATTTACAACCAAGGCATGCAAAACTATCAACTTTGTCCCAGATTTTGTGTCAAAGCAAAACTCAAGCAGCCTTTACTAGGAAACTGAGAAACATTTCCAGTGACATGGGGGTTGGATTTGTGGCCCGAGAATTTGCTTGGCTTTTCCACAGATGTAGGCAGTGTTAAAAGTAAACCAAAACTAACCATGGAACTCCAAGGCATAGCACAAAATAGCTTTTTTCCTGAGCTGGGGCACTGTGTGGAGTATAAAGGATCAGGCACACGCTGCCCACTGGCACTAACAGGGTCAGTGTAGCACCTCAGTTCTCTTTAGCCAGCTAAATATCATAAATATATGTTTATTAACCGAGCTGGAGCATTTCACATCCCAAGATAAGTGTGTGGTCAAACACTGGTTTACTTGCCTTGGACTCTGGGAAACTTCGCTGCACCTTCATATATAAAATTTAGGTTTCTTCCAGCAGGGTCAGTCTTTTTGTTCCTGCCTTTTATAGTGCTGGGCACCCCTGGCTTCTGAGCAGGCTGTTGAATTCCTACAACACTACAGACAATCATTACCATTAGTCCAATTCCTAATTCAAAGGTGACTTCTGCAGGAAGGTTCCTCCTTCATTTCAATGCAGTCAGTTTGGAGCATTTGGGGTGGAAAGGATTTTAAAAGGCAGCCTGGAATCAGCATGCATGTGAGAAATCAAGGAAGATGACAATGTCCAAAAAAGAAAGACCAAAATTTATTCTGCTCTAAGCAGAAGGACACTAGGGGGAGTGTCTGTTCTTTTCCTACCAAAGACCTCTAAGATACAAGAGGGAAACAATTTCCTACAAGCAGTGAGTTAAACGCAATTCATATTTAATCACACAGAATCATTTGAGGTGCATAAAATCGACACTGAGTCATCACATTGACATATCACTATGACCTCAAGACTGCTGCGCTGTTACTTCTCCCATATCCAGTGTGTGGTTCTCTTTATTCTTCCCTGCTTTCTATCTTCAGACTGGGACAGAGCTGCCCTATTCTCACACTTCTGTGTTGTAGTGAATTCCTCTTTCTCCCTTAAATAATTGTAATAAGAAACTGAGGCTCCAGCATATTCATCTGACAAAGTTAAGTTTACTGACAATCCAAAATTAGTCTTCAAATTAATAGGAAATCATAAACTCGTAGAGATGTAAAGCTTTGTAGTTAAACAAGACAACATAATATCATAGTATTACAAATATAAATGGAAGATGATTTTATAAACCTTTATACGTATTTTAGATACATAGATTTCTTCATGTGATGTATATATATTCATATATACATATGCATTAACACATAACATATCCAAATAGTATCCAAAGAAGAGTAAATTATGTTAAGTGAGACTAAGGACATGTTTCAGTGCATGCTGCTTCTTTAACCTAATGCATGGGTAAATTCAGGGTGAAACAGATGTTTTTCTCAAAGAGGCTCAAGGATTATGAGGCCAAATAGCTCTTTGACCTCTTCTTTGTCATCTTTTTCTACACATAACATTAAAAGGAGCACTGATTAATAGAAAGAGAGAGTGTCCAGGATTTGCAAGCTCACTCGACTATCAAAGGGGCCATGAACTGAATAGCTATGTGCATAGGAACTGAAAGATAAGAGGAAATTCCTTAACAAGCACATGCCAGTAATTTGAGAAGTTAATTGGTGTAGGAAGCAACATCCCAAAAGTTCTTGGGGAGATTACATGGAAATTAATTAAATTGATTTAAAACACTTTGAAAAATCAGCTAAGTGACAGTCTTGGGTTGGACTATAAAATAACTGATTAAGCGGAAATAAATGTAATTGGATTTGGATAACGAAATCATAGACAGTCAAAAGGGGATGGATTAGAAAGCTAATCTTGAAGGGCAAATGAAAAGAGAGAAACTTTCTGATCCTTAAATGATGTCATGTTCTTTGCTAACATGGACTGTATCTGGATTTGAGAGAAGTTGGGCATAAGAAAGAGGTACAGAAACTAATAAACTTAGCAAATGAAGGCAAGATATCACTATATACCCCCTTTCTTACAGCAAGGAAAAGGAAAGAAATTAAAGGAATCAGAAGAAAATAGGTAAGTGGAAAAGTTTCCTTAGAAGACTTAGTTCACGGTATCTTTATCTCCCAAAGCCCTGCAGAATTCTGTGAAGGATTAGACACTCATACAGACACTGCAATCAGGAAACTGCTTGAGTTAAAAAAGGAGCCTTTAAAGGTTAGACAGTCCATTCTCCACAGTTAGGATCCACTACATCGATCTTATCCTCTTAAATTGCATTACTTTACGAATAGTTTACCAGTTTCCATGTGATAAAGATTAACATGTTTTTCTGTATAGCTCCACGTTACAGCTTTTATCATCTGTTGATGCCCCCTCCCTGGAGGTGTTCAAGACCAGGCTGGATGAGGCTATGAACAACCTGAGGTTGTAGGAGGTGTCCCTGCCCATGGCAGAGGGTTGGAACGGGATGGGCTCTAAGTCCCCTTCCAACACAAACCATTCTATGATTCTGTGATTTTATGAAATAAAAACCAGGTAATGTAGGACATTGTCCTTTGTTCTGTCCTGTCTGATGGCTCCTAGATCCTGAGACCAGATATACCCTTTGCAGGTGTGTATAGAAATGGAGATAACTTTTGTTTGGATAGATGAGCTGGGAATTCACAAGGTGGTCATATTCAGATCTGCTGGCATTTAAATTAAAAAGGGATAATGATATCCATGAAAGTTTACAGCCTTTTCAAACAGAGCATGAAGAAATATTAGGGATTACATTGCCATTATTGCAATAATGTTAGAGTTAGCCCACAGAGGCTTTTGGACTCAGACTTTGAAATACACAAGCTTCCACGATCATGTCATATTGTTTCTTCTTTCCCCAAGGTTTGTCACTGTACACAGCCACACTGCCAAAGAAATACAGTAACTTGAGTGTTGTTTGAAAGCCACTATTCACAGGACTGAGTAGTCAAACCTATAAGACCACCGCAGACTTCAAAAGCCAGGAACAGATAGGGGCAAAAAAGGAACAACTGAAACATGGTGCTTTCCAAAAAGGCTCAAAACTCATGATAAAATATGACTTAGAGGGCATTCAGAGGCTTCAGTCAATGCCAGGATCTTCTCGTGTCTAAGTAAAGTGCAAACAGGCACAAAAAGCCTTCACCAAAGATGCAAAGAAACGAGATGACAGGTCAAACACAGAGTGTATGGTGGCACTCAGAAAGAAGCCTGAACCAAGTAGCAACTTAGCTTGTGGACAATCAACAGTTACTTATGTAGTGTAAATACATGACCCAAAATTTCCATCCCCATCTGTGGAGCCACTGTTAACTCTTAAAAACTCACAGATGACTGATGGAGAGAGGTGTGATGAAAGGATTGGTCAGTGCTTTGCATTTCAGGGAGGAAGATGAGCCATCCTTAAAGTGCAAATCTTAACAAACCCACTCAAATAAACATTTACTGCCCTTCTTCTGACTCTGCATCTTGATGTTTTACCTTAGAAGGTCATATCGTGGCTAGGGTGCTAGGTTTTTCATCATTTCATCTGAACTTACTACGAGAATACCACTATGTGACTGCAGGTCTAGCCAACAGGTTGAATGAAGAATATCTCCCACCACTGTCCATGATGAAGGATCCAGCCTCGATGAGCTAACACTTTTGGAAGTTCCATTGCCTATATGAGCACAAAGATGAAGGAAAGAGTTTTAAAGAAAGATATTTTTCCCCCCATATTTCCATCAACAAAGTCTTCAGCAGGGAAAATAAAATGGCCTTCACTCACTTTTCTAAGTCTGAGTTATATAACTGAACATAAAATCTAATCAAGGTGAAGATAACACACTTCAGAGTTTTCACAGAACATAGCAAGTTAAGTAAAAACTTCAGTCTACTCTGTAACCATAACTCTGCTTGCCAACGAAAATGAAGATCTGTCTTGGTAGGAATCTATCTGACATTCATGGTTTCATGTCAAGAACACTTGAGAAAACCTGAGTGAAGAAAAAGCCATTTTCCAGATTGTCATTGCTCAAGGGAGGTAAGTGTGGTCACAACAGCTGAATTAACTAGAGTAAGTGGGGAAGAGAATAGATGGAAGATATTGCATTGGAAGTAGGGATTTCTGGTGAAGTAAAGGAAAAAAAATGGTATGTGATCAAAATGAAAGATGTGAAGTATTCTGAGGGAGAAACCATTTGGATACAAATTCAAAGTGGGTAAGAAGAGATGTATGCAGCCTTCAATATCCAGTCTGTTTTGACCTCCCTTTTAATGTTTGGGGGTGTAAAAAAACCACTTAAGATATCATAACCTGCACATCTTGAAAAAAACCCAAAAAAAACCTGAAACAATATGTTAAACAATAATTTGTAAGTCAGATATGATTTTAAGTAAAAGAACAATAGAAAATAATGCTGTCAGAGATTCAGATGATCATCTCAATCACTAATCTCCTAACCCTGTATATCTGATCCTGAGAAAAACACTTTCACATTGTCTCCGTGGCTGCTTTTTTGTGGGAAGTGTTGCAATTCCCCACAACACAACCTATTCTAAAACTTAGCTCTCCTTATTCTCAGAAAAGTCTCCTGGGTAGCTAACACAAATCATTTTTGCTGTAATTTCAAGCCATTTTTCCTTTCCCACATTCAGTGAACAAGAAGAGCATGTTTCTATATCTGCTGGCTTTAACTTAGTAGAAGACTTTTGCCACTTCTTCTCTCAATGTCAATTAATAACCATAACTTTAGGGTAATTTTCTAGATACTTGCATTGATTTTAAAATGCTTGGGAGATCCAAGGTCCAATCCAGTTTCACAATCCAAAACAAGCTCATTTCATTCTACTGCACAGTAGCATCTGCGTTTTATCTAGTTCTTCTGATCTTTCTTTGTGATCAAGAGAAACAAATATACATATCTGGAGCTCTCCGTTTACTACAACAAGAGTCATGAGGCAATCGCTCATTTGGAGGTCTCTGCATTGGAGAGTGATTCAGCTGCCTAATGGCTGTTTTGTTCTACTCAAGGCATTTCAGAGATTATTAGACATCTGCATGGAGCTGGCAGATGTGCATGGCCTATGGGATCCCTGTGCCATTCTGCGTTGTGCACAAAATTTCCCAAATTATTCTCACCTTTTTTATCTTTTAATATTTTTTTTCAATAAATTCTATCTCCTTCATCTCTATGAATCTATACTGAAGTACAGATCTTACCCTATAGAAAGACTGTTTCTGAGCCCTGGAAATTTAGGAGCTATGAGCCCTCTTCTAATTTCTCCCCAATTTTATCTAAGATCTCTTAGGTCATGGAAAATGCTATAGCTATTTATACTTCTGCCAACATATTCTTCATCATTAATACCTCTTTTTATCTTCCCTGTTGTTGGTTGGCCTGGCGAGTACACAGAGAGGAATCATATCGTCTATCAGGTCTTATTCTCAGAGAAATAGGCTAAGTTCTTTTGGTTTCCTCGTGAGAATCTTTCTATATTCATGGTACTTCTAAGTATGAAACCTTGGAATTTTCCATAGCAATTTTCACCCCTTTCTCCTTTATACTAGTTCTTAAATCTTTGTCCATTTTTTAATGTCCTTACCTTTTCTGTCTTTGTCAAGCTTCCCACTTCCCGACAATATAATTATTTTACTAAAATTATCTGGCTCACTTACATGAAGAGTGTCACATTTTACTTCTACCACTATTGTGCCGTTATCTGTATTGTCATTCCTGTTATTCATCCTTTCATTCCCTTTTGTGCTTTTGTCACAAACTAAGACAGAATATTTCTTTTGTCTTCTACTCATATTCTACGTAATTTTGGGGGTTCTGCATAACAAACTCTTTTATTCCTCACTTTATTTTATTTATAGGACTGAAGAACCTTTGTTAATTGTTTCATAAACATCCACTTGAATTTTGGCAGTTTACACTGCAGTCATATCCCTCTTGATCCCAAGAGCTTATTGTTCTTTTCTGGTTATCCCTGTTTTGTATTCCTTATAAGCTCTTTGTTCATTTTCTTAGAGCTAGTTATTCAAAGAGAAAAGCCTGGAACTCTTCCTTACTGGGCTTCTTTCTGCTTAATATACAAGTTCTTTGTTATTTATTATTTTGGTATCTTTGGCTTAAAGAAACTCTAGAAAGCATCTATATGCAAGTCTTCACACTTTTAAATTGAGTTGATAGCACTAGGATCTTCATTCAGCCATAGGTAGTTTAGCTTTGGAATTTTAAACCTTACTTGCAGTCTATTTTTGGGCTTGCATAAGTGTTCCAATGCTTTCTCACTTCTGTTTCTCCTGAATTATTTTTGCTGAATCAGACAATTAAGGCTGCCTTTCCATTCCAAGTCCTATATCAACAATTTTCTGCTAGTAACTTGTTATTCCTACACCTTCTTCCTGTAGGTCAACCTGAAATTTGTATTCTCTTTTTACTGCCTTATTTTCCTGCATGTATGATTTGAAGAGATTAACTCCTATAAGTGAATCAATGACATAACCTCTGCTCTCATTAAAAACCTTGCTCTTTATCCTTCAACCAGAGATTATCTTTAGTTCATTGTCACATCATTGGTTTAAATTTTCTTCTCTGAACTAATTCCAAGCTTCTTTATTAGTAAAGTTACTCTCTTCCCAAGAAACATACAACATACTCTTTCCAGTTGTCACTGTCCCCAAATCTTCCTGAGTGCCAGCTCTTCAACCATCTCTTGGCCACCTCCTTACTGACTTCTTTTCCTCCTCTGTGATATGCAAGATTGCCACAAAAATGCTCCATGACTCCAAAGTTTAGAATTTCTCCAGGAATTGTATGCTGAGCCATTATTTGGGAATCTCGCAGCATAACTTGTCCCAAAAGATGACTGGATTGTTCTTTGCTCGTTTCAGGGTCTTTTCCAGTCTCAGATCTACATTTGTGCTCTTCTTCCTGACAGACAGCATGCTTTTATTTTGAATGCGCTCAGAGCCTGCAAATCTTACTCTTTAATGAGTGCCTGGCTAAGAGATTTGTTTCTTCCTTGGTTTCCTATCACTTTCCCAGTTTTTGTTTTCCTCCTATATGCAGTTCCTTTGTTTGTTTTGTGCTTCTTTCTTTTTTTGTGCTCTAGTATCTGTTTATCTCTATTTTCTTCTTCACACACTGAAGCATCTCTTCTCCCTCACCACTGCCACATGTACCTTTGTTACCAGTGTAGATAATTTATGAGTTTTCTTTTCTTAGTCTTTTGCTTCTTCTAGCCTCACAATCATATCTTTTCCTAGGGCACCACTGCCAGTTAGTGGGGGTTCTCCAGCCCAGAGAAGTGATTCAGCATTTTTTTGTTTCCACGTCACACACACACACTTCTACCAGCGCTCTTGGGTGCAATTTTGCAAGCCCTGCAGCTTCTACACCCAGTCATCTTTTAAGAAGGAAGCACTATCCATCTTACGAACTCCCAGACACTTTTATTGCTGCTTGAAAATAGCAGCAGTATTTAAAAGTGAAAAGTGCAATTGAAATAAACGCTCCCTCTGCACTCTTTACCCTAACAACTCTATGTAGATTTAAACATCTTTCCATATGGATAAGACTGAATCATGATCTTGTACACTGCATAACATTGCTGGGAGGGAAAATGAGTTATAGCTCATGATGTTCTCCAGGCAGGGTATGAATTATTCTTACAATCTAGCCAAAAGCTTGCTCTGCAGCACTAGGTGCTTACAACATTCCACTCCTAGTTACTCTCCTTTTCCTTGCTTGCAATAGAAACAGGCCGACAGGCAACCTACACAAGAGTTTCCCTCTATTCTTCTTAAAAAAAAACATATTAAAAGTTTTCAAGTGGCAGCCAGAGAGGACAAACCACCTACTGTCTCTTCTCTTTTACCTCTCTCATCTGAACATTCCAGGTTTCAACATAGCCGAGAGGAGTGTTGTTTTTCCAGCAGAAGAACAAATAGGGACAGACGGGAGACAAAATAAATAATCAGAAAAGCAGAGCAATAATATGGTTAGAATGTACCTGCTGGTTACTTTTCTTCTTCTCCAGAATGCTCATGTAAAAAACAATGAATCTCCCAGCCAGTAACAAAATCACAGAGTTCCAACAGTGCTTGTTTGCAAGCTCTCACCACCCCAGCAAAGACCCTTTTATGGAATTATTTATCACCTGTAAGGTTAAAGAGCACACTCCAGGAATGTGCTTTTAACTGATTTTTCAACTAGTTTGGATCAGAAGTACTTATGTTATTAAACCATATGAAACTCCATCCATACTCGATCATTATAGGATAAATGTAAACAAATTTCTGGACTGCTTGAGCAAGCAAGCTGTCTGAAGCCCACTCAGAGCCTTCTGGTGTAGATTCACAGAGCAGTCTGGAAAGCTGAAAACAGGGCTGGAGCAGTTGCATAATGATTCCCTCACCTAACGTAAGCCCAGGTGTAATTCTGTCATGCCTGGTCGGTATTAGTCTAACTTGTTCTTAAAAACATATATTGATAAGCATTACAGAAGCTTTCCAGGCAAGACCAAGTGATGATTTAGGAGGTTGTTTCCAACTTGTGCCTTAGTCTAAATGAACTACTGTGTAGCAGCACATGCACTTTGTCACTAATTAACGCCACTCTTTCTATAAAACTTCATAAATGAGTTTCTGTCATACTAAGCAAGGGCTGCACGACACAGTTAATGCAACTTTCCATGAATCCTAAGTATCACTAGTAATGTTCTCAATGACTTTAAACTCACAAATACTTGAGTACACACTCCTTGCTTGCTGATAAGTTTTCATTTTCACCCCAAAGGGGATTACAGTGCCTTGAAACCCTGCTCATAACACTTGCTCAAGGCTTGCTACTGCTGCCCAGCAGGAGTGATGGCCAACATCACACTGCTTGAAACACAATGTAAGTAGGTGTCATTGTTAATATTTTTTGTTTAAAAGTGTTTCAGTTTATAAAGAGACAGAAAGTAATAAAACAAGCTAAAAAATGGCACGGACAAAGGAAGCTTCATAGTGTTCTATTCCTATGTCCCCAGAAACCTCATCATTTTGACTGGAATCAGAATAAAATTGGAAAAAAACAGTCAGTCTTGCAGGTTTTTTGGGGTTTTTTTTGTAAACAATTCAATTCAAACAATATTTTATGGAAAAAAACTTACAGCTTCATGAGGGATGGATTATACAGAGAGATAAGACAGTAATAAAAGCATAAACTTCTACTGTTTGAGCTAACTTTAATTCCTTTTTTTAATGTCAGTAATGTTAGGTTCTTAATCTAAAGACCAGATGCTAGATTGAGTTGACATTATTTTTCAGCATTATTTTTACAACATTTATCATGTAAACATAGTCTCATTAGTTTTGTGAAAATTCTTAATCTCTCCATTCACTGTAAGTTCACTTTAGTAGATGAGAACAAGCCCTAGTACATCCATCATAAATCCAGCCTGACAGGATTAAATTATTTTGTTTTCATTTCCTAATCTGAGCAATGCTAGGAAATGAAAAGAAAGAACAGCTTTTTATATAAGTATAGAACACAGTCACAGAACAGTGTCAGATCTATTTGATGATGTTTTTTTCTTCTACTGAAACTCTTGCATTATTTAGCAAAAACATTTCTCACTCTAAAATCTGAATGTCTTGAGGGAATATTATCAAGCATAACTACATCCCAGTGCAATACTGAGTTCCCTGAAACTTGTCAAATCTAATGATTTTGCCTGCATGAATTTTCATCACCTTAAAATTTTATTGCCAAGATATAAATCAGTCATTTATGTTCAATATATTAACTAATTATTAATTAACTTCTTGGCCTGAACTGACTGAATTTTGAAGATAAACATATAAGCACTTTATTCCAATAGATAATTCTTGGTCTGGTCTGGTCTGGTTTGGTTTGGTTTGGTTTGATTTGGTTTGGTTTAGGTATTTTCCAGCTGTGGTTTGTCCTTACTGAAGGTACCAAAATGTTCACAGTGCATTTGGGAGCAGACCTTTGCAGTCTTCCTATAAAATATAAATCAAGATCTACTGTAGAAGAAGAAAATAAGTAATCGATTGAAGAAAAAAGATGAATGCTCTTGCGAGCTGAACATTTTCTAAAACAGGTAGTGAATGTCTTCCACTCTGCTTGTGGTGGAACTCAACTTTGTAAGATGTCACATGGTTTAATAGACATATAATAGGATGGAAATGTTCTTTCTGACATCTATAAACAGTGAATTATATCCAAAATGACATGTTCTGTTTGGTCACATTATCATCTTTCCCACAAGGCAATAAAATTCTAACGCGAAGCACAATGTTTTCAATTTACATCCTCTCAAAAGTTATAAAGGTGAGAATTTTCACCTCAGAAGTCCAAGTCTTCTACATCAACATGAAATTAAACAACTAATTTAGAAATTCAGATCTGGGCTTTGTGGTTCCAGGACTTGATCTGTATGCATTTATTCTTTTGGTTTCGTAAATCCCTCCCAGGTAGAAACACCAGGCACAGAGCAGTTAGTCATCCTGTTATTTACTGCTATTCTGTTGACAGTCTGTCAGCCTCTTTTCACCATCAATTCACTCATTCACCAGTAAAAGAGAAGTCTTACTCCTGATTAGGGTCTATCTTGACAGCTAAGTGTGACCAAGGACCAGGGACAGTTTACTAAGGTCTTCCAAGCCACATCTCTATTAGTATTATCCACTCTGCAGCTGCTACCTTCAAAGCTGCAACAAGAATCATAGAATCACCAGATTGGAAGAAACCCACCGGATCATCGAGTCCAACCATTCCTATCAAACACTAAACCATGTCCCTTAGCACCTAGTCCACCCATCCCTTAAACACCTCCAGGGAAGGTGACTCAACCTCCTCCCTGGGCAGCCTGTTCCAGTGCCCAATGACCCTTTTTGTGAAAAATGTTTTCCTAATGTCCAGCCTAAACCTCCCCTGGTGGAGCTTGAGGCCATTCCCTCTTGTCCTGTCCCCTGTCCCTTGCGAGAAGAGCCCAGCTCCCTCCTCTCTACAACCTCCTTTCAGGTAGTTGTAGAGGACAATGAGGTCTCCCCTCAGCCTCCTCTTCTCCAGGCTAAACAACCCCAGCTCTCTAAGCCGCTCCTCATAAGGCCTGTTCTCCAGAGAAACTCATCTATGTCCCTCACTCATGGTATTTGGTAACGTTGTATCAGTATGAGTCTTTCCTACAGTTGATACTATTTGCTCTTCGGTCATCCCCAATCCCAAATTCTTTTAACAAGGTTATTATGACAATGGCACTTGACTGCCTGACAATGACAATGACTGCCTGGGATGATAAGGTAAAATGTTCATCCTCTTTTCATTCCTTTTGCCCCCTCAGCAAGTCAAAAGGCACGTATACGTTAAGGATTGAGACAAAGCTTGGACTGAGGATGTCAGAATCAAATCTGAATTATGTGAAGGCTGGTCTTGGATAAACAAATAATTGAAGTTCTCAAGCAACTAGTTGGACCAGTTTTTCCATGTCCTTACAGAACAATGCTCCCTTAACTTCTTGTCATAAAGTCAGTCATGAAGCAGGAAAATCAAACTTTTTGAGGCTTTTTTGAGTTAGGAGATCCTGCCTGAGAAATCCCTCAGATGTTCTTTCATTGGCAGCTGTCAGAGAACTCTATCTGAGAGGGGTAACATTAAGATGGGAATCTGAATTAGGCCAGATACATCTGCCTCTAGAAGTCACAATAGACATATTTTTATATTTTTAATAGCCTCTACAACTATATACAGCAAAGTTTTAAAGCAGGGTTCTGATAAAGCTATTCTTGGCTTAAAAATCTCATTGTGACACCATGATATTGTTCAAGGCACTCAAGGTGCTTATGATACTCAAGAAGAAAAAGCACAAGAAACACGGAGTGGATATGCAGGACATTGATGAGCAGCATCCAGAGACACAAGAACAATTTCCCTTCCTCGTAATCTGGCTAAGAATGATAGGATGAATTTGTTTCCAGTTGTGGCTCTTTCTTTCTCTCTATTTAAACTAAAGGAAACTTATAAGAATAACTTGTACTAGACAACAAAATATCAAGACAGAGATCTCTACTGATCTATCATGAAAATCCATGAGTAAATGAATTGCAGTATTGCCACCTGGCAAAGATAAGAAGCCTAGTTCTTAACAAAGTGCTTTTCGAAGTACATTAAATGGCTCAGCATGCAAACACCTTTATTACAACAATACAAGCCAAGATCTATTAAATTAAGAAGGAGATTTTCTGTCCACAATAGAACAGAACTTCACTACTCTAAACTTTACAAAACCTGAGAAGAACCTTCCATGTAAACCAAAGCAGCATTTTGCTGCAAAGAAGCTGAGCAGTGGAGATCACGCTGAGGAACTCAGGTTTTTTGTGTTTATTTAATCTTCCAGTATTTTGTGTCCAGCACAGAAAGGTAGTGTAAGCATGAGACATATTGAAATGGGCCATCATTGAATATTTCAAACACACTCTTTCCCACCTGTCTCTGGGCTTCTTTTGTGCAGTCCTTGAAATTATAACCAATGCCAAAGTGAAAGAAAGATAAATTTTGTGAAGCATTTGGGAACATTGGTCATGCTGATCAGGATGCAGTAAATAAGTCATGGAGAGTAGAATGTTCAATTTTTATGTAATTCTATTATTTTAATATTCTTATTTTGATGTTCAGATCTTCTGGACTGTGCTAGCTTTGTACAGTTGAGCACCACAATCATTTTTCTTGACAGCTTGGGTGTGTACAACAACTGAAAGGTATAGTAGTCGATAACCAGGGTATAAAAAGGGTACATGGATGGCTGAATTCTGCCATTGTTGAGTTGCCAATCAAAACCCACATTATTATACAAAAATAGGTTGTTGCATCCACAGAGATGGAACTTGCCTGTCAATCTAAAGTCTTATACATAGGCACAGCCTCAGACCAAGGTCTAAAAATTGTTTGACTGACAACTGTACTCTGTTGCAAGAGCAGAATTCTCCCCTCCTTGTTTTAATTACATGTCTCTTGAAAATACATATATTTAAAAATATTAACTAAGATGCAGCTGTGTTTAGCTGTGATTTTCTGCCTAATCTCCCAGAGAGTTCTTTACTATTTGTGCAAGACTTTGAAGAACTGCATGACACAGTAAGTATTATTGTTAAGCTGTCTGCATCTCATGGAAAATTACAGCACAGCTAAAAGAAGCAAGAGAGTTTCCAATATAACACAGGATTTCTAGATGCTGAAAACTTTCAGAAACAAAAAGTCTTTTAAATATAAAACTTTTCCTGTCACTCTCCAGGCTGCTTAATTTGAAAGGAAAATACGATCCATTTCTCTCACTTGACATTTCCATTCCAACTCATTCTCTGACTTCCTCTCTTCTCACATTGACTCAAACTAACTTACTTTCACAGCTATGAGTGCAGCTACAGTGTTCTGACTCTGAAAGTCTGTGTATATACAGAGAGTTCAAGGACAATTTTGGTAGAAGACCAATAGAATATAATCCAAACTGAGACATGTTTAGGTTGGAAAAGAATTTCTGTGAATTCTATGACATGTATATTGTTCTGTATTACACAATGAGAAATATTTGAAGGCCATTTTGACAAGGATAGTTTATAAGGTTAAAGGACTTTTCTGTCAATGCAAAAGATGGAAACTAATTTTTCATGAAACTTGGTCAAGGGTAGCTGTATTTTGTAAGAAGTTTCGCAAAATATTTCTAAAATTTTTAGTGATGTTTTGGATGAGTTGTTTGCCTTACCTTTTTACATTTCTGTTCTTACAATTTCAATATGGGTGCTAGTTATAATAATTTGTGTCTGGTGCTTTGACATTTTTGTATATCTGCTTTTAAAATAAGCAGATGGATTTTAGCTCAATTCTATAGAGCTATAAACAAGTGAATATGAACAAGGGTGTGTGAAAGAGTGTGCTAAGCTTGCTCCATTTTGTTTGCTCAAATGCAAGAAAAGTTCAAATCTTCCTTCAGGTACCCTTGCATCACTGATGACTGGATAGTAAAAGAAGGACAACAACTGAGCTGTTGAAGTCGCATCATGTCAAACAACCTTTATTGTCCAGGGAGGTTCTTCTCCCTCTGTACTCGGCACTGGTGAGACCGCTCCTCGAATCCTGTGTTCAGTTCTGGGCCCCTCACCACAAGAAGGATGTCGAGGCTCTGGAGCGAGTCCAGAGAAGAGCAACGAAGCTGATGAGGGGGCTGGAGAACAGGCCTTATGAGGAACGCAGCTGCAAGGGAAATTTATGTCATACATATGTGGCTTACTGTCTTTCATTATTAGTCCTTGGATTATGGTACTGTAAAGTTATCAATGAACATCTGATCTGGGATGTGTCTGCGAAAGTGAGGGGAGAGTAGAGGATAAGGTGTATTGAAACAGTCTAGTGTGAGACAGCAGGAGGCTATAGGATGCTTTGGGCTAAGAAAACAGGGAAGTTTGCTGGTTTTCTCTATTGTTGCATGGTTAAGGGTAGCAGAAATAGCTATGAAAGGTATTGAAGAGGTGAAAATCACTGAGCATGGGCAGAGAGGGGATGATAGGAGGACTGAAATAGATCATATCTACTTCCTTTTTATCCATGTCAGGTTAAAATGCACCAGCAAATACTTGTTCTGCAGGCAGCCAGTGAATTACAAATGGCTTTCACAGAGGTAACTGATGCTAAGCACTTGCTACAAATTCTTGCCTTTTTGATCCTCCATTTTCTTCTCATTAATCACAGAATTTTTCAAGCTTCATTCGAGTCATGTACTGAGAAGCATTTTGGAGTCTGTGGCATATGAAGTCAATGCTCTAGAAATATTGCAGGACTAAATGTTTGTTATCTTGTTGCCAGTACCCATCAGATAGTGTATTTAATGTACTCAATGATCCAACATTTTCGACTCAAATTTGGACTCAACGATCCAAGAGGTCTTTTCCAACCTGGAGATTCCATGATTAATAACCAAAGTGGTTACCTATGATTTTGCCCTCCAAATGTTAGATTTGGATAGAGGAAAATGAGCCATAACAGGCTTCCAAGTCACTCTACGCATCCCTTCACCTACAAGATGTATGGGGAACTCCTCAGGGGCAGCCATCGACTCCCATTTCTCAGCACCATTTCTCAGCAACATTAAGCTTTCCTCCTTCCCTTGCAGTTAGGTGCTGGTGGCCAGCTGAGGATTTTAGCAGCCATTTGTGAAATCAGGAGGTTTGAACCCTAGCACTTACCCCTGCTGTTTGGCTTATTCACTGGGAGCTCTGTTGGATAGTGGCCATCCTACCCTGTGCCTTCAGAGCACATGCTACAGCAGGGCACAGTCTCATCCAGGATACCCAGATATTAAAATTCTGTATAAATAAATGGTTATTTGAAGTACATAAAACTATTGGTATGACTTATATCATTATCCTTTATCAATTACTTATTAAATGCCATAGACCTTTAATACCATTTCTTTCACTCGTGTCAATTTTTGGAGTGTCTTAGGGCACTGAGATTCATTACAGATACAGC
Organism: Phaenicophaeus curvirostris; assembly: GCF_032191515.1. Lineage (NCBI taxonomy): Eukaryota > Metazoa > Chordata > Aves > Cuculiformes > Cuculidae > Phaenicophaeus > Phaenicophaeus curvirostris. The sequence continues at coordinate 74,957,453 of NC_091395.1, forward strand.
TACAGTGACATTTGGCTTAATTAATTTCTCTATTATAACACAGCTTGAATGAGAAGTAATCAGATATTATTAAAAAGTGAGAACACTACACTTCTTTCAAACTTTGGAAGAATCTTCGGTTTGATTATGAAACTGCCTTGGAAGTAAATGCATAAATGCAAAGCGACTCTCCACTTCTGACTGGGATTGTTTGGTTTCTTTTTTCATTTTCCTCAAGGTGGAAGTCTGTGTTGATAAAGTCATAGTACTGCTAGTGGTCGGGCCTGCTTGTTCTTGTTTTGAACAGTACCAGGTACAGTGGGATTCCTGTCTTAAGAAGGGGCTTCTTTTGGCTTGCTAAACAAGTATTGATTAATAATAATAGAAGCGGAATATTGGATTGAGCTTGTCAGATGACTGACTCATAAAATCATAGCATTGTTAAGGTTGGAAGACAACACTAAATCATCATTTCCAGCCATAAAGACAATATCAACATGTCTACTAAACCATGTCCTGAACCCCCACGTGTACATGTTTTTTGAACACCTCCAAGGAAGGTGACTCCCTGGGAAGGCTCTTCCAATGTTTCTCTACTCTTTCAGTGAAGAAATTTTTCCTAATATCTAATATAAACCTCCCCTGGTGCAATTTGAGTCCATTTCCTTTTGTCCTATCACTTGTCACTTGGGAGAAGAGACCAACACCCACCTTGCTACAACCTCCTTTTAGATAGTCACAGAGAGCAATAAGGTCTCCCCTCAGCCTACTTTTCTCCAGGCTAAACGATCCCAGTTCCCTCAGCCGATCCTCTTAAGACGAGGCCCTTCAGCAGCCTCATTGCCCTCCTCTGGACTCACTCCAGCTGTTCAAAAGCTTTATTGTACCAAGGGTCCCAAAATTGAATTCAGGTGTATCCCAAAACATGATTCAAGATGTATTCAGCCAACAGCGAATATGGGTCCCTTCCCTACTCCTGCTGGACATACCATTTTTTGGGCAAGCCAGAATTTATCACACTTCCAGCAAATCAGAGATAAATATGAAAGCAATGGTATCAAATCCTAGCAGTGCCTAAACCTGAACTTCCCTTTGCTTTGCTCCTATTTTTTCTACACTCATACACATGCAGAATTGCTCCTGTCCTGATCTTCCCAAACCAGACAAGCCCCAAGAGCTACAGAGAGCTGCTAGTAGGGGCCACAGAGGCGGCTAGTAGAAGAAAGCCAGTAAAATAAGGTTTCCCGTCATGATTGTTACTCCATCCTGCCAAGGACACCACATAAGCCAGCAAAATGAATGACTGGACAGCACAACCACGTCTGCATTTAGCATGTCCCCTGCAGTGAGGAAAGGTGAGTTTTGACATAATGTTCTCTGGCAAAATCATGCCTAGAAAAGTGTAGTGAAACCTTGACCTGGTACTGCAGCCCTTTTCTCAGTTCAGATTAAGCAGCAGATATAGATGCCTCAGAGGATGCTAAAAGGCTAATTACAGTCCCTTACCCATCTGAGACAGCCTCTAGCTGAGTGCTGAGGCACTGTCCAAAAGTACAGCTACTCTACTAGAAAATTAGGCTTCTTGAAAAATTCAGTAGTGGATGTTATTTGCTTTTCTGACAGGAGCCAGGCTCACTTTTTAGGCAATAAGCAAAAATATAGAATATTTGTGTAGGAAATGGGAAGCCTACATTTGGTCCCTGAAAAATCTGTAACCTGGAGGCTGGACTCGGAGAGTCATTCAACAAACTAGCTGTGCAAAAGAAATAAATATACCAGGTTTTACTGAGTCAGAGACCTGAAACTTATGAACACACCTCTGTATTGCAGTTCCTGAAAAAGCCAGCTCTCAGGGGACACTCAGATGCTGGTTCCAGCATCTGTTTTACATTTTACCCAGGGACTTTTTAGTACAGCAGTCAAAACACTGATATCTCCATTTCCTTGCCACAGGTTGGCATATTCCTGCTCCATGGTGATTATTTGACAGCAAAAATTAGCAGGTAGATTCAAGTAAAAAAGTTTTAAATCATAGTGATAAATGGCAAACATCACTTGGATAGGAAATAATTAAGATTTTGATGATATGGTTGGCTCAGGAGGTGGGGTAAACAGAAATAAGACCTAGTATTTGCAGTCATTAAGCACTGAAGTATTTGCCAATTAAAATCCTACAGTGAAGGCAAAGCATAAAGTACTTGCAAGATAATGACTCATTTCTTGCTCAGATAAACCTGCTAATGAAGAGTTTTGCCTGCTTTGACAACTAGATTTCTTCTCACCTGAGATCCATGTAGTAACATTAGATTTGACTTACTCTGAAATCTCCTGGGAAGATAAATAATCCCAATTCCTTTCAAAACCCAGCTCTGTCTGGACAACCATTTCAGTAGTCAATGTTAAATTACATCATCCCAAAAGCTACATATTGTTGGTGGATATTTTTAGGTGCTGCAATTCCAAAAGCTAGAAATTGTTAATGGATATTTTTAGATGCTACATGAGGAGGTTTTGATGTGGTTCAGACCGTGCTCACAAACCCATGTCATAGGCTGGGCCACTATGATATCACTGCTAACACAAGCATCACATTAAAGAAGTGAAACAAAAAAGAAAGAAAATAAAAGAAGAAAACAAATGTTTCTTGCAGCAAAAGAGCTTTGCAGTAAATAGAGAATAGGCAGTTGTGCCACGTGGGGGTCATTTTACACCATTTTACACCAAGGAGTGAGTAGCATGAAACTGAGTTTGACTCAAGCCTAATGCCTACCTTAATTCCAGATGTTTTGATTACTGTAAACACTTTTTCACACTTAAAACTGCTGATCTTAGGTTTGTTAATGTATTTGAAGACTCCCAAAAAGAAGGATTACCTTTATGCTTTGTTTGCCTTAGTGCCTAGAATGAAATTTATATGGAGTTCCTAAGTAGTAATGCAAAAATGAGAAACATAAGTGCAGAAACTTGTATTCTAGGCCACTATTAAAGAAATAGGCCTTTTTTTCCCCAGCCTTACCCTACATTCTTAAAAGAAGATTAATTGAACGTATTATCATTTAATTACTAGTAATATTTTTCAGTTTGCTGCACATGCACTCACAGTCTGTCTCTGTTAAGAACTCACTTGTTTTATTGGGGTCTTTGCATAGGGTGTCTTTGCCTAAGGATTATAGAATCATAGAATGGTAGAATGCTTTGGATTGGAAGGACCTTATAGCCCATGCAGTTCCACCCCCCTGCCGTGGGCAGGGACACCTCCAACTGGATCAGGTTGCTCAAAGCTCCATCCAACCTGGTCTTGAACACCTCCAGGGATGGGGCAGCCACAGCTTCACTGGGCAACATGTGCCGGTGCCTCACTACCCTTACGAGAATATATTTAGTCCTAAAATCTAATTTAAATCTCTCCTCTTTCAGCTTAAAAACTTTTCCCCCTCATCCTATCACTGCACTCCCAGATAAAGAGCCCCTCCCCAGGGTCTTTGCTCAGGTCTTCTATACAGCCGGGTGGTGGTCCTGTGTTTCCAGTCCCACTCATGCGATTAATTTTATTGATTACCTTAAAATGCATGCAAAGCACTTCCTAAATACTTGAACTGTATGGAAAAGACTGAGCTATGTGGTCATTTCTGTGATTTCAGGAAGATTTTGTTTACAAGTGCCTTGTCTACACACACCGGTCAAGGCAGCCAACTGACCATCAACCTTATTACATGCTGGCATTGCAGTTTCACAGCCAAAAGGTAGAAATACATCATTCCAAACAACTGATTCCAGTTACTTGGTCGTCATTAAAGCTAAAAAAGACTAAATACAATTTCAGTGCTCCACTGCTTGTTAGTATAAATGCTCGTTGTTTATGTAAAAGAAGGTCTTTAGCCCACTGAGGTTCTGCAGTAGTTCAGAAAAATGGCCATAACATTTTGCACTGTAATTGTTTGCAACACATAGTTTTAGAGAATTAACCAACCGCCCACTGTTTATTTTGAAGCAATATATAAGAAACTTATATTCTGGGTTTAGCAGCTTTAAAATATAGAGGAAAAAAAAGCAACAAAAACTATCACAAAATATATCGCAATCAGATAATCCAAAATATCTCCCTTAAACAGATTTTTAAAACTGTGGTTATATAAACTGTTGCTAAGCCTCATAATATAGATATTCAAGCACTATGGAAATTTGATTTTTAACTTAGTGTAGTACAAAGAGGCTTTTAACCTAGTAAATACATGAAATAGATTTGAGTGCTAAACCAAGATTATTGGTTATTAAAGCCACAATAAAGTACAGATATATTGGTAGCTAACATAAGTCACCCAAATTGAAGACTGGCCACGCATTTCTTTTGAAACATCAATGTTTCTATAAAAAAAATTAAAAGTAGAACAGCATGTTCCCAGAATAAAAATGCATTTTCTACTGAAATAGTTAACAGCAATGTATTATATTCAGATAATAGTGAACTTCATACAGGTGAGGATGCAATTGATTCTTCTCTGACCTACAGAGTTCAATCTTTCTTTATTAAAAAAAAAGTCAATGCACCATAACACCTTTCTGCTATCCACCATAACATAAAGACTTCATGAATAATTTAGCGTAAGTAACCATCCACCAATACATGAAAAGTGGAGATTTCTCTATCTGATTTCAGAGGAAAGAGCATGTAGTAACAGTAAACTGTTAGCAATCAGCTGCTCAAGAAGTCTAGACTTTAAAGATATAAATTAACAGATCAACAGTTCGATTTTCTTCTTGTTTCCCATTGATGATGAGTTCGTTACAGGCTTTCTTAGAGAATCACAGAATCTTTTGGTTGGAGAAGACTTTTGAGATCATTGAGTTCAACTATACCTGTCCACTACTAAACTAAATCTCTGGACACCTCATCTACCCATCTTTTAAATACCTCCAGTGACCACTTCCCTGGTTCTACTGCCTAATAACCCTTACAGTGAAGACTTTTTTCCTAATATCTAATCTGAACCTCCCCTGGCACAACTTGAGGCCATGTCCCTTCATCCTATCACTCACTACTTGAGAGAAGAGACTGACACCCACATCACCACAACTTCTTTTCATCTCACAATACATCCATTACGTGTTTTTTTAAAAGGGTATTTTGAAAACATGAGCAAGCCAAAACCCATTGCTTTCAAGAGGACATCAAAGTATTTCAGAAAAGATGAGGTAAAAAAGTCACTCGTTACTGCACGGCAGGAGGATGCGTGGTTTACTTTGACCACAGTCTCTAATCAAGAGGAGATTGGTACAAGCATGGAAGAGATGTTTGCCCCTAACAGCTACCCACTCTCCTGTTCTAGTCCTCCAAACAGTGACAAGCAAGGAGAAGTATCAGGAGCTGAGGACTAATGTTGGCGTTGCTGTATCAAGCATCTTCCCAATGTGTTTTTCCTGTTTGATCTTATTGACTTCATTCTCAAAGGGATTTAATTATCTGTGATCATTTCCAAATGAAAGCACTTAAAGCTGTTATCACTGCAAATGTATTTATTAACCTTTATGGTCCTTCCCAAGAAGTTTCCAGCTTCTACAGCAATATAACTACAGGGAAATACTAATTTTAAAAAAAACAAGATATGTAAATATGCTCTTGTTTTCTTTCACAGAATCAGAAGCATAGAATAATTAGGTTGGAAAAGACCTTAGAAATCACCTCCAACCCTACCTGTCTACTACTAAATCATGTCCCCAAGCACCTCATCTACATGCTTTTTAAACACCTCCTGGGCAGTGACTCAACCACCTCCCTGGGCAGCATCTGCCAGTGTGCAATGACCCTTTCTGTGAAGAAATTTTTCCTAATGTTCGAACTAAACTTCCCCTGGCACAGCTTAGGGCCATTCCCCTTTATCCTATCACCTACTACTTGGGTGAAGAGACCAACACCCACCTCTCTGCAACCTCCCTTTAGGTAGCTGCAGAGAGCAAATGCTCCTGTCATGGAGATTTGAGTCTTTTAGAAGGCCATCTACTTATGCAAATAATCAGATTTCACTTGTGTTGCTAAAAATGATGTTTGTCTCCCTGCAGCTCTTTCTGCAGATATACTGCCTTGTACAAGTTGGGTAAACAATGCATTTAATTGTCTTTGTTGTGTCAAGTGGAGCATAAAGTTGATGTGGGGTAGCATTCATAGCTATCAAAACAGCTCCCTAGAAAAGATTGCTATGTTATTTTATGATACGTGTCTTCTCTCAAAATTTCATTTGGCTTTATGAGAACCCTGGATTGTTACTTTTCAGAGTAATGATTAAAAGACCTGACTCATGGTTATTTTTTTTTCCTTTTCGGGGGAGTTTAATACAGTTGCTTGAAATACCATATTTCTGAGAGAACTTTATTTAATCCAGTAGGGACCTAGATAGTTAATCAATGTTAATCAGGTAATACACTCAGGAGAAACTGGAGCCATTGTCACACTTGGCACACTTATCTGTTCCATTTATGACCTCATTCAGTTAATTACTCATAAAACTGTCGGTCAGAGTGGGACCCTCTAAATATTTTTTATCCTTTCTACAGCGCATCTAAAATGTTTCCTATTTCATAGTAAGGGTATAAAACTGCTTCCAGTCCTCAGCCAGTACCTACACAGGTCACTATTTCCAATAACTATCACAAGACCTAGATGAGCTACAGAATCAAGTTCCTATAAAGCAACTAGGTATGCATTTTTCACCTATTAATTACCTTGTGATATCTGTTCTTACACACAATTCGTAACAGAAACAGATGTGCTGTAATTTGGGGTAGGTTACCAGACTGTACAGAACCAGGAATAATTTAATTTTAGTTTGCATAAGCACTAGAATAAGTGCAAAGGTAGCTAAAGAGCTGTAAATCCACGTCCTATAGAGTTATCTTGTAGAAGAAGCTTACTGGATGAAACACAATGAAAAGGCAAGTCTAGGCACAATCATACCTCTACTCTGGGAAAATCTGGACCTGGCTCAAGCATCACTGCAGCACCACTCAAAAGGCTTCAAAATTGCACCCAAATAAAACCTTTCTATTCATAATCTGCTTAGGTTCCTATAAGCTTCTAACGACATGAATTATATTACCATCAGAGGATTTGTTGCATGAAGACGCAGCTCTCTCTGAGTACTCATGCTCTTGGCTGAATTTGGAGGATGCACAACAAAGAACCAGAACCCTGTTTCCAGTGCAATCAACCAGTTAATAATTTTTTCTACATATATTAATTGTGGCTAACTGCTCTGGGCTTCTGCTGGGGGAAACATAAGAGTTGTGTCTTGGAGCAAAAAAATTAAACTCACTAAGTCTTCATAAAGCCAAGAAAGATGGAAATGTTTTATACATTCAGCTCTGAGTTATGCTGGCTAGCAAAGATTAGGAGTTGAAAAGTAAGGAGAACCTCAAGAGTTGTCCCTACATGAGTCTCAGTTTCTCCCCAAGCAGCCCAATGCAGTGATGTCAAAGTAAAAGAAGATGGTTAACAGCAGCCCTGCCTAAATTGCTGAAAATAGGTTTCATCAGGTTTTAGGATCTGTATGAAGTGAAAGATTATGACATGATGCAAAGGGATGAGATAAAAAGTTGCTCAGGAGCGCTGCTGCCAAATCTCTTGCATCCATGTGCCATCACCTCCTCTGTTACTTACTAAGTAAAAGATTTCCAAAATTGCAAAGATGACTTTACAGCTGTAGCTTTACAGGTACTGCAGACTAAAATACCTCAAACCAAACCAAAATAATACATTTTGCATAATTGTCCAAAACTTTAAACCTTATGGTATGATACGGAATTCATTTCCAGTCTTGTCTATTGTAATTTCACTTCCTTCTTCCTAACAACAGGCTCTCTATAACCTTCTGTGTCAGAAAAGAGTATGTTCTGAATCTTCATGGGACTGTTGACAACACCTGGTTTTTAATTCAGATTCCAGGGCCTTCTCCTTGATCTTAGCTTCTCGTTAGTTTTATTTTTCTGGGCAAACTAGTTCTTGATTCTAACTTTATTAATATGTTTAGTCTAGTGAGAGAAGGCTCCGGGAAGACCTCGTAGCAGCCTCCCAGTACTTAAAGGAAAGATGGAGAGGGGCTCTTTATGAGAGATTGCAGGGACAGGATGAGGGGGAAAGTCTTAAGCTGAAAGAGAGGAGATCTAGAATAGATAATATTAAGAAACTTTTTACTATAAGGGTGGGGAGGCCCTGGCCCAGGTTGCCCAGAGAAGTTGTGGCTGCCCCATCCCTGGAGTTGTTCAAGGCCAGGCTGGATGGGGCTTTGAGCAGCCTGATCCAGTGGGAGGTGTCCCTGCCCATCACAGGGTGTTGGAACTGGATGGGCTTTAAGGTCCCTCCCAACCCAAACCATTCTTTGATTCTATGACTGGTAGCGAGTCTTGCTTTAATTTACTACTTGTTTGATTTTGGTAAATAGTACAGGAGAAGTTGCCTAAAATTATGTGAAATAACTTTTGAAAACAGCTGCAGCATTTAGAAAGATAATTGGATTGGCGAGAGATGAGTCATGAGTAACAAAATGCAAGGAATAAAAATTTGATGTTATCTTCTTTGGCCAAAACAGAGTTCCATTCCTTCAGGCCAAACCAAGTCAATAATTACATCTTGTACCTTCTATTTTAATGAATTTAATTTGTTTAATATCATGATTCCATGCATTACAATAAAATGAAAACATGGTTGTTGTAAGCTTGATCCAAAAACATAGCTGGTTTTCGTTATGACTTCAGAATTATTATTTTTCAAGCCTAAGTAAATTCACTGCCTGTTTAACATTATTATATTAATATATCCTGTAAGATTTATGGAAAATAGCAAGTAATAAATATGACTCTTCCAATATCAATCATCCTTCACAAGGGATAATACAAGAAACAAGTCTTATTTTTACAAAGGCAGGAGCCAAGATGAGAAGTTTCAAAACAAGACTCAAGTATATACAAGAAGAAATAAATGGATGGAGACGCCACAGATCTGCAGTGGATGTGTATAAATATCAGCGATTCAGCTGAAGAACAAGAAAGTCATGTAGAGTGTAAACAGAGGAAGAGAATCATATATACGTGATCTATTTTAAGAACTCCTTTCCAACCTGCTATGACCAATGTCCTAACCAGCAGACAGGTATAAGGATCCTGCCAGGATCTGGGATTCCTGAACCACGACTGAGGGCGACTGCTCTCCTCGGCACACGCTACCTCTTGGCAACATTCACAGAAGGGCAAGGGCAGTTCAAAACTTCCCTGATAAGTCGCACGCCGCGTCTGTGTGGCTCTGACACCTTTGCAGACTCAGAGCCTTTGGCACGGTGCAACAGCCAAAGAATGTTTGCTGCATCATAACTCTCTTCAGTGATGCGAGAGAACATCTCGTTTCATTACACGAGGTGATTGCAAACACTTGTCATGATAATTATAGACACAGCCTTTATGATAAAACTCCAGCATGCTGTATGTTAACAGTTACAAGGCTTGGGGAAGTTCAAGATGTATATCACACCCTTCAATAATGCATTTCCATCTCCATAGCCTAATGCTACCTCACAGTCCCCTCAGTGAATTTAAGTAATAAACAACGTGGCATTTATTGGGTACAGCCAGCTCCGTGGTCTGTAGCTGGACTGTTTGTGCCACAGCTCAGGCAGTTATGAAAACACAGCAGCCTTCCATCCACCACCAGCTGATGTTTGGAGGCTTTCACGTCTCATACCTTGAAGCCTCCTGTCCTCTCAGGTTTAAGCTCCTGGGAAAGGAACAGCAAATGCCACTACCTTTAGGAGTATAACATGGCAGGCTACTCCAGTAAGGCATATGAACAGCAAATAATTCAGAGAAGAGTATGAAAACTGCATATTCAAATAGCTCCATTGCTTTATTTTTATTTCTTTATATTCTCTATTCTTTCTTCATAATACTTCACATTATTTTTCTTGTTATTGCTCTTTTTTTTTATTAATGAGTAAGAAAGATTTATCCTGCTTGCACTCTATTCAAGAAAAAAAACAAGACATTAGTGCTATCAAAGACTTATGGCATTTTAAGAACCTTGGCAATAAATCTTTAATGTTTATAAGGCTAAATCTTCACCAGTATTTATCTGCTGTGGATTTACATGATGGATAGAAAGTAAGAATACTTAATGAATTGTCAGGTCTCATTATAATACCTAGACAGCCCTTGTAAGCTGTCTATTCAACCTCAGTCACTCTTTTTCTTACAATATTCTGAGGCACGACAGCGTGAAGACATAATAGATGGTGCCACCAGGTCAATACTGAACTATTTCCACTATGTTCTCATTTTAATCCTTTGCCCTCTGATACATCCTTTCATTGTGCAAATTTTATGACCAAAGCCTACAAGATTTAAGCTCCTTTTTCTGTAATAATTAGACCTCTGCTTTCTGTGCTGCCTACCTCAGAGACATTAATTCAGCACAGATTTTTTTGCCAGACTGTCACAAGATGAAGCCCAACAGACACAGCAGTGATTTATTTTTCCTTTTTTAAAGAACAAGATCTTTTATGGGGTTTTTTTTGTTGGGTTTTTTTTTGGAGTGGGGGGCCACAACTCAAAAAACAAGCAACAGAAAGCCTTACAATTTCCAACTCATAAAAGTATAAGAAAAAAGTATATTCAAGGTTACTGCAGTCACTACTCTGGAGTTAAACTTTTACTGCAGGCTAAGCTGGTAGCACATCGGAACTTTGCTGCGCGATAGCAGGAAATCTACACAGTAGATGATGTAGTCTACCTTCAAGTCAATGAAAGTACAAATTAGAAATACAGGAATATTTCTTTACCTCATGATGGAAATATGTTGAGGATTACATAACTGGAAACAATACTCCAGATGAGGTCTCACAAGAAAGGAATAGAGGGGCAGAATCTCCTCCCTCAACCTGCTGGCCACACTTCTTTTGATGCAGCCCAGGACATGATTGGCCTTCTGGGCTGCCAGAGCACGTTGCCGGCTGATGTTGAGCTTCTCATCTATCAGCAACCCAAGTCCTTCTCTGCAAGGATGCTCTCAATCACACCATCCCCCATCCTGTATTGAAACAGGGGATTGTCCCAACACATGTGTAGGACCTTGCACTTGGCCCATCCCTGGAGATGTTCAAGGTCAGGTTGGATGGGGCTTTGGGCAGCCTGATCCAGTAGGAGGTGTCCCTGCTCATGGCAGGGGGTTTGGAACTGAATAGGATTTAAGGTCCCTTCCAACGCAAACCATTCTATGATTCTGTAACGCTATGATTCTATGATTCTATGAAACATGGTTATGAGATTGAGAAATTGAGTTGCAGTTTCAGCTTCACACATTACGTGCAGAGGGTTCTATTACAATTCTGTCTGTGTATTTGCAGGACATGTGTTTAGTTCCGAGCTGAACCCATTGCATTATCATGTCTCCTGTGGTGACTCCCTGTTGGAAATGAGCCTACACTACTTGATGCTTCCTGAAATTTTTGTACTTCTTGGACTTTTTTTATGTTCCTGGAAATAGACATTATTATAGCAAATCACAGTGATTAGGAAAGATTTACAGAGAGATAGAGCTAATCCTCCTTTTTTTCTGCCTTTAGAGGTTAAAAGTTTCTCCGTGTGTAAAGTCAGCTCAGAAGAACTAACACTGGCACATAGGGTGATTCAAACAAATTAAATTTACAGGGGTCATCTAATTTCATTTCCCATTGGACTAGTTGTCTGAATTTGCAATAATTTCCAGAAACCTATAGTATTAATACTTATGGACACACAAGACCTCAGTATGGGCTAATCAGTCTTTTCTGATGAACTTGGGAGATATTTGACTGACAAGGATCTGCCAAGAGGGGTTACTGGTTTCAGTAATGTAGATCCAAATACTTCCCTCTTCCAAGAGTGTGTGTGCCAGCACACACTCACGTGCACCCTCTCTTCAGTATCAAAGCCCCACTGTAGTGGATTTATTGAAAACGCGGTGGTCAATGAGACTGATTACAACTATTTGCAACATTTTGGAGAGTTATTACTTGACAGTAGCGTGTGAAACCCTCCACTGCTCAAGCTTAATGCCCAGCTTCTCCAGCAATGAATAGACAAAATGATTTTGTGACAGCAGTTTAGGAAATGATTTGCATTAAGAAATTCTGAGCTTGTTCATGTACTTTCCTGGTAATATCAACCACAGTGAAAAAAAATCATATATTGAAATGCTTGGAAAAGATCACACAAGATTTCCACATGAAAATATTTTGAAGAATTATTGTACAGACAGACAATATGAAAATTATTTGGTTTGTACCTTTCAGGAGGCCGTGTTAGGCCTCATTTATCCTAACTCAAAATGTCAGGATTTGAGCCTCAGAGCTAGACTTGTTTTCAAAACACTGGGAAAGACTTAGCATCATAGAATCATAGAATAACCAGGTTGTAAGAGACCCACCGGATCATCGAGTCCAACCGTTCCTATCAAACACTAAACCATGTCCCTCAGCACCTCGTCCACCTGTCCCTTAAACACCTCCAGGGAAGGTGTTTAAATTGTTCTTAGTTGAACTACCTCCCTGGGCAGCCTGTTTCAGTGGCTAATCTTATATTGTAATAATCTTATTTTATATATATATAATCTTATATATAATATAAGATTATAATAATTATAATCTTAATCTTATATTGGTAAATCCTACCATGTGGGAAAATGAATGGTGGTCCAGAAGCATCCATTTCTCTGCATTATATAACCACAAGCTGAGCTCGGGTACATACATACACGTTACAGCAATGAAGCATCTGATGAGCTGAATTACACCCCTCAGATCAGGAAGATAAGTTTCTACAGCAACAGTCACCTAGTTTATCTCTTTGCACTACTAAATCAGTAAACATTTACTGCTCAAATGACTATAAATATTACTTTTTTTTACCCGTAACTTACGTATTTATAATATTAAATACCATTTATATTGTTGCTGACATTGTTAAAGCTAATTATTAATGTTTATTAACTTTAAAAATATTTACTGCTTAAGTAAAACATTTGTGTGGGAACAGACCCTAAATCTTTTAAGTTTCTCAACACCTAAAATTTCTTCACTCCATAACTCTTGGAGCTATAATCCAGGGAAATTTATTGCTGCCTATTTTAAAACATTCTGAAATTATAGATCTCCATATCAGAGATATCCACAGCAGGAATCACAGCTTCACTAAGAGGTCCAAGATATGTGACTGAAGGGTGCCGAAACCAAGACTGCAGACTGGTGCTGAGATCTATCATTCCAAAGAGGAAAGCCAGGATGTACAAGCTTCACAGAGACAAGAGGGAAAGAAGAAATTAATCTTATCTTGTTATTGCCCATAGAAACAGCATTTGGAAAAAGCATACTACTGATGTAAAATAAATTAATAAAATAGTTTGATTGGCAGCAGAATATAAGGCAAAGTAATCCAGATAGAATGTTATGTACTGGTCTAAATGAGGCCATAATAGGTCATACATCCTCAATTTCAATGTTCTAGAGTCACTAAATATATACAAAACCTTCAAGAATCAGAAACGTACTATTATACCCAGCCATCTGTGGTATTATAAACATTAACTCTCCTTACTTGGTTGAAACAAATTAAAAGAGATTAGAGTAATTGGGAAGACATTTTTTATAGCCTGAATTCTGGCACACTGAATGTTATCAAGATAAATGCTCTGTTCAGACTTAGTTCTCACTTTTCTGTCCACTGATTGCCTTGAGCAGAGAGAAAATACTACGAGATATCCAAGTGGTAATTGGCAAATTTATGTGGAGTGAAAAATTCACTGGAGTTCAAAGGAGAAATCAACTCCCAGTCCTTCCACCCGTACTATTTTCAGTCCTCTCACAAATACCAAAGTGCAAATGAACACAAATCAATGTTGCCTGCCTGGGTGGGAGCACTGCAGCAAAGTGCCAAGTTACATTGATTCTCAATGGGGTTAAATAAAGTTGAGAGACTTCAATATCTCTTGGCATCAACACCTTTAAATGAGAAATAAAGACCTTTATTTCCAGTCAACATCTCCACTGTACCTATTTTCAGACCCATTCTCTTGAATTGCTCAAATAATTGCTGCAATTAAGTGCACAGTTTGGGGAACTGCAGACAAAGAAATGCCAGTTCCAAGATCTCATTTGTATTTAGGCTTACCGATAAGAGTGACTGATCTTAAGTATGAAGAAACAAGAAGACTAAGGAAACAAACCTTAAAGAAAAATCTACAGTTCATCTGGTGCTTGCAAGAAGTAAGGAGGTTGTTAATTCTTGGCATTTTGTAGGTAAATTAAGCCCTACTTTGGAAAACAATAGCAGAGTTTGTTCCTTCTCCTCTGCATCTGAAAGGAATTAACGAGTTTGGAGCATTCTGCAGAGGGAAGACAAAGCTGGGAGTGTCAAACATAAATGAAACACTGAACAGGGCCAGTCTGGGAAATCCTGGGCTGCAGATCCTTTTCTGAGAAGGATTCTATTTGCAGGAGCACCCATTGCTATGAGTCAGCACATGGTGATCAGCCCTGAAGCGAAACATCCACTTCTGGGTTTACTGGTGGGAAGCTGAACTGTTGTTCCAGACAGTGGCAAGGAGGTCATTTCTAAATGTGAACACAAGGACAAGAGTCAACTGTCAGTGTTCATTGCAAATTCTGTTCCAATACTGTCCCAGTAACACTGCAGGGGAAAACAGCTAAAAAGTTCATCTGAAAACTTTCACAAGCACTGACATTACCATTAGGTATCAGGCTGAACACAAGGGGGAGGATGTCTTGGCCTGATACCTTGGACTATTGACATCTAGGACTGTAGAGATTCTTGTTAAGGAAAGTGATGCCTGAGACCATCTGGCTGGCTAGTATTCGGTCTTGCTTGACAGCAGGAATCAGAAACCTCAAAGAAAGCAAGAACTTCAAGAACAAACCTCCTAAATCTGGAAAACCAGTCTTTCTGGATGAGCAGAAATCTATAAATATGGTGATAATTGTGGATACACAGAATGAAATAGATTTCTTCTCAAAGTGAACTCTACCGTAATTCATCCTTTCACTGGCCTTGCATCTCTGGTTAGCAGCGAGAAAACTTAATATGAGTTTTTAATTTGTCAAGGAGCAGACTAGCCAATTAGTTGTGAACATTCAGTCTTGAAAACACTGAAATTATGTCAGAAATAATTGATTTCTCAGACAAAAAGTAAAATAAGAGCCAAACCAAACCAATAGAGTAGGCAAATGTAAATGTTGGGGACAGAACTGGAAGAAACGCAAACAATGTTAGTTCTTGGCTATTTGTCTTATAAATAGTAACCTTTTAAGTGTCTTAGTGAGCACCAAGAACAAGTTGTCTAGTGGCTCATTGTACTTTTTTTTTTAATTTTAACTGCAAGAAAAAGACACGAACATAGCACAGCAATTTACCTCTTAAAACTCTCTGTTTATGTAAGTGTCTTCTTACTGACTCAGAAGTTAAGGTTTCTAAAACTAGAAAACAACATTTTTCCAGCAAATTTTGTTGTTAAATGGAGAAACTTGAATGGTTGTATGAGGTTTTTACAAACAAATATTCTGTTTGTTTCACTGGTGGAAAGAAACAATCCAGACTTAGAAGCAGATTGGTCCCTTCTAAAGGATAAACCAGGGTGTGCTCCAGACCTTGTTCCAGCAAGCTGGCAAGACCTGGAGCATTTGAGAAAGGCACATCACTAGTGGATCTTTATAAGACCTCTCTTGGAATCCTTGCAATATTCACATATCACTTTTCACTGGTTTTAAGATTACCTTAGGAGCATGTCTGATCCCATAATGATTCGAGTAGAGCGTGGGTTGAGGCAGCTAGGACACTACCATCATCCAGTCCATGAAGGTTGCTGCTTTCTTTTACTAAGCTCTTTCTCTCATTGAGCACCTCATTTATGGAGTTTTATGTTGAGTTTTTATAGCCTGGAGCAAGATTCTTGCTGCTCTACCTACTTTGCCACCAGATCTCCAATAAGTAATATGAAAGCAAGGACAGGTAGAAATGTCCATTATTACATAAGTTGCACCTTCACTGTCAGGTAAGCATTTGAATTCAGAGAGTTGAGGTTCAGCTCCCTAATCCTTTGCAGTGTTTGTGTGTCGATTTACTGTTGGGTTTAAGTCTGAAATGGGCCAGGTGGATGTTATAAAATCAAGCCAGAGCAGGCATGACAAAGCCAGCACCAGTACAGACCAGCACACTCTTCAGATTCAGATTCATAAATTCTCTTCCCTCATCCCCATCATCTCTCAGCAGAGGAATCCATTGGGAGGTGGTTGAGTCACCTTCCCTGGAGGTGTTTAAGGCACGGGCGGACGAGGTGCTAAGGGGCATGGTTTAGTGTTTGATAGGAATGGTTGGACTTGATGATCCGGTGGGTCTCTTCCAACCTGGTTATTCTATGATTCTATGATTCTATGATTCCTATTTCCTTCCTTCAGCTGCCCCAATAACAGGAGGATCCCCACAGAATCACTGAGACCCATTTTTACTCTTCTGCATGAGTCTTAGCAGTGAGTACCTCTGATCTCACCTCAGGGTCCCCTCCTGTCTCCCTTTGGTCCAATCCACATTGCACATTAAGTCAGGAGCAGACAGAAAGATAATGCAGCAGATATTAAAGAAAACCCCATTTTGCATTGGAAGACAATGGGAAACCAATTGTTCCTCACAGACCAACCTGAATAAGTGCAGATAATTAGCAGGTCAGTCTGCTAACAAAAAGCAGATAAACAATTCATGCTACCCACACATTTCTATTCTTAGGTCTTCCTTGTGATTAAGGTAGAGGCATGTGTTTTGCAAAAGAAAGCACAGATAGAAATCTATACTGGTAACAAAGAATACTTATTAATACCAAAGAGGCACTATTGCCTTTGAGGAACACTTTGCCACAACTGGAATGTTGCACCAGTCAGCATTTGTATTTTAATAATAAGGAAAGCCATGCAAACAATTCAAGGTGAGAAAAATGTGCCCTAGACTGAGGAAGTGTTTCATCCAGTAGTTCACTTTGGAAGGGGTTAAGAGGAGAAATAATTCCCTTCAAGGAGTGTCAAAATGCCTGACACTAGAAGGTTTCTGAGCAGCACCACAAGTTCGAGAATTTAGAGTCAGAGCTGTGAAAACTGAAGGTGTCATCAACCTGCAAATCTTTTAGGAAATCAGCTAACCACTTAAATAATTCCCCCATTCATCCAGGAACTTCAAGTTGAGATTGAATTAGGAGAAAAGGTCACTGAAAGTAATTGTTTTACATTGTGTTTGTGACCCTTCCAGCACACATCTTAGTTTAATCCCAACACTGCCCAATCAATATAATTGAATCAAAGACTGAATAATTACTTCAATCCACATTTCTAAATTAATCTCAGCTACAAACTAAGTACTTTGGACTAGAGACGGAACAAAATATGCCTGCATTGCGCTCAAAATGGTCAGGGTACATTCTGTGGAGCGCTAAGATAATGATAATAATACATATTCATGTTTCAGAATTTTCTGTCTCCTGGGTGAGTTGAGCAGGATTTAAATTTCTTTTTGTACAAAATTGGGTAGACATATTTGTGCATCTATGCTTTGTTTTGGCTTGGTTTCATTGTCTGCAGCTGGAGGGAAGGCAAGGAACAACACAGGTCAGTGTGCACTGAAGCAGGCAGAGAACACACTTCTCAGAGACTTCACTCACATCTGTGTTCACAGCGTGCGTCAGGCTGGGATTCAGGGAGAAATCACAGAGGTTGCTGCCATCCACCCTTTGCACCTTTTTGCTTTGCTCAGATCCTGCAGATATCCCTCACCTAATCCTTTCCATCCGCAGCCCTGGCTGTAACCCATGTTACAGGTAAACCTTTTGAGGAAAAAAAAAGACATCTCATTCTAATGCCACTGGACTGACAGGACACTTAAAATCATGATGCGTGGTAGGCAGATGCTTTTTTTTCCAGACTGGCTAGACATGGGCAGGCCTTAATCCTAAATGTACATGACTCCATACTTGAATTAGCACAGCCTATGTACTTTGTTTCTTCATCTCAGGTGGAGCTGGCTTGTGTCCTGCTAACTGAAAAGTCATTTTGCATCTACCAGAAATCCGTCGTCTATCCATAGAGATATGCAGGTAGGATTTAATAACTAGCCTTTTCATAAGGTTCGAGGTCAGGGGAGACTGTGACATTTATTCTGTCCTCCTTTATATTACAAGTCCTAAAATAAGGATGCCAAGTTAACGGATACATCTGACCTTCATCTTCCCCTGTTTCAGTCTCTTGTCTGCAAAACAAGCACAGTAATAAAGGAGCCTGTGTTCACCTGTTAGGTGCTGTGAAAATTAAATACATGCATATTCAGAGCAAGTGGCAGAGCAAAGTATCATAAGACTCACAGTAAAATCCAGGAGGAAGCTGATGATTTTTAACCATGCATGGTATGTAAGAGGGCAGCATCACTCATGGTGTGTGGAGAAGATAAATTATGAATAGTTTCTTTTTTAGGGAGCGTTGTCCAACCAAGGCCCTGAATGACATAGAGCTCCTCTAAAAAGAAATGCAAGATATGATTGTCTCATTTCAAAAACACAGATACATAATGGATGCCAGAATTAGACAACCAGGGAATCCTCCCTTTGCCTTTTTCCAGTTGCAAATTTCTATTTAAAATGCTGTTCTTTGAAAAATAAGACACGGAGGGTGCCACGTACATAAGCTGGTTTAGAAAGATTATTGCTGTTTGACTGCGTTTTTTCGCTTTCCCGCAAGTCTTGTGGCTGTGAGCATTATTGTATTTTCTAGAATTGCTTTCAATTCTCTTGTGCTTCACAGGTCTGCTTCTGCATCTCTCTCCTGTGCACGTGCAGAGTATGCGTGGGCTCAAAGTCATAAAGACCAAAATCGAGGAATACAAGTTTTATTTGCATTAAATACTGGTTATTTTGCGTTGTCTCTGAGGCACCCTAGAAGGTCTCAGACAGTGGTTCTGGTGCTTTTTTAGTTCTTCTTGTTGGGATTTCAGTACAAAATAGGGAGTAGAGCCATTATCTCCAAGGACTTTCGTTGCCCTCCAAGAACTCCCTTGCCCAACTAGAACAGATGTCACTGAGCTGTGAGTGGATGCTAAAAGCATGTGTCATTGCTCCTTTAATTTATGCATATCCACGATACAGATTATTTTTACATAAAATACCTCCTTCTAGGCTACAGACTTAGCATTTAATGCACAGGTGGGTTAACTCACAGGCTAAAACCATTGGATGTGTTTGCGTATTTAAAACATTTATGTCAGATTAACTGCAATAGTTACACAGCAAATGTATTTAGTGTATTTGTAATTAATTTGCAAATAATATTCTTCTCTGTGAAGAAAATACATCAATAAGTGACAATTAACTCCAAAGGAAATTTTGGATTTAATTCTATCCTTAGTTACTGGAGAACTCACTACAGCTCTAAATCCACTAAACATTTAGTATCTGAGGGTACAGCCTTGCACCACCTCAGATCAATCAATTACCAGCAGCATCTTGCTTTTTTGACCTTTTAAAAAACCTAAAACCTGTAGACTAATGAGAATTCCACTGTTTTTCAGCTGAAAAAAAAAGGTGATGCATAACTACAATGAAATGAAACACACTTGTGACAACAGAAGATACAGACAGGATGGGATGATGAATATGTATATGTCAATGAAATATATGCTGGCTATACATGCTGGTAGATGAAATGTGCAGGCACTTAAATTTCCAGTTTGCAGGAAAGAGCACTCCTGTATAAAGCAGCCAAAATACACCATCAGTTCTTTAATGAACAAAAGAAGAAAGATCCTTTGATTTCCTGTCATTTCTGAATAATAGCACTGTATGCCAAAGCAGTAGGCTTGAAGTCTTAATCATCCTTAGCATGCACAGAAACACTGCAGGGCAGATATCTCCTCTCTGATGCACAGAGGAAAATGTTCTTGCCATTAGGATATTAACCCAGGACACAGGAATCCTGATTTTAATTCACTTCTCAATCACTATCTTCCAGTACAGGGTCTGACAAGTTACTAAGCACCATTCTTATTACTCTCTTGAAACCAACCAAACAAAGCAATGTTCTTCTGTCTTCAAGAGCTGCTGCCACAATAAACGTTGTAAAAGTTGCCCAGTATTTTTGTAATAGATACTCCCTACAGTGCCTTCAGACAAATCTGTTAACTATGAGGGTAGCTGAACAACAGCAGAAGAACTATTCATAATAAATATATCGGCTCAGGCAGAGTTCACTTTAAAAATTCTGCCATAAAACCAAAAGTCATCATCAAACTCTGCTCTGAAATTTATCTTTATAAAGAAGATAGAAGACATTCTCAAAGTTCTTCAGGCAGACAAAAAAAAGTGCTTTTCTTTCTTTCTATATAGAGAACTAAATGGTTGGAGATTATACTAACTTATTCTCATCTCCTTTATTTCCAATGTCAAGACTGATGCAACAGATGCATAACATAAAAAAAACCCAAACCAAAACAAAAAAAAACAAAAAACCACAACAAACTATATAGGTTTTTCTTTTTTTTTTTTTTATTGTGCTTCAAAACCAGGTTCTTGTGTTTCCCCCCAAATTAAAATATTCTCTGAAGTGATAATTATTCCTTTTACTAAGCAGAAAGTTTTTCTGCCTATCTTGATTCCCAATGTGAACCAATTGGGATTTCTTCAATAGTGCCAAAAGTGAGCATCTATGTGATTGATGACTTTGCTCCAAAACTTAGCAATTCAAAGATGGACGTGATTAAAGACTCCTTAGTCTAGAAATAGAAAATTCAGGAAAATCAGAATAAGCCTTCAACATAAGTTAGCTGTTTATACAAAATGAAAGTAGTCACATTTTTCCCCTTACCTACTGTAGCTAAAATGAACATAAATATCAACTTACTTGGGACAATATAGAATCACAGAATCATAGAACAGTTTGGGTTGGAAGGGACCTTAAAGATCATCTGGTTCCAACCCCCCTGCCATGGTCAGGGACAACTTCCACTGGTGGTCAAAGCCTCATCCATATATCTAAGTCAGATTAAGGAGGAAGGTACATTTCAGACAAACACCACTGAACTATTCGAAACTCCTGACTGCGATTTCATGGAGTACAGTGATGCAAAGGATTGATGTCTTCACTTACCTCTTTCATGCAATGCATCCATCCAGTGGTAGGTTTTGATCAGCCTGTTGGAGAAGCTGGACCTGCTGCTTGTGAATTCAGCTGCCTTCTAAAATGCAACTTGAACTACTGGATAACACCATCCTGAGCATATTAGCTCTGAGAGGACAGGAATTCCTTTTCAACTTTCTCCTTTGAGACCTGAGCATCTTCCCATGTTTCTTTATCTATTTGCTAATGTGACCTATACTGGTTTAGTTCTGGTTAGGTGCTGTTGTTTCAGCTCATGGATGCTATGACAGCAGCAAAATTTGAGGTATAGACCCAGTGAGAAGCAGAGGCTTCCGGTCATTTTACTTGTCATCCTCTGTTTGGCACTAGTAAACCTTAAATTAATGTTAATACATCTACAAACACAGTTAAAGAGATAGTTTGTCTTATTTGTGATGCATTCCATGACAAGATATTGTCTTTCCATAAAACTCAGCCAGTTTTGAACACTGTGACGAGAGGAATTGCTGATCATAGAAGGTGGTAGGAAGTAGATTGATGCCTCTGGAGATGACCAGATTTTCATTTAAAGTGGACAGAAAGCAATGGTCTGAGTTTTCACAACTTATTTACCACTGAATTGACTCATGGAATCAAGGGTAGTAAGAGGAGGTTTGCATTTAAATGCTTGTGCCATTATCTGTTCTATCTATTTGTTTCTATCTATTTAATTTCAGAAGACCCTTCAGTGCATAATTAAAATTCTAATAAAAATGGTTGTGTGTTTCTTTCTTTGCCATATGACCTTATTGATATTTGTTGTATTACTCAGAGTGAAGGAAAATCTACAGCAATTCCCATTGCCAGGATTTAAATGGTGAGCATAAACATTGAATGAGGAGGTTTTGACATCACCATGACAGTGGTCAAGCACTGCTACAGGTACCCAGCGAATTTCCATCCATGAAGATATTAAAACTGAAACTAGATAAGGCCCTGAGCTGCTGAGTGTAATTTTGAGTAGGTTGGATTAGAGAGCTCCAGAGATCCCTTCCATGCAAAAATCTTCCAATAACTCAATATGAAGTTGAATGCATCTGGCTTCCAGGAGAAGCTTTCTGCCAACTATCCTTTGAGAAGGACCTTAAATTGCCCCTAATACTGTGGGGTAAGATGGTTGTCATCATCTGCTCACTTTTGCAGCAACCCCCCAGGCATGGGAGTGTGATAGGAAGAGTTTTTGCTAAGGGAGGGCACATCAAGCCAAGACACTTTAATCAAACCTCTAGAAAGCACATTTTATCCTTTGTGCTTCATTGCCCCAAGCCTGTTGTTAATGTCACCTCTAGAATCCCATTAAAAATAGACCTCTTCAGGGCCCTGGCTAGATCTCCTCAGAGCAATATGTAACATCAAGCACCCTTTTTAATGCTATATAAATATCCCTATCAAAGCCTCAATGAAAAGTTAATAAATTGAATCCATTGTCCTCTGTGTAATAGAAGGGGACTAAACACAGCATCCATTTAAATCAAATCATGATGAGTGGTCTGAAAATATGCAACATTAAACATAGTCATGTTTTAAATAACAATAATCACTTCTGCAGGACTAGAGAGGTTATAAAACGTTAATGTTTGTATTCCAGGAGCTGTTAAAAAACTTTGTTTTGAAAGCTTTATATTAACTTGTAAAATCATCTCAGAAAAAGACATTGTTTTGTCATTGTCACTACAATGATGGCACCTACTTGTCTGCCTCCGTGTTTTGTTCTGGTTATAGTGCTTTTTATTTACCCTTCTTGCAGGCAATCCTGGGGGTGCAAACCTGCCAAATGGGAATTACAATAGAATAACAGAATCGTAGAATAGTATGGGTTGAAAAGGACTTTAAAGATCACGGAATTCCAACCCCCTTGCCATGGGCAGGGACACCTCCCACTAGACCAGGCTGCTCAAAGCCCCATCTAACCAATAACTCTAAAAAATTTGGAAAAAAAAAAACAGAAATTCCCCTCTGACAAAGTAAGTCCTTAGCCTGGCCTGAGTCACTCTCATCTGTGATGACTTGCCTTGAATCCTGCAGTTGAAGAATTCTCAGGCATCATTCAATGTCAGCACATTCTGGATTTCTGCACAAGGATTATTTAGCATATTAAAGTGTACTGAAAAAAAAAGTGATGACACAGAGTTGCAAAGCTGGTTATTTGAGATTACTAGAGCTGTTATTTTGTCCTGGGCTTTTCAAACTTTCATAGAATCGTGGAGTGTTTAAGTTGGAATGGACTTTAAAGACCAGCTCGTTCTACCTCCCCTGAGACTTCAACTGCACCCTTTGCATCTTATCTGTGTCTGATTATTAATCAATTCTGTCACCTTAGCACATTTTAAAGCCATGGTCAAAGCCATTTTATTATCGTTATGTTCTGTCTTCCAAGTACTCAGAGTTGTCATGGGGGATCAGAACTTTCTCTTTAAGAGTTAATAAAAATGCTTAAGAAAACAAAGAGCAAGATTTATTCGTCATATCACAAAATCTTGCTCTTTATCCACTGATGTCATGGAGGACAGAAAGAGGTTGCTGGAGAAAATATTGTCCTCACTGGGCATAGCTTTTGGGAACCTTTTTAACCTTGCTATGTTAAGAATTCCCAAATCTCTTCTAGCCAAGGTCAAAACACACAAATCCACTTAGTTTTCACTTTCTCCTCTGTGGTATACAGCTTTAAAAATTGCATTAGATATATCTGTTTTGTATTTCTGCATACTGGAAATATTTAAACACCCCAGCTCCCTTTCAGCTTTGCATTTTATCAGTTATATTAGTCTATTGGTTCACAACCAAAAGTGTCGCGTGGCATTAGGGCTTGATGGCCACGTCTCCAGTAAGGCTGAGTTCAAACCCAAGGGAGGGTTTAATGTTGACCCAGCCTGGGGCAGATGAGGGGATATGCATGAGTTTTCTGCACTTGGATGAAGTCCCTGAGGTGGGAGCCTTGGGACAAAGATGCTGTCAGTGTCAGCATTTTCAAATTGTCCGACTTTGGAGGCGGCAGATCAAGTTAATTGGACAGATTTCCAGAGTCTCACATCAGTAAAGTCCTCTGCAATACCACTGGCAAAAATATCTTCCACTCAGCACTGAGCCTGGCTGGAAATGCTCTTAAAGGACAGAGAAAATATGGTAAATCTGATAGCCAAAAATGTCCGTATATATAACCTGAAACACCTTACTTTCAAATGAACATCATTACAGCCTCCTTTTTTACTTTGTTTTATTTTTGAATATAACCTTGAATTTAAATTAATTTGGATTCAGTACATGACCTTAAGCCTGCAAACTAAATATTTGCAGCATTTAAATCTCCAGGTCCAACATGCCAGTTTGTCACAGAAAGAATGACCTTCCCCTTCCCAAATCAGTTTAGTTGGCAAGTTGTGGCACTGAGAAAAGACAAGCCTGAAGATAAGGAACCTTTTCCTAGTGAGAGTAAAAGTCACTAATCAACACTGGAGAACATAGTAGCATTTTAATGGGTTCTTATATTAGGATCATAATTTCAAATGAAGATGAGCTGAGCCTAGAAAGAAGCAGACTGCACAACAGATTGAAGATGTACAAGCTGGATTATTTTGGGTGCAGCCTTGGTGCAAAGCTTCCATTATTTCTGTCAAAATTCCCTGGAAAATTTCATGTATTCCTGGGCTTTATCTTATGCAAAGTTTTATAAGCAAAATTTATCCATAAACTGGAAACTTTGCCTTCATCTCCTGATTTAGACACTCAGCCTGTGAAAGGCTGCATTGTTTTATTAAAAGAAGAACACAGGCATCCTGCTCACATACCTGGGGACACCAGCCCTCTGCCCCCAAACCATTCACCTTGACAACAAACATCTTTTACAATATAATAAAGCTATAGGTTATAGCTCAAAGTTTGCTTCTGTGGTAGCAACAGAACTGTCTATAGAGATGTAGACATCGAAGTGCAGTGTGTAATCATTCATGCTACCTGGTTAGCCTGCTCCACATCAGGCACTCTCATGTGTGGAAAGGGGATTATTTCACAGCCCCAGAGACTCTTCTCTTTGCCCTGTAATTGCTGCAGCATCATAAAAGCTGAAGATCATGAAGCTTTCTGACTTATGGATGAGCAGATATGCAGCCAGGACACATCTGTTTAATGTGCTGAATGCTCTTGGGATTTTGCTGAAGGCTGCATGGGAAAGATCAGAAAAGAGGCAATAGTAGCATCATATTAAAAGAAGACTTCCACTTGCTGAAATGTTAGTTCCCCAAAGCTACATAGGGATACCTCTCACTGTGGACATATGCTGCTGGTGCACTCTGGGGAGGATTACAATGACATCTCTTGAGTTATGTCTATACCCAGGATGAAGGAAAATGTATTCAATGTACAGAAGGGAGCTTTTCATTTTTATTTTTTTTTCTGGTCTGGGGTTGTTTTCTTTAAATAAAAAAGAAAAAAATCCTGTTAGATTTCTGCATGTCTTTGAGCCAGGTCCACGCAATCCATGCAGTCTCCATGTAGGATACTATATTGGGAAAAGTGCAAAGGTTCTTAGTAAATTTTTCCAGCCTTCCTCTTCCCCAGCTTTTCATTGCAGGCTCCAAACATCCTCCCCTCCTCCTCTTTCCCTCTTAGATACATGCCTTCTTCTGTAATTGACTACTACAGATATTCTTTTCCAGTCTTATCTTGCTTAGAATAAAATGCTTCAGTTCCGTCAGGCTTTCCTCATTGGATATGTTTTTTTAGGAACTGCTCTATATCTTTCAAAAGTAATTTTCTCAAAGATAAGGGTTTCTGAATTTGTATTTTCTCTGTAGACACCTAAATAGCAGCAAAGAACATAACCTGTTAATACTTACTTCCTTTCAGAAACCATTCTGTATAATTAGTGGTTCACCAGAGACTTTCCGGAGTCAGACATCTATCTTAGGAAAAAATGCTTATAATTGCTACAGCATGAAATCCCAGAAAGCCACAAGAACAAAGAAAATTTCCTCACTAATAATGTTTTCTCATGAGACCAAACTAAGCTCTATCTTCTGAAACTCATGAAAAGGCACTAAATTAAGCCTGAAAACAGAAGGGAGTTTATCTGGAAGTGGCTAGAGGAGGAAAGGAAGAAGCAGTGCCAATGGGCTGGCACTATTTATGAGGAGTTATGAAGTTACCACCTCTTAAATTGTACTATATGACCTATATACGTAAACTTCACAGCTCTAAAGGTGTACTGAAATTTGCCGTCTTTACACATAGCTAGTTGGATACTGAGCACTATTTTGGCGACCCATTGGACTGGATTTCAAAGAAGTTTTGTGATTCCTCAAGACACTTAACCTGAAATGCAGGGAAAACACCAAAACAGCAACAATACTACTGCTTACAACTGTCTAATTTTGTTTTACTATTTTTCTACTGTGTTCTTTTTCAAACTGAAAAGAGATTGTCATCTGTATTTTTTATGTATATTCTTTACATTCACCTAAAGAAAGAAATATTATCACCTACAAATTATCAGCTCTTTCTGAGCTGCCCATTTCTCAGATTGGTTCTTGTTTCTTATCTCATCAACCTTTAGCCTTGAGATAAATATGCTTATTGATTTGGCTGAGGTTTTTTTTTAACAGGGAGTGACATATTTTTGAACCTGGTTGTGTAACCTCCGTGATGAAAAGAGAGAGATTAGTATTAGTGTCCTTATAAAAATCAGGTGAACTTCACAATGAAAGAGGGCTCAGATTAGAAGCATTTCTCTGCTGTGGAAAACTGTCAGACTGCTGACCCATCCAGAGGTTCAAAGATGAGTCACATTGTCTCAATGGGCAGAAGTCACAGAAAATGGTATTGATTGACTTTATTCATGATGCATAATGCATTAGTAAGAACGTCATTAACATGCATTGCTCCTCGACAGCACATCAGTTATTGCAGCAAGTGCTCATGTAACCTTAGATTTTGTTGTTTCAGAGCCTGAGGGGAGTTTAAGCTAATACGTTTTCCTTGCCATTTGCAACAGAACTAGGGACACGGCCAAAAGAACTCGCTGTGGCCCAGATGAGGATCAGTGATCCATTAAATGGAAGTAATGTGAATGCTTTTGGCCATAAAACCACAAAGTTAGGGTGGAAAAAAAAGCAACAGTTTTGAATTATTTTATGTTGCACAGATTTATTTTGTCTTGACAAAGCAGAGTTAGATGATTGCTGGGATATCCATACAGATATATAGCTGGTTTCTGCATTCGTTTCAGGCAAAGAGCTGGAGTTACGTTCCCATTTATTCCATTTTGTCAAGACAGATAAGTTTCTTTAATGAAGAAACCTGTAACAAGATGAGTCAGAGTCTACTAGTACAGCCTAGATTTATGTACTGAAGTGAGAGGAATATGAGTTTATTTACTTTAAGTCTCCCTATGCAATCACTGGAGGAAGTCAAGCATCTCCAGAGACTTATATCTTAGAAGGGCTATATCAATCACTTGCCAGAGGGGTATACAGTAGAGAGAAGAAAAAGGAAACCATCTTCCAGTTTTGGATATAGTTATATATGAAGGTGGAAAATGCATCGGTTTCCTTGTTGGCTTTCCAGAGTAACTCATCACCCTGTAATGAGTTTCATAAATCCCTGCAGAGCATTAAGGTAGTTAAAGCTCAGGACATCTGCAAGGAGGAAAAAAGTCTGGGTGCTGGGAATAAAAGAGAAGAGAGTACTCAAAGCAGGGTATGAATGAAGATATTCAGGTCTTAATTGCCTTTAAACTTAATAGTGCAGCTCATGAAAGTAATAAGAATGTCTCTAATTCACACCAACATTCTAATTGGTCTGATTTTCTCTGATTTTCCACCAAACATGAACAGAAGCAATTGAACAGAGTTCCTCAAGGCAAAGCATAGATACAGTTCAGGACCTCCTATAAATGACCTCCATGCAGTGCTTCAGGCTTGGGGAAGAGTGGATGGAAATCTGCCCAGCCAAAAAGGACTTGGAGGTGCTGGGAGGCAGCCAGCTTAACAAGAGCCAATAGTGTGCTCAGGTAGCCAAGGAGGCCAAAAGTGTCCTAGTTTGATTCAGCTATAGCATGACTAGCACGAGCAGGGAAGTGGTCCGGCCCCTATATTTGGTAATGGTGAGGCTGCTCCATGAATATTGTGCTCAGTTTTGGGTGTCTCAGTACAGGAACGATACTGAGGGGCTGGAGCGTGTCCAGAGAAGGGGAATGAAGCTTGTGAAGGATCTGGAGCACAGGGGTTATGAGGAGCATCAGAGGGAACTGGGATTTTTTAGCCTGGAGAAGAGGACACTGAGGGGAGACCTCATTGCTCTCTACGACTACCTGAAAGGAGGTTGTAGCAAGGTGGTCTCTTCTCCCAAGTGACAAGTGATAGGACAAGGGGGAATGGTCTCAGGCTGTATCAGGGGAAGTTTAGATCAGATATTAGGAAAAATTTCATTACTGAAGGAGTGCTGAAGCATTGGAAGAGGTTGCCCAGGGAGGTGGTTGAGTCACCATCCCTGCAGGTGTTCAAAAAGCTTGTAGATATGGCACTCCAATACATGGTTTAGTAAGCACAGTGTGTTGGACTGGTGGTTGGACTGGATGATCTTAGAGGTCTTTTCTAGCCTTAATGATTCTGTGATTGTGTTTCACCAGCTGTTTTCAACCATGCAACGTCATAGCTGCAGTGCCCTTGGTTAGGTAAGTCTGACAAGTCCTGAAATGAAAGCTCTGGATAACCAGGAAAGAGGTGAAACAGCGCTTATATCAAGTCAGTAAGTATAATTGGCTTGAACTGTATTTATTAAAAGTCCTTTTTATTAATCTTTGAGCCAAATTCCTCTCTGGTTCCAGTGGTAAACTCAAAGTCTCATAAATTTATGGGTAAAGTTTATTTATTTTAATATTGCTGGAGAGACTTCAAGAAGACAGAGAGCCAGTATTGCCTACATAGACAAATTAAGACCTGATCCACAGACACTTTGGATTTGTCATCACAAATAGTTCATTTCTTTTTTGAAATCCATACCCAACATTATTGTAATGAAAGTGTTAATAAACATTCCTGTTTATAAAAATAGACTAAAAGATTACAGCTTTCAGACCAGCAAGAAGCCTTTTCAACCTGTATCTAATACATGACACATGAAAAATAAGAAATACAGTCTTGTGTCATTTTTTAACAGTTCAGAGCTTATGTGCTAGAATTCCATGAGTTTTCAAGCAATTTTAATAGCCTGCAGACTGTTCCGAATGCCCATTCATAAGACTATGCTTTAAATAGGAATGAAAAGTAATGAAATGACAATACTAAATTTATGCTGTGCCATGCTAAGGAAAACCAGAATTTCACACAGTGTTGTCAACTCAGCCTACAGTAGCACCAAAGTGACTTAAACCAAGTTTAAACTCGGTTTTAAATCTGGATTTTCTTTTGGAATAGGAATTCTATTATCTGATTCACTCATCTTCTTAAACCAAAACTTCAATCTCACTTTATTTTACAAGTAGTAACTTGTGGATTTTTTTTCAACCACATGAGAGACTCATACAGAAAAGGCTGCTCAAGATAGAAAAGACAAGGGCAGACTTTTGCATAAAAGTGAAAGTCTTTATTCATAAGAAATAGCAAGCACTAAATCACATCTGCTAGAAGCAAAAGGAATAGATGAGGGTAGACTTTTTTAATTCCTTCTGCATGAACAGCCTGGCTATAGTTCATGCCTCCATGACTTTGTGCAAAACATTTAAACATCAAAATGAGGCTAGGAACAGAGTGACTGATCCCAATCACAAAATGCAAAGGAGGAGCAGTGTTTAATTCTGCTCTCTCCCAGTTAATGAGCAGGAGATTTCCACAGCTACCGTGTGCCCTCATGATCACCCACAAGCTTCCCTGTACTTGTACCTGTACCTGTACCTGTACCTGTACCTGTACCTGTACCTGTACCTGTACCTGTACCTGGTGGTTAATGTAATCAATGAGTGCTGCGGTATGTTATGATCTTAGAATAAGAATAAGATCTGGAGTTAAGTGGAGATCTGGAAGATGAAGTCAAGAGTTATTTTTTATATATATATGCCTGTGTCCCCTTTGTAGCAATTTGATGCTTCAGGTGACAAGGAGAAGTTTCCTTGTGTCCTTCTGCTCTTCCTGAAGTGCAGCAAATGGTTGGACTCGATGATCCAGTGGGTCTCTTCCAACCTGGTGATTCTATGATTCTATGATATTCAGATAATACTGAATCCAGCTGTGGGACAGTGCACTGGCAAGCACAGAAGAGAACACCAAGACATTGCCATCACATTATTACAAAGAAAGGGTACGGCCTGTAGACTGGTAGAGCTGAATGATCTTAGAGGTCTTTTCTAACCTTAACGATCTTATATTCTGTGTTTCTGTTAAATATTCATAGATCTGCATTATGACTCCAAACCAGCAGCCATCATGAGTCTGGCCACACGGCATGAATATGTCACTCTCCTCTGTGAAGAAATATCTCACAGAAAACCATCGGTACAGATGACAGACCCAGTGAGGAGATTATTGCAGTTTACTTTCAGCACTCCTGCCTTGCCCCATGCACAGGACACCTGCTCCTCTCTTTCCTTAAAAGAGAATAGTCATACAGAACATATACATGCATTTTCCATTGTAGACAGGAACTCTGTGCAGGAGCCATAAGTTCCTGTAGCAATGAAGTGATAGGTTGCCTGAAAGTCTTCAAATCTGTTCAAAATATTTTAAATTTCAGTCAACTCTCAATTCTGTTTGGTCTCAATCCTAAATCAGAAACAAGATCTTATCCAAGTGCATCAGAAATTTGCCTTTGTGATTGTGCCTGAATCTATGTCTTCAACAGTCTCCTTACTCAAAAAAGACTGTGGAATCACCCATGATCTGTGCTGTCAGGAAGCAATGTGTTAGGGGATCGTATTCAGGGATGTGATGCTCTCGTGGACTTTGAAGCAAGCTTATGTGGCAGACGGAATAGATGATGGCAAATGACAGCATAAGATCTTCAAAGCCTGCCAGCAAATCATGTATTTTACCAGTCATTTCCTACACTGAAGACTGTTCCCTGTCTGTCTAATTATAGCAAAACTGTACAGATTGTGTCAAAACTGCCCACTATTATCCAAGCTGTACCAGCTACATCTGACAAAACATGCACATCTCCTAATTAAGAACATTTTAAAACTGACTTACTTAAATCAAGAAAGCCTCCCAACACCTTCACTTTTTGACAACTTACTCTGAGATTTTTGTAGCAGGAGAAGAAAGAAGGAAGCGTATTTTAGATTTCTTCCCTTGTTTCTTAGCTGTATAGAGCACTAAAATAAGTGGCAACATGCAAACAATATGTCAAAAAGAAAGCTTTGTGCTTGACACAGCACAAAATAAAATTGTGTTGTTCTAAAGATCTGAAGGACAGAAAGTAACAAGCTTTATTTTAAAGATCTCCAAATATTTGGACATCTCAGGTGACAGTTTATTTCATTCATATATTTAAGTTAATGGTGTGTTTCTCTTGTTGAGTTCTTGTGTAAGCAAGCAGAACACACTTCTGGTCCGTATAGGAGAACTTCTAGTTTGGCTTTCTGAATTTGCAGTGTGTGCTGGGAATAATGTGAATGTAGGGAGAAATTCTGTCTGGATTCCGTTACTAAACAGTGCAGTTCACTTTCATTTTGTGGTTACAAAGGTACTTTGCAAAGCAGGCACTTTTTCAAGTACTTGCAATTTTGCTCTCCAGCCTTAGTTTGGAATTCCTCATTTCCAATCAGCTCCAATTTAATGATGTACAAGGACCAAACTCCGCACCTAAGAGGCCATCAACTCAAATCCAGGTTACTTGTGTGTGTTTTAATTCTCCAAGGCCATGCCAAATTTGTTGGCCAAAACCATAAAGTGAGTGAAAAATGGGGAACCACAGAGGATTTAAATGCAGGTTTCCTTTCTAAGAACTAATTAGAGTGTAAGGCTGCTACTCAGCTCAAAAATCAAAATTAATTTAAAGATTCTATTGAATAACAGAATTTTTCTTTACAAACAAATTAAATTTATTACACAATGTCATTTCCAAGTGAGTTGTAAGAGAGACGCAAAAGTAACAAAACTCATGAGCTGAGATTGCTTCACCTTCTCACAAGGCAGCACAGGAGATTCCAAACAAACATGATGATCTTTAAGGTCCCTTTCACAGAATCACAGAATAACCAGGTTGGAAGAGACCCACCGGATCATCGAGTCCAACCATTCCTATCAAACACTAACTGTTTCAACCCAAACTGTTCTATGATTCTATGATTCTATAATTCTATGATTCTATATTCTAAACTGCAACTTATGAAAGAGCAAGGGTTGGATAGCAGGGCCCAGCTCCTGACTCAATCATGGACAAGAAACACCCTGAGTGCACACAGGCAGCACCTTGTTTTGTTGCAAGGCTCTGGGACAGGCTGTTCCTGGAGATATCAACAATCATACCCAGAATTTGCTGCACCCTTGTGTTCTTAGTTTGGCCCTTTGTGAACTCTTTGCTTTCAATGATGTTTAGTTTAGTTTTTTTAATTGAATTGAGCTGAAAATAGTCAGCAGTGAGAGCATGACTGACTGACTATAGCCAATGAATGCTGATACTGGGTCATCCTTCATTTCCACACTGATATTCATTTTGTTTTGGTTTTATTTTTTACTTTATTTTTGAGAATTATGATGAAAACACAAGGGATCGCCTGGGATAAACAAATAATGAGTCCGAATATATTGGATTCAACACTGGATGTATGAAAGGGAAAAGGAAATCACTCTTTCTCCAAAGCAGGCATTCACACATAGAATCATAGAATCATAGAATCATAGAATAACCAGGTTGGAAGAGACCCACTGGATCATTGAGTCCAACCATTCCTATCAAACACTAAACCATGTCCCTTAGCACCTCGTCCACCCATGCCTTAAACCCCTCCAGGGAAGGTGACTCAACCACCTCCCTGGGCAGCCTGTTCCAGTGCCCAATGACCCTTTCTGTAAAGAATTTTTTCCTTATGTCCAGCCTAAACCTCCCCTGGAGGAGCTTGAGGCCATTCCCTCTTGTCCTGTCCCCTGTCCCTTGGGAGAAGAGCCCAGCTCCCTCCTCTCCACAACCTCCTTTCAGGTAGTTGTAGAGAGCAATGAGGTCTCCCCTCAGCCTCCTCTTCTCCAGGCTAAACACCCCCAGCTCTCTCAGCCGCTCCTCGTAAGACCTGCTCTCCAGCCCCTTCACCAGCTTCGTTGCTCTTCTCTGGACTCGCTGCAGAGCCTCAACATCCTTCTTGTGGTGAGGGGCCCAGAACTGAACACAGGATTCGAGGAGCGGTCTCACCAGTGCTGAGTACAGAGGGAGAATAACCTCCCTGGACCTGCTGGTCACACCTGCTGTGTCACACATGACACAGTCCTTCCAGGCTCCCTTTGTTGACAGTGAAGGGAAAGAAGTGCTTCTTGGCTTTTCCTTCTGCAACATATTGACCCGCAAAAACTCCTTTCCAAACTGTATGTTTATCTCATAAGCTCTTAGGAACTGAAAATTTCACACCCGAAGCAAGAAAATTAATTTCTGAAAACAGCCATAAACACAGGTTTTCAATCTTTGCTCACAATACTGACCACAGACCTCTTTCCAGGATGTTTCATAACGTCTAGAAAAAAAAGCTTTAAAGTCTCTAATCTAATAAATTGACATTGGTGGCTTGGTAGCAGGTGAGGTAGCTTGTGATTGGACTTGTACTGACATAGGTTTCCACACTTACTGCTTTTGTTTGCCATACACCTGAAAACATCTTTATAGGAGATACTGTGATGGTCAGCTCAGCTGTTACTCATAACCATGTTCTACATTAAAGATTCACAGACAACAATTGATGTCTAGCTCCAATGATGCAATCAGTTGATTCCACAATTTAATTTAACATGAAATCTCTCTTTCAGGGACTTTCTGAGTATCTCTTTTTCCTTCCTGGTAAATATGCCAGACTTAACCAAGTAGAACTGGACTCACAACATCTAAACACCAAATCTAGGCTTTGCTTGGAGGAAAAATTGCATTGTTTCTTTTTCATCATGAAGTGGGTTTTTCACCCACCTGTCACAGAGGCCACTACACCCAAGTATAAAACACCAACTACATGAGTATCAATACATGGATTAGTACAGATCCATAAAGCTCAAAAAAATCCCTGTTCTCAAACATTCCCTGAACTTGCTTCTGTCACAGCTTACACTGCAGTTTATCATTCCATCATTTTTCTTCTTATTATAAAAACATTAAAATCACACAAGTTTGAAACAATCTGATCAAAGAGGCTAAAGGAATGAGTTTACCTGGACAGCCCCTGCATCATAGGTACTTGGAAAATTAATGATTTGCTAAGAATAAGATAGTTGTCTTTTTTTAAGTAAAGAGGGAGCGTGGAATTTTTCACGGGGGAATAGCACAAAGATGTCTGCAAACTGGCTCCCTGTAAATTTTAGACTACTCTTTTTTGGTAGAGAGACACATTTATATTTGCGTCACCCAAATCTGTCCTGTCTTGTGTGAAATGTATTTTGGGTTTATAAACCCTTGGCTGTTTTGAAGACCACTTGCCAAAGGGAGAAGTGAAACAATTTCCTCAAACATCAGAAGCTAATTCAAATAGCAATGCAACAGCAAACCAATGGAATGCAACATGATGAACTCATCCAAAGATTTTCCTTTAAGAAAACAGAATTAATTTCAAAATCCCCAGTCAATAAGACCTCAAATGAGATTTCTGGTTAAGGTTTTCATTGCTGAAGGAGATTAATAAGGGCTTCAGACAAGCACTGAGCAGAAATAGATTTACAATTAAAATCTCCAGGCTTCAATCCATTGTCTTCCAGAACTCATTTCAGCAGGAGAGAAAATGTCAGCTCGAAATGTTTTGCTGAAAGGCAGTTGTCCAACTTCAAACCTGTTAGTATTTCACTGGCTTCTACAGGTTCATTTTTCAGCCCTTAAATATGTGGAAATCCACATACAGAGTACATTGAACTGACAGGGGCTATAGTGCGCTGTTATTGTGAATAAAAGTAAAACTCAAAGAAATTCTTCAATTTTGAATAACACAAAATTCAAAGTTTCCAGCACAAAGCAGAATTTGGAATGAGTATTCTCAGTGGTGAGAAAAGTTACCTTTTTAAATTAAAAAAATCACTTAAAAGTATTTTTTGATAAGTCTATAGTAATAATTAAAGTAAACCTGTTAAATCCTGAACTGAAGACTCTCTGAAAATTTATGATCAATAATGCTTTTTCATTGTATTTTCAGGTCTCTTGATCTGTAAAAACTGTATATGTCTAACAAGGAGATAATATAAGAAGAACAAGGCTAAAGGAATTTCATTTACAAGAGAGTAAAAGAGCGTGTGTGGGAAAAATAAAAATTCAGTGCTCTTTTCATCACATTTTAACCTGGAAATTAGGATTAAAGCATTTCAGAAGCCTGAAGAAGAACAATTTGAAATCTAGGAGAAGAAATTTTCCGTTTCTGAGAAGAATCAGAGTCCATCTCAATTAAAATGAGTGAAAGCATGCTTTCCCAAAAAAACACCTGCCTTATTGAATGACTGTCACATTGTTTTCATCATTTTCTTTCATCGTTTTGAAAATTGTACTGAGTGAACTTGATGTTTGGAAAGAGTGAGTATAGGTGTGAGACTCTGAGACTCTTTGTAAAACGTGGTGATGTCTAATTACAGACCAAACGCTAGTAGAACACCAAATGTTGCATTTTAATCATATCTCCAATGCAATTTATCAGATTCACTGAGGATGGCAGGTGTTCCTCTCTAACCCAGCAAACTACAAACCTGCTTGCTTTGTTACCATCCTTTCTTCATATCTTAAATAATTCAGAAACTTCAAATTTAATTTTAGGTAGTCTCAAATGGTTTAAGAGGAGCAAAAGGTATTTCATTTAACATATTTAAGATGTTCTTTACTCAAGAAGTCATATATTCAATTCTCCTTGCTCTGCAGTTCTCAGATGAAGATGCAGTGTCAAGATTTTATCTAGTTTTGTTTGATTTTTTGTTATTCTAAGAATTAACTAGACAATGTATTTTTTAGCTCACTAATTGCATAAGTGTACTTATTTTCAGTAGTTGTCAGTCTTGCATACACCAATGGTTTTAACACTCATAATCACTGAAAAATGATAAAGCCTTCCAGCTGCCATTCTTGACAGTTTCTTTACTTTGATTTGAAGTGAAAGAGCACGGAGGTGTTGAGGGCCAGGGTGGATGAAGCTTTGAGCAACCTCAGAGCAAGGTGTACCTGCCCACGGCAGGGGACTTGGAACTGGGTGATATTTAAAGTCACTTCCTACCCAAACCCTTCTATGATTCTATGATCTTAAGTACAGAAGTGAATTGCTTAATGGATTTTATCATACTTAAGTAATACCAAGCCATGAGTAGTTATAAAAATTTCTTCTTGAAGCACAGAACCCTGAATCCCAGAGCCAGAGGTACTTCAGATGTTAAAAATGTCAACATGTTTTTTGTTCTCATTTGCACGTTGAAGCACAGTTGCCAGGCTCACAGAGACAACTATTTCCTTTTTGTCTTGCACGTCTCTTTTCCAGGCACTGATCCATACTAGTACTGCTAATTAAACTGTGAAGGTTTTCACAACTGCTACTAACAAGCACGAGGAGGAGGAGGAGATGTTCGCATGACAATTTGCCTCGTGAACTCTAAGAAGACATTTAGAGCTTCTTTATTTTTATTGCTCCTGAATTAGCTAAGCAACTGGTTCTCTCAACTGAGCCTCTCACTTCACAGGTATGTAGAAGCAGGAACAGCTGCTCCTTGGGTAATGAATACAGGCAGTATGAATTCTTCCTCCATTGTAACCTCCCTGCTGGGAATTACATTCAGAACATTTAGGAAGATGAAAAGTGCCTGACCTGATTTCGTCCTGTCCCTACTAGCTATTATGGATAGAATTGACAGTCCAATCCATCATTAACATACCTACTGCACACAGCAGGCCAACATGGGTTGTTTTACCTCAGTGACATAACTTTGGAACTAGTGTTCCAAATCCTGCTGCTGCTTCTTAACTAGAAAATGTTTTAATTTCTTGATAGCTTCCAAAAACCTTATTCAGAGGTTCTGAGAAAAAAATATGTACCCTCCTAGGGTG
The DNA here is from genome assembly GCF_032191515.1 of Phaenicophaeus curvirostris. Classification (NCBI taxonomy): domain Eukaryota; kingdom Metazoa; phylum Chordata; class Aves; order Cuculiformes; family Cuculidae; genus Phaenicophaeus; species Phaenicophaeus curvirostris. The sequence goes on from NC_091395.1 coordinate 74,994,838, forward strand.
AAGGACTGATTCATTTCCTCCCCATCACAGCTTTATAGTTTTTTCCGTGGACGTATGGAGGAAAAAACCTCAGCAGTGGTTGGGCAACGTATTTCCTGAGGGTTGGGGCACACCAACTCTAGTCAGTATGGTACTTTCTAAGGATGAAGTAGATCTAAAGTCTCACTGTGGTAGGCACAATACTTCTTGCAAAGAGATGATACCTAAGCAAGAAGAAATGAAAGACTAGAAATTGCAAATAGAATAAACAATGCAATGTCAGTAGATGTCACATTAGTTGGATGAGTCTATTTAGGAGACGAGAGGTCACTGAAGGCACAAAGCACACCATTGCCTGTACTCATATTCCAGTCAAGGGTTTATGTTTCAGCACTGAAGGATATCTTACGCTGAGAAGCTGAGACAATGAGGGATTTGAAAGAAGCCAAGGGTGTATCTGACTTACTTAAGACAGCAAGTAGCTGTCCAAAGCTATGTTCATACTGGTCTGAGCTGTAAGATCTGAACAGCTTTGTCAGCCGTCATACCAATTACATTTATAAAGTAGGTTTTAGCTTAGGGACTTCATATTCAATTGGTTTAGTGTCAGTTTGGATCATTCTTTTTCATTATGTTCTCTTTCACAGTGCCAATGCTAAGGGGTGGCATCAGCCACGGATAATTGATCTCTCCTGTTAGAACTTCAGCTAGGTTGCTCCAGATTGTAGTGGTGATATCTTGCAAAGCATGTGTTACCTTAGAGAGATGGGAAGAAGGATTTAAAGGAGGCAGTACCATGTCGTAAAAATGGCAAGACTTTAGCTCCTAGAAAAGTGTCTGGAGGCTTCTGCAGCTGATTTTTCTTTGGCTCCTGTAAGACTGAATTCAGAGTCAAGAGACAGAAACTGAGTCCCTTGTTGAGAGTGTTTTCAGAATCGCTCACTTACTTAGAAAAACAAGTAAACAAGTGGACATAAACTCACATTACAAGCTTAGCACCTCTAAACCTTCCTGAGAAACTTCAACATGAAAAAAATTTTCTTATTATTTCTGACAAAACCTCGTCATTCAGCATATTAAACAGTTTCTGCTATATTGAAACCCTGTTATAGAAATTTGTAATATACCATAGTAAATGCTATGTAATGAGTAGCTTAAAGCAGGAAAGGCAAGCATGGCAAACATTTCAGATCATTCACAGGCTCCTCTGTGCTCACAGGCAATAGCCAGTTATTATTTCCCTGCTAAGAGAGATACGTGTGATCATAATTACTGGTTTTCAAGATCTGAGAATTCCAAACATGTCTCTAATTTGCTCAGTGCCTGTACCTTATAATTATATTAATAGAGAAATCTATTTTTTCAATGTCATAATGAGGAGCTGCAGACTACAGTGGCAGGTTTCTTCTGAAATACAAGATGCATGGGATGGTTTCACATAAAAAAATGACCTTGTAAAAGTCTAAATATATGCAGTGGAGCAGTTGAATCTTCTCCGTGCCCAGCAATGTAGATGGAAAATTCTTTCATGTGAATAGTGATTATAATCTACTAAAAGTGTTACATATTATGGTGATATTCATTTATAAACTTAATTATTTTTTCTTTCAAAATTTATTTTTTGCCTCTGTTCACTTAAATGAATGGTACTTAAAACATGCAAGCAAACAGCGTGTTTGTGTCTACTTCATTATTATCATACACTGATCATTGAGAAACTACTGAAGGCAGAAAAACAACTCGGCATCACAAATTTCTCCTAAGTAATGAGAGAAAAAAAGAAAAGGGAAGGTCTCCAGATGGAATTAATCTGTTCTAACCTTTAAATTTTTCTTTCCAGTCATACATGAGCTAGTCACCCAAGGCTCTCTTAAGAATTAAAGGAGAGAACTAGGCAATTTTAAATCATGAATCATCAGACCAACTCTAGACACCTGCATCATGAGCTGACTCATCCTCCAGACTTATTTGAGTATATTTACTTGATTCCCAACAGCTACTGAAGGCTCCTACGATGATTAGCTCTGATGCAGATGGTTGCGTTGCACATGTCCCCCTGTAGTTTGACTGCTGTGTGTTTCTGACTGTTGTGGTCAAAAAGCTGAGATTCCCACCACCCAATTTTTGGCATGTCATGGAAAGGGATGATTAGAAGCAGTGAGGTAGCAGTGAGACTACTGAGGAGAGGAAGCATGTTTTTGATATTTAACTCTTCTGGTCACTGGTGAAGAAAAGCTCTTTCTTCCAGAAATGAAGCAGTAGTTCCTGTCTAGAAGTGTTCCTCTCACTCCACAAAGTCAATCCAGTTTATAGAAAATACTTTCAATGGGAAATCATAGAAGTATCATCTTGTAAAGAGATAGAAGATATAGTCATATTCCTTCTTGGGACAGAATTCCCTTGACTGTTCACTGAATTTGCAGCGACAGTATGGATAAGACACTCCAGTTTCAACCTTTTGATGGTCACCATGGATAGAATAAAACAATCCAACTTAGAAAGAGAGCAGTAAGTTGTTATCAGAACCTCCAGTCTCTGTTGTATTAGCATTAAACAATACTAGAAGAGGTCTCACTAGCTATTGGCAATTACATTCAACCCATTTAATTTTACTTTAAGATGATATCTATCTCTGCTGTCTGTCAATACAAAGCTTGTCCCACGATAACCAACCAAATTTGATTATAATGAATTAATAGTGAACAAAGTCTGCTATACAGATGAAGTAGCATGTAGAAAAAGGATGAAAATATTTTTTTATTTCTTGTCTTGAGCTTGAAGCAGAAGGTCTAGGAGACTGTACAGACTGACTACACTCCACAATACAAATTTTCTAAAAAAATAAGCCAAGGCTTCTATAGCATTGTCAGCAAAGTAGAACAAATTAAATCCAAACATTTTTATAGAAGCAATTGACAGTGCTAGAGATTCAGGTGCTAGCTTTAGAAAGCATAGAACTGAAACTGCAGGTGTTTCAATACACTTACACAATTTCTCAGCTTCATCGAGAAAACACTAAACGCACTAGGAAAAAAAGGAGATGGATCTTGTGTTGGATAGACAGCTTAGATCATCAGGGTAGAGAAAAATATTGTCAAGACTGCCTCAGATGAACTAAATTACTTATAACTCAGTTAATGAAATGGTGTGAACACAGCTTCAACAAAACCTTTTAATCAGTGGTTATCTCTTCAATCATCTGTTCTGATGTGTTCCTGCACTGCTACCACGTGATCTGCACTGCTACCACATTTTATTGAAGTTTCTTTAGCAAATGACAGCAAGATAGGCAGTTCTATCAAAACACTGATAAGCGCTTTCATGTCCCAGCTGCAAGAATGAATCTAAGGGTTCCAAGTCCTTGGCATCTGTGACCAGAAATTTGGTGTGATAGAAGCCTATTCACACATTAACTGCTGATCTTCTCAATCCCAACTTCTCCAAACTAAGAAACCATCATATAATCTTTTATCCTCAGTCTTAGAAATGCCTCTCTTTTCCAAAGACATGTTATATTCCATCATCTGAATAATTTTCAAGTAGATCCTTAAATTCAAAACAAATTAGTTTACCAGTATCTCTTTGCATTTCTCCTTCAGTTTTTATTGAAACAATAGAAGGAATTTTTTAAAAATAGCATGAAATTAATTAGACTGTATTGAGGATAACAATTCCTTCCCCTAGTCAAAAGATGTTTTAGCTGACTGTGTTTTAAGTGGAGTTAGACTGCATTAATGTTGCAGCAAGGCATAGATATTCCCAAGAATATTTGATTGTTTTATGAAGAAGCTATAATTCAATTTGGGTTTCTTCTAATTGGGGCAGCAACTTGGAGCACTGTGTACACAAGTGAAAACTCCACGTTCTCAAAACTCCTAAATTGGAAAATTTCTATGGCCATATTTTCTTCGTATTTTCAGTAAGTTTGGAAGGCAGGGGAACTACCCATTTTATTTATTAAGCATGTACAACTCAACGGCTTTCATAATAAACTGTATGTTTACAAAATTAAGAGCTTTTTTCCCCAAAAATTCCTCATTAGTAATGCATTTCCTGATAAAGCCAAGAATACATTACATTTCTTCTTCTTTATGAAGGTAGAACCCACTTTGCATCTTCTTGAAAGACACATCATAATCAACCCTTATCCATCATGTAGCACTAATTATCATTGAAGAGCAAACAAGAAAAAAGGAGAAGCTTGATTTAATCAACTTTCAGGAGTATAAGTGTAAAGAATAACTCTGGGAATCCTAGGGAATTATCTTGATGAGAGATTTTTCTCACATCCTACACAAAGTAATCTCACATATTGAAAAGATGTTGGTGAGCTTGGTAGTTCTCCATTAGCAGCAATATATCCAAAACAACCAGGTACGTCAACTTGCCATTCCATTCCTCCACTAACAGATTTGGCTTCCTAAGCCCATCATTGGAAGAGTGAACATCTGTCTCTACAGACAAAAAGACATGAAGGTTCATCTGTTAGGAATATAATTTCTCCAAGAGCTTGATTGGTTCTTCCTAAAAGCAGAATTTTAGGAGACTAAATGGCATGTGCAGACACTAGGTAGGAGGATATGTGTTGAGTCTTGTGTGTGTTGCCTCTGGCAAAGATATGGCTATCCAGCCACCAGCAAGCGTGCTCACTACCTTCTCATGTTCAAACATTAGTATCAACTTCAAGCCAGCAGTAACAGGGCTTTCTTTTTTCTGTGCTATGTGGCTTATTTTTCAATATTTCAGTTATAATCACAACTTCAAACCCCCTCAATTTCTCCCTGGAGAGTAACGAGAGTGCTTCAGGGATGCAACTCGTTTTTCAAAAGCCAAATGAGATGAGGAACATGGGAATATCTTTCCCTGACTGCATGGTCTGCAGAGCCTGTAGTGTTGGCTGAAAATGCTGGAGCAGGACTTACATGAGAGAGAGCTTCAGCTAGGAAAAGGTGCTGGAGATGGCTGGTTGTGGGAAGCTGTAATATTGGCAAGTGTCACTTATCTTCTAAAAAGCATAGGTTACTTTTCAGTGTGCTTCTTGCACTTTGAACCTCTTCAATTTTCCACCACTGGGCTGAATTGTGAAGAAACTGCTGGATTTGCCTGATCAGGGTTGTGTGTGTAGAGAGATGATGGAGAAGCTGTTATTTTCTGATTAAATAGGTCTTATCTATATGCTGAAGGAACAGAAGTCTGAAATTACAGTGTGAAATAGTCTCAACATTTGGAAATCAGACAAACTAAGAAAATCACTAGGTGGACTTTCTAAAATGATTTTGTAGAAGGTAGGAATGAAAAAAAAAAAGCAGTCATTGGTCAAACTTGTTGGGCAAGATCAGAGACGGGTCACAAGCCTGTGTGCTTCCTTCAGTCCTCACTTTCAGATCTGGTTTATAAATAGTGATGCCAACAAGAAGCTGTGTGCGGTTTTAAGAGTCACTAGAAAACAGTCTCCACTTTGGAGAAAGGAAGTTTGATGCTAGGATACCAGGGTTCCTTTGAGGTCACATGATGCCATTATACCTGGGGCTGTGCAGCTCTTGAAGCTATTCATCTTTTTCTGCTATTTCTGTATGTAAGCACTTAGGAGAATTAATGGTGTTATTTCTTGCAATAACCTGTAAGCCTGTAGATTGCTCTGATTTAATCGTACTTGTGTATTACCTACATGTTTCCTAGGATGTAGAGACTTTGAAAAACCTTAATAAAAGAAACCAAAGCCTCTGATGAGTCACAGTTGATTAGTCATAGGTGGGATTGGCTTCTAAGGGTTGGCTGCCCTCTCGCAGACCCACTCTTCAAAATTCCCAGCAGTTGTCATGCTTTCTCCCACGCTGCCCTCAAGAGTGGGAAGAACTCAGTAAATATCTGCACAGTCACATTGCTGTCCTCTAAATCCAGCTCTCAAAATGACTAGAGAGGAGGAAAAAAGCCTCAAAAAGGTGAGTCCACCACTGTGTTACAATTGTTATATTTTAATAGTGCACAAGTGTAAGTTTTCTTACACTGCTCCTACTGGTTATTTCACAACGTATTCTGCTTTGTCTTGTGTGAGCTTCCTGGAACATAGTCATATACATGCAAATTTGTCTAAGGTTCATCCAGAAATAAATAACACCAGACAAATCACTGTTTTAGAATGCCACCGTTACGTTGTGAGCATATGTGAAGAGTATATGCTTTAATTAAACCTGGATTATCACAGAATCACAGAATCACAGAATAACCAGGTTGGAAGAGACCCACCGGATCACCGAGTCCAACCGTTCCTACCAAACACTAAACCATATCCCTCAGCACCTCGTCCACCCGTGCCTTAAACACCTCCAGGGAAGGTGACTCAACCACCTCCCTGGGCAGCCTCTGCCAGTGCCCAATGACCATTTCTGTGAAAAATTTTTTCCTAATGTCCAGCCTAAACCTCCCCTGGCGGAGCTTGAGGCCATTCCCTCTCAATGCCATGGCATTGGGAATGTCCACTATGTGGGATAAGCGATGCTATGATGTCCATTATGCGGGAGAACTGATAAAAACCATTATTGGTTCCTCCACCACATCTCTAAACATAAGGGGACGCCTTCAGAAGGAGTCATCTGGTAGCTATGTGAATGTGACAGAAGGTTCAACACAAAAAAACCTGGGAATAAACCCAACAACCTATCTGTAACTATTCAAGCCAAAGCCATTGTGTTCATGCCAAATAATGCAAAGATCTCTCCAAAAGGAAGGGACACGTAGTGACCCAGAACTAAAGGTGGCTATGTATTCTGCAATACCACAAATCAGATGGTCTTCAAGATAAATGTTGTTCAAAGACTCAATTATAATTTCATAAGAAAATCACACATCTGAAGTGTTGTTAGCATACAAGCGCTGTGATATCCAGCAACTAAGCCTTTAATCATAAACACATCTATTAACATCTGATCTGATTCTTTATTCTGAAAAGATCGGAAAAAACTCAAAATCTAACTTTTATCTGTTGAGATTAAAACAAAAAACAAGTATACAGCAAATGCCATTGCTACTGAAAGGACATTCTTCAGCATCAGATGAATAAACTGCCGTTGCTCAGGCAGCATCATCCTCAGCTGTAGCAGCACAAAGACATCAGCCAGGTGTCTGACATCAGCAAGTGATTATTTCCTTTTCTTTGTCACTTGTAGGGCCAGAGTAGAGTACTGTGTGCAGTTTTGGGCACCTTAAATACAGGACAGACATTGAAGAGAACCCTGACTGAGGCCACATAAAATGCTTGTGGTGCTGGAGTCTTCCAATATCTACAAATCTGGTCTGTGCTTACAAGTAAGATGGACCCAGAATTCTCAAACAGACATAATGGGGGGTGGGGTGGGGGGTGGGACAAGGACAGGGAAGGAGGAGAGCAAAGCAGCAAAGAAAACTCCTTTTGGATAGAAGGGATAAATTCTGGTTTTGAGATCATAATCAGGTATGTGAACAGATTCCCTAAAGAGATGCTGAACATCCACCTTGGGAGACATTCAAAATTCAGCTAGGTGAGGCTAAAAGCAAATTGATCTCACACTGAAGCCAGCATTGGTTTCTGTAAGAGAGAAAGTTTGACTAAAGATGTCCAGAAGTTCTTTCCAACCTAATGTCTTAATTATATCTATAAATGTGATGTCATAGGGAGGGAATGCACTTGTCCTGCACTTGGGGCACAACAAACCTGTGCAGCTACAGACTAGGAGAAGTGTGGCTGGAAAGCTGCCTGGAGGAGAAGGACCTGGGGGTGTTGGTTGACAGCGACTGAACATGAGCCAGCAGTGTGCCCAGGTGGCCAAGAAGGCCAATGGCATCTTGGCTTGGATCAGAAACAGCCTGGCCGGTAGGTCCAGGGAGGTTCTTCTCCCTCTGTACTCGGCACTGGTGAGACCGCTCCTCGAATCCTGTGTTCAGTTCTGGGCCCCTCACCACAAGAAGGATGTTGAGGCTCTGGAGCGAGTCCAGAGAAGAGCAATGAAGCTGGTGAGGGGGCTGGAGAACAGGCCTTATGAGGAGCGGCTGAGAGAGCTGGGGTTGTTTAGTCTGGAGAAGAGGAGGCTGAGGGGAGACTTTGTTGCTCTTTACAACTGCCTGAAAGGAGGTTGTGGAGAGGAGGGTGCTGGCCTCTTCTCCCAAGTGACAGGGGACAGGACAAGAGGAAATGGCCTCAAGCTTTGCCAGGGGAGGTTTCGGCTGGACATCAAAAAAAAAATTTTCACAGAAAGGTGGTGGAGTTACCATCCCTGGAGGTATTTAAAAGACAGGTGAATGAGATGCTGAGGGATATGGTTTAGTGGCAGATAGGAATGGTTGGACTCAATGATCTTGAAGGTCTTTTCCAACCTAGTAATTCTGTGATTCTGTGAATATATAAATTTGAAAAAAACAACCTAAAATGAATATCACTTTAAACCCTAATTTTAACATCTTTAGTTTCATAGTAATCACTTGATTCCCCTGCAAGCCACATTAAAACTTTATTTCATCTTCATTTCTTGTATTTCTAAGTGCATTCTTGGCTCAACTTTCCTGGTTTTATTTTGCTCAGTTTCGGAACTTAACACAGGCTTATTATCTTTTTACTGTTCCTTTAATTGCTTTTTTTGCTTTCAGCCTTAGCGTCATCTTAATTTTATGTTCTTTAAGAATTAATGAAATTTAATGAGTTAATCTTGCATTTTATGTTTCAAGGTAGTAAAATACATTAGATCATTACACATTATAGATTCCATACACAGCTGCAACAGGACTATGAAGAAGCAATCCCAGGAGTCCTGTCACAGCTGAAGGAAAGGTCAAGACAGATCTGGATGCTGATTTTTGGTAGAAATAAGCTTCTTTTGTTCTTAAAAACAACAGTACAAAGCCAAGGAAAAAAGCAAGGGATTGGCTTTTACAGGTGATGGTTCCCTCTTACTCAAGAGGGCTTTGTGTCCACCTATTTTAAGTCTTACACAGATTTTCTGCATGTGAAGTGGCTCTTCTCTCCCCAGCGCTTTTCCCAGAAAGGAAAGGCTCAGACCTGTTAGGAATTTTTTTCTCAGATTTCCTTTGTGTCAATTTAAAACAGGTGTATTCTGAGACTGGACCTTACAGCTTTACTTTGTCTAAACTAATTCATTTTCTCTGAATGAGGATTGCAGTAAGAAATAAAAAAGAATCTAGAATGTATGTTCAAGAATAGCAGAGGAGAAGTGAAAGGGATCCTTCTAGTTCTTTTTAATACTGCCTATGTCGCAAGAGAAGTAACCAGAGACAGAAAGCCCTATATCTCCATGTATGAGATCCACCAGCCAGCTTCATTCTGTTTCTGTCTCTCATTTAGAATGCAAGCCCTGGAGGTGTTTTACCTGACCAAAGGGAAAGATCAATAAATAAAAGCACTGAGACTGGATGGCTGCTCAAAGAAGCCTTGAAATCGTTAGTATTCCTTCTCTGCTACTTCGATTACAGACAACCCGGAGGGAACTTGCTTAGATCAATATCTATGAAAGCAATAGTAGTTTTGAGCTGTAGGAGTCTTGTTCTGGGATTGCCTTTCATTTCTTTCACTTACTGAAGTTTCTATACCCACACAAAGGCAGATTAAACAGTGTGAGAGGTCTGAGTGGAGAAAAACAATCCAATTTACCAAAAACAGCTGCTGGGGGTTATGGTTGGATTATGGGAAGTAGATGGAACAGACTTTTCAGTGCTGAAGAAATTAAGGTGTATCTGAAATGAGAGGAAGGAATTCTGAGTCCTAGAGGCTTCATACACCAGGCGAGGACAAGAAAGTCCTTCTCTTGTGTAATCTTTGAGTATTTCCTGCTCAGCTGTGCTCCTCATGACGTGAGAAATAAAGAAAACTCCTACAGATGCTGCTCATGCTTTTCTCTGAGGACAGCAGATATCTATGCTTTCAGGGGTGCCTTCACATCAAAAATATCCATACTGATGATCTCTAAAAGCCTGTTAGGAGGAACATACTATGCGTTTGCCAAAGCTAATGGAACAGGTATTGAAGATCTACAAGTTTCCATTCTGGATGATGCTTCTATGTAAAAAAAGTACCTTTCATACCCCAAGAGAACTCTATATGGACTACAAAGTATTACATACACTAATCTACTTAATTTGCAAAGTGAACTTAGAGAAAAAACATCTGCCATAAATAACTCCATGAGATACAGAATAACAGATTTGAAGTTTTTTTAACAGACATAGATATTCTAGAATGATGTGTAAGTGTGTAATAAGTTACATATAAGCTTAGACTGCAACTGAAAATACAGAGTTAAGCTACTGCATTTCTGCAGTTATTCTCTCAAGATCAAGAAGAATCAAGTAAACTGGAAGAGGATCTGAGAAGAACTGGAGAAGGGAGACCCTACCATGGAAAGAAACAAAAAAAAATGTTTATTGAGTCTATGAAAATGACAAGTTGAACGGATGATTTGCTTGACACCCACAAATGCATTAGTCCAGAATGGAAATTACTAGTGAAATTGAGACAGGGTATGAACAAGAACAAACATGACCAGTAATACATTAGGGTTGAAAATTAGAAAGTTTATTGTCATTTCATCATTTCATAGGATCATATTATCACGGAATAGTTTGGGTTGGAAGGGATCTTAAAGCCCTTCCAGTTCCTACCCCTCTGCCATGGGCAGGGACACCTCCCATTGGATCAGGCTGCCCAAGGCCCATCCAACCTGGCCTTGAACACCTCCAGGGATGGGGCAGCCACAACTTCCCTGGGAAACCTGTGCCAGTGCCTCACCACTCTCATAGTGAAGAAATTCCTCCTTATGCCTAGTCTAAATCTGCCCCTCTCCAGTTTTCAGCCATTTCAGAGAAATGAAGTTCTGGAACACATCCCATTAGGACTTGTAAAAGAAATTAGTTTGCAAAAGATAATAAACTATTAGATGTCACAGATCCCACAAGAACTGTGGAAGATAAGCAAAACATTCAAAATTACCTGAACAAATTAAAGAGATGCAGTTGAATGGAGGAAATTAAAAAATTAAAAAATACAACTTTTCACAAGAAATAGGCAACTGCATGGAAGCAAGGCTAAAACACCCTTTCTAAAAGGTTCTGTAGAAAACAGACACAGAAAGTTGAGTATGTAAAAGAAACTACACGTCAGCCTTACCAAGAGAGAACACACTTCTTGCTAGGATGGCTACAACATTGTTGTCACAGTAAGGCACGTGAAGAAAAGCATCCCGCTTTCTTCTCAAGCACTGGGTGTATCCCTGTCGCTAGTTTTGACTCTATAAATGCAGAAATACACGGGTAATTCAAAATCTTAAAAAAAGCAATGGGAATGGTGAAAGTTTTGGAAAATAGAGTTTCTAAATAAAAAGTCTGAGTAACTCAGTGCAGTGTAATTTTAGGGGCAACAGCATTGGTTTCAAATAGTCAATGAATGTTTGAAAATATGATTCATATTTTTTCTCTTATTATTGAATTAGGCATCCTGCTGTTTTAATTCATCTGGGACTTGTGCCAAGCAAATATTTCAGTTGATCTCAAAACAAAGGCGCAGTGTTTCTTAAGCAAATTATACACAAGGTGGGCATATATTTTAGACTACACACATGATGCAAGTAAAATACAGTGAAAGAATCATATCTGGAGTAATGTATCAAACTTTATATATACTGAAACCAGCATAAAATTATTAGCAGATAGATTCCTATAAACTGGACACTCGTCCTTACTTAAATCATAGGTTAGTATTCATCATAGAATCATAGAAAAATCCCCTCTGCCATGGGCAGGGACACCTCCCACTGAATCAGGCTGCCCAAGGCACCATCCAGCCTGGCCTTGAACACCTCCAGGGATGGAGCAGGCACAGCTTCCCTGGGCAACCTGTGCCAGGGCCTCACCACTCTCATGGTGAAGAAATTCTTCCTTATGTTGAGTCTAAAACTGCCCCTCTCCAGTTTATAACCATTGCCCCAAGTCCTATCACTACACTCCTTTCTAAAAAGTCCCTCCCCAGCTTTCTTTTAGACCCCCTTCAGATAATGGCTTGATTATGCAACAGAACAAAACAAAAAAAATATTCCACATTTCTCAAGCTTCTCTACAAAAAGAAGCAGCCCTGGAGCTGTTGTGGACATTTCTCCACAGTAACAAGCAGTTATCTAGTGTACTGTCATTTCTAATTAATTATATCATGTGATGTACTTAAAAAGTTCAATGACATGATGATTAATTACCACAATGTGAAAACTCCATGTGTAATTGATCTCTAAGTTCCTATGCTAATTGCAAACCTGCCACTTGAGGGTGTTACAAATGTTGATTTCTAGTTTAATGTCTCATTCAGCTTTTTTATGGTATGTCAGTGTTCCTCATTATCATGGTATTTAAGTGCATGAGGACGTAAACTTATTCAACAAGAGAAGTTAGGAGGAGAAATGGGCACAGATATTGCCCTGAAAAAATGCCACCTTAAAAAATGTTGTTCTTAAAGTATAATTTTCTGAAAATGGAAGAGCCTGGAAGAAAATGGAAGACCCTGGAAGAGCCACTGGACTGGAGGCTGCCTGATGTAGTGCCCATCTACAAGAAGGGTCACAGGGAGGATCCAGGAAACTACAGGCCTGTCAGTCTGACCTCAGTGCCAGGGAAAGTCATGGAACAGGTGATCTCGAGTGTTATCATACAGCACTTGCAAGATAACTGGGTCATCAAGCCCAGTCAACATGAATTCATGAAAGGCAGGTCCTGCCAAACTAACCTGATTGCCTTCTATAACAAGGTGACCCACTTACTGGATGAGGGAAAGGCTGTGGATGTATCTTCTTGGACTTCAGTAAAGCCTTTGACACAGTTTCTCACAGCGTTCTGCTTGAGAAACTGTCACCTCTGGCCTGGACAGGCGCACACTCTCCTGGGTGGAAAACTGGTTGGCTGGAGGGCCCAGAGAGTGGTGGGAAATGGTGTGAAATCCAGCTGGAGGCCAGTGACAAGTGGGGTTCCCCAGGGCTCAGTGCTGGGTCCAGCCCTGTTCAATGTCTTTATCAATGACCTGGATGAAGGCATCAAGTGCACCCTTAGCAAGTTTGCAGATGACACAAAGCTGCGAGGAAGTGTCAAACCACTGAAGGATAGGGAGGCTCCAAAGGGATCTGGACAGGCTGGACCGCTGGGCAGAGTCCAATGGCATGAGGTTTAACAAGGCCAAACTTCAGATCCTGCACTTGGGGCACAACAACCCTGTGCAGCTACAGACTAGGAGAAGTCCGGCGTGACCAGCAGGTCCAGGGAGGTTATTCTCCCTCTGTACTCAGTATTGATGAGATCACACCTCGAATCCTGTGTTCAGTTCTGGGCCCCGCACCACAAGAAGGATGTTGAGGCTCTGGAGCGAGGCCAGAGAAAAGCAACAAAGCTTTTGAAAGGGCTGGAGAACAAGTCTTACGAGGAGCAGCTGAGGGTGCTGGGTTGTTTAGTCTGGAGAAGAGGAGGCTGAGGAGAGACCTCATTGCTCTCTACAACTACCTGAAAGGAGGTTGTGGAGAGGAGGGAGCTGGGCTCTTCTTCCAGGTGACAGGGGACAGGACAAGAGGGAATGGCCTCAAGCTCTGCCAGGGGAGGTTCAGGCTTGACATCAGGAAAAAAATTTTCAGGGAAAGGTTCATTGGGCACTGGCAGAGGCTACCCAGGGAGGTGGTGGAGTCATCATCCCTGGAAGTGTTTAAGGGATGGGTGGATGAGGTGCTGAGGGGCATGGTTTAGTGTTTGACAGGAATGGTTGGTTCGGTGATCCTGTAGGTCTTTTCCAACCTATTGTTTTTGTGATTCAGTGATTATCACTGATAATAGGGGCCAATTTGATTTCAGAAATACATAAGCAAGAAGTTCTATTTTTCAATACACAAAAGTAAACATGGATTTTTCTACTGTTACTCTTTCTACTTTAACTTTTGAAGCAGACAGTTAACTGGGAAATATAAATAAATATTCGAGTAAAATAAAACAAGGTTGAGAACGCCTCATGTGTAGTTGATATCACATCTTGCACCTTTGTCAGTCACCACGTTGTACTCAAAATGTAAGCATAGTCTCAGCTGTGCTTGGGAGATGTGGCAGCCTCTAGGGTGATTTCCCCCCCCCATCAAAACTGCAGTTGGTGTTAAGGAGGTCTAAACACTGGGAATTTACTACATTGTCTTGCTCAATGTGATGGTAGCAGATGTGATTCGAGAGGGTAAAATTCAGTCTAAGTAGGCATAAAGAATGCCAAAAGGACCGACAGATAATAGGATTACAATGACTCAGAATGGTAGAGCTTATTAAAATTTTATACTCCATTCACATGAAGGGGCAAAACAGTTTTCACTGGTAGTTCAGAACACTTGTACCATTAGAGATCAAACATCTTCTTTGTGCATCTACCACAAAACTTTTGGGATGAAGGTCAAGATTCTCAAAAGGAAAAAAAAATGAAGTTTTCAGGTTTTCTGTTTGCTTTTCTTTTTTTTTCTATTTTTTTTTTCATTTCTTAAAAAAAAGGTCTTTGCTAGCCTGTACAAATATGCTCAATGCTTAAAGAAGGCCAGAAGTCACCTTTTGTGGCTTTAAAAGGTCTACTCTACTAAATACAACTGGAAAAACTCTACTAAACACAACTGGAAAAGTTCACTTTTGCATACTCAGCCCAGTTCTTTGTACTTTACAATTTCCAGCTAGAGAGTTTATTCTTGAAATCTTCATTACAGAATCAATTCACATAAAACATCACAGCTTTTTCTAATGGTTCAACATTTGGTGTTCAAATGTCTGGAGCTTATTTGGAGCAGGGAGAAAACTAGAATCTTCCTCACTGCAGGACTGAACACATTTTAAAGCACCTGGTATTTCCAAAATTAGACCTAAAATTGGAAAGATGTAAGCATTACAGATTCGACAGTGTGAAAAATTACAGATTAAATTGAATTTTTGTAAAAATAATGACTCCATTGCTGCAGTTTCTAGGTTCTTTTTGATGTCCTTGACCTTTCCCAATAGATTTCACCATGCAAGACACAGCTGGAGACACAGCCCAGCAACGAAGTGCCTTGTCCAGTTTGCAGTTAACAAAAAGGAGCAGAAGAGGACTAGGAAGGGAAGAATATAGTGCTCCTGGAAAACAGCTCTAGGGAGGCAATGACCCCAAGACACTACTGATGAGTCTTCAGCTGCCTTACAGCAAAAATCAATCGATATTTTCATAGAATCATAGAATAGTTTGGGTTGGAAGGGACCTTAAAGATCATCGAGTTCCAACCCCTTTGCCATGGGCTGGGACACTAAGTCAGACTGCCCAAGGGTCCATCCAATCTGGCCTTGAACATCTCCAGGGATGGGGCATTTATATTTCAAATTGAAGTATTGCATTGTTAGTCATATTGACCTGAAAGACATAGATTTAGCATTCAGTTGAGAACTTGGAAATTTTGGTTATAAAAGTGAAAATTTTCAGCAAAAGTATATTTTTCGTGGTCTGTCACTGAAGTGTAAAAACCAAAACCCAAGGAAAACCCATGTTAAGTCTTCATTGTCTGACTTAAGGATTGACTAGAATGAACCTTCCAGTACTGGCTCTTGTCAAACTTTCTCCCTGTCATAACAGGACAAAATATAGCTCCATGCATTCATCCTGAGGCTTCTCAGGAATGCCTGCCCTGCTTTCTGTTATTCTGTGGGAAAGGAAAACAAATGACAACTCACTTCAGGAGACATTTTTTGTCCACTTTGTCTCTTACCTGCAAAAAAGGAGTGGTTAAAACTTAGGCAGCTGCTTATACCATACCTGCTAACTTGTTTATTTGGCATTGCAAGTTTTCTTTCTTTCCTCTTTTTTCTTTTTTTTCTTTTAAAGGAGGGAGTAGTTCATAAAACACAAAAAAAAATATTTTAACTGGATTCTCAGAATATTCGGTTCTCGAGTCTATAATCTTTTCCTTGCTGGGGGCTGTAGAGGCCTTTCAAACATATTTGGTGGGTCTCATAAACATGCACTTTAGTGTTATTTATAAATTATAAAATTCACATGCCTGCAGGCTATGAGGAATGAAGTCTTAGATTTATCTGGACTCTTTTTACATGTTGATTCATAGCTGAAGTCTCCTAAGAAGGATACCATGCTAACCATATTTCTGTACTAAAGGTTTATTTTTTAATAGGGATTTTATTGGACTATTGAATTGTAGAAGGCATTTCTATATGAAATAAAGTGGTTAAAAAAAATCAGACTGAAGTACTTAAGATTTTGGGATGAAGACAGTAGTGATGCAGAAGAGTATTACTGACAAAACTAAATACCTTTCACATCTAATAAGATTTTTTGGATCAAATAACACAGGACTTAAATAGCAAATGTTCCAAAATATGATTGCTAAATATTGTCTCTTGACCCTGTTATTTACAGTAAGGACATTTATAATCGAATTATGCTGAAAAATTTTGATAGTCTGTCTCTGCATCCTTCCAATACTAACTAGTCATGAGAGGCACGTGGGCTGACTGTCTCAAATAAACTTCATTTATCCTGTCTTTATTCCTACATGTTTGTTTAATCATGTGTTGTACAGGCTGCCCAGGAAAAAGAAACCACACGAGAACCATCAACGTCAGTGAACGACAACTCCAAAGCCGAGCAACAGTATTGCCCATAGATTAGCACTGAACAACACTAGGATGTGACGTGCTGTGTAGGGGTGGTTTTTCAAGAGGAGTGCACAGTACTTGTCAGCTTGTATCACAGTATGTTAAACCAGATGCAATACTTACAAAGTCAAGGAAAACCCTCTGATATTCAGTGTACAAAAGTGGCAATGTGATTTCCCTGTTTGAAAAATCTACTTTCAGAAGGTCATGTGAGATGATTAATCATTTTTAGGACTTTGTTCCCCTACAAAAGGAATAATATTTCTCACCAGTTGCCTTTAAATTATTGCCAGAACTCATCTAAGATAACTGAAAGAGATATAATTATACAACTTTATTATTATTTGTACCTTTCTTATGCTCTTTAATTTCAGATCAAACATCTCACACATTTTATCTTCATGAGCTTGAGTCATTTCTGAAGCTGCCTCCAAGATTTATAACTTTTCTGACACTAATAGACTAATTTTGCCTCTATGAGAAGTAAGACTTACATAGAAACCATTCACTAAAAGCTTACCTCATCTTAGGCTTTAGACATAATGGGTTTTCAGAGTTCTTTCTCACTGTGTTTTCAAGACACCATTTTGTACAGAAACTTAAGAAATCTGAGTCAGTAAAGAATATCCTTAAAATCTCATCGTTCATGGGAGAAGAGAACAGATTCAAAAGAACATAAAATGTAGCAGTATGTGTTAAAAAAGGAATCAGAAGTACCTGAAGTTCCCTGAGCTTCAGTTTCTGAAAATAGTGGAATTAAATTATTAAACATTTCATAAGCACTGACATCAAAGGTAATAAAAATACAGCAAATGTGGAAATGTCAAGAACAAATTATGCTAAAGTAACCTAATTTCCCTTTCTTACTGATAATTTAGCCTATGTAACTGGAGAGAAAGTAGGTGCAACAGGTCTTAAAAGTTTTTCATACTGCTCTGGTATGAAGATACGAAGATATTGAGTTGCTGGAGCATGTCCAGAGGAGGGCAATGAGGCTGGTGAAGGGTCTGGAGCACAGGGGTTATGAGGAATAGATGAGGGAATTAGGATTATTTATCCTAGAGAAGAGGATGCTGAGAGACGACCTCATTGCTCTCTACAACTACTTAAAAAGAGGTTTGTAGCGAGGTCGGTCCTGGTCTCTTCTCCCAAGTAACAAGTGATAGGATGAGAGGAAATGGCCTCGAGTTGTACCAGCAGAGGTTTAGATTGTATAATAGAAAAAAATTCTTTACTGGAAGAGTGATAAGACATAGGAACGTGCTGTCCAGCGAAGCGGACAGGTCTGACCTGTAGAAGTGTTTGAAAAACATGTAGACAGGGCACTTCAGGACTTAGTTTAGTAGGCATGTTGGTATTGTGTTTATGGTTGGACTGGATGATCTTAGAGGTTTTTTCCAATCTTAATGATTCAATGATTCTATGAAGTTCTCAAAGAAATTAGGGAATCTGCCCTATATGCAAGCTTCAGAAACTCACTGCCTAATAAATTGGAGGAGAAGAAAAGCACATGCTTTTGTTTTTCTGTAAATGTTTCAGGTTGAGGTCCTACAGAATCTGTTCTGAACCTAGACTTATTTGATATTTTTGTTGATGACTGTGGAGATACAAAGTGATGTGATACATTTGCAGTTAACAACAAGTTAGAAAAAATGAAACTAGAAAGAGAATCACAGAATCACAGAATCACAGAATAACAAGGTTGGAAGAGACCCACCGGATCATCGAGTCCAACCGTTCCTATCAAACACTAAACCATATCCCTCAGCACCTCATCCACCCGTGCCTTAAACCCCTCCAGGGAAGGTGAATCAACAACATCCCTGGGCAGCCTCTGCCAGTGCCCAGTGACCCTTTCTGTAAAGAATTTTTTCCTAACGTCTAGCCTAAACCTCCCCTGTTGGAGCTTGAGGCCATTCCCTCTTGTCCTGTTCCCTGTCACTTGGGAGAAGAGGCCAGCACCCTCGTCTCCACAACCTCCTTTCAGGTAGTTGTAGAGAGCAATGAGGTCTCCCCTCAGCCTCCTCTTCTCCAGGCTAAACACCCCCAGCTCTCTCAACCACTCCTCATAAGGCCTGTTCTCCAGCCCCTTCACCAACTTTGTTGCTCTTCTACTTTCAGTTACCTTGGTAAATTTGACAGAAGTTCAAAAATCCTCATGGTTATATGCAATTAAAGAAATAGAAAGTGGTATAAGAATGAAGCAAGGGGAATTATACAAAAATGCGCATTTAGAAGTGCCCCCTCCCCAGCAGATTGAGGTTGAACACAGACAAAATAGAACCAGCATGGACCTTGATGGAGAAAGTTGCCAATCTGGACTATGTTCGTATAAGGTAACTGTTGTTCTTTATTTGTACCGCGATGGCCTCAGTTGGAAGAGTTCCTTCAGATTTGGGCACTGCAGCTGCAAGTTTATCCATATTGTCCTAAAAACAAGAAGAACCTTAAGAGCTTAACTTATGGAGAAAGGTTTGGAGGAACTGAATTTGTTTAGTCTGGTAAGGAGAGATTTAGGAGGAAAGTTTCAGGTTTTTGATATGTGAGGTATCTTTATATGAATGTGAATCCTCAGCATTCCCAAGGAGAAAGGTGGTGAGAACAAATCAGTTTAATCAGTTAAGGCTGAAGTGATAAAAATGGCAAAACAAACACCAGTCTGAGGAGGACTGGTGTACCTGCTTTACCAGAGAGTTTCAAGCAGACTTAATAAACACATCAGAAGTAGATCCAGTTGGTTTTGCTTCTGCCTTTGATGTGACAGCAGGCCTAGAGGACCAGCCAATGGTCCTTCAAACCTTAAATGTGTTAGGTGAAAAAAGGAGGAATGCGACCACTAAATAACAGATACCAGACATCCTATCCTAGCATGTCATGTATTTGATACAGTGGTATCAGAGAGCTAAGTTGCTATCTCAGAGCACAGTCTGAGTAATAATCCATTTGGTGTATTACAGTAAGACCTCAAATGCCTAAGATTAAAAGGGATCATATCTATTTCTGTTATTACAATGTCAGGCACATTAACACCTCAGAATTCATATTCTTTTTTACCCTGACATTGACCTGCTCAAAATTGAGTGAAATATTCACAGAATCACAGAACCGTTTAGGTTGGAAAAGACCCTTAAGATCATTGAGCCCAACTGGAATGTTCAATGTGACTCAAACCATTCATTCAGTAGTTTCAGCTCTTGAAGCATCATTCTTTCTTGCTGCATGTCCAACATGAGCCCATGTTTTTTCTTTCCCTAATATTTCTTAGGATACCCGATATAGGATCTTTTTAAGTATGTAGACAACACACTGTTCATCAGTGCCTCAATAGCCCTAAAAGATATTTTTAAAACTTGATCTTATTCTGTTTACAGTAGTGCTTCTTTATGTAAGAAACCTTAAATTTAAGGAGGGCGAAGTAACAGAAATAAAACCAAGTATTCAATGGAGGTCTTACTGGTAAGATCACTCTGTAATAAAAGCTTTGTTCAGATATGCAGACCTGTACAGGCAAAATTCGCTGTCTAGCTAGATAGCAAGGACTAAGGTATATCACATTGGCCATAGCCAATGTGCTTTTACTCAATATTCCCACAAACTCCCACTTGCAAATTCTCTGTTGAAGGAAATGTCTAGTAGACAAACAGGTCAAGCAAATTATCCAGACAGGAACTAACTCACACTTGGAATGACACAGAAAAAAGCCCACAATAATTTAGTTTCTACTCATGATCCAAGCCTATGTAAAAATATTGATAATTCCCAGCATTGAGTTTGTCTCCTGAACCTGCTGCCTTAGAGCTTTACTTAGACTATTTCCCACCTCCTCACTTTTCTGGTCACAGGAGCAATTGCAGGATTTTAAAGCTGAGCCTCATCAGAGAAGCTGCTGTCCCTGAATGCTCTGGAGAGCCTTCTCGCATTTATTTTTGCCAGCTCAGTCCCTACACTAAGCAGAAAGTCATCATAATTCTGCCAATACTTTTGCATGTTCTTGCCTTTATTTTACATCATGGCTCTTCTCTGAAAGAGAACCACCTTGCTAGTTGGAAAATCAAGGACTTCTCAATTAGTAAATGGCTCACGCAAACTGTCAACAATCCATTATCTGTTGCAGAGGTCAGAAAAGTATAACACAAACAACAGTCATCGACGGAGGTGGATGTTTCAGGGTGGGAGCTGGGACATCTGTTTAAGATTCAGCCGGAGCAAAGAGGAGATTCTGCACCAAAACATGATTTCAAAGATAAGTTGGTGAGAAGTGAGAAGCATCTAAACTTTGAAATGCAATATCTCCTGACCCTATTGGATTTCTACCATCAAATTTTTAATTTAGAAAGAAAACTATCATTTGATAAATGTGTTTGAAAGGCTGTCAAATCTTTTAGTGTCATCGACTCTCCAGCATCCTGTCAATCATAGTGACCTTGAGTTTTGAGTCATTTGGAGTTTCTTTTTCAATAACAGGAACATTTTATCTGATTTTGCAATCCCAAAATATGCAGAGGAGTCTGTTATGAAGAAAAATGAGTTCCCCTTGCCAAAGAACAGTTATGTTGTCACATTTAGCTAGGGGTTGAAGAGAAGGGGATGGAAAGCTACAACTTGCGTGTTTGTACAGATCAAACTTCATAGATGCAATTATCAGGATGCGGTTTGCCATTATTTTGGTGTCCCACCAACATAGTTAGTGGTATAGCCTAGTTTCTTCAAAAGTTCCTGAGAGCTCTTGAGATTCATCCTGTTTTTTCCCAGTTTGGGCTCTTCAGTTACACACGCTCTTTTTACTGGTTGTTTTTAAAAAGGGGGAAAAAAATCCACTGCTCCACCAGGAGCAGTTCTGCAAAAATGGACCTGGGGATTCAGGTGGGCAAAGACTGAAGGGTTTGAAAGTCCTGTAAGTGTGACCTTGCAGCCATATAAATGTCCTACTGGATCTTTGATTTTAATAGTAAAAATGCAGCGAGCAATTCCAGGGGAGCAATTCTTTCCTTCTTGTCCTGCCACTTTGGAAATTGTGTCCTTTGTGGGGCCTCCATACAGAAGACAGACTTTGACAAATGGGATTGTTTCTGCTTTAATTGTCTTTTGCATATGGATAAGATTGTGTTTTGCAGAAAATAAGGCATTTTTGGCTCCATTTTCCTCTGGCACATAAAAAGAATTAAAGTTATTGTTAAAACCTCAGGTTTTTTTAGCTGGCCTCTTGAACAATTGCCTGCTTCACTACCATGAAATGCATGAGTACAAGTCCTCTGCTCTTACAGATCCCCTACCCAGGGGTAGGTGCCCTTGTTCTTTTAGAGCAGCACACAGCTGGATCAAGCCTTCCTGACATGTCTAACAGTAGGACACCACTAAGTCGTAGACAGTCCTTTCCCTTAGGTGGCTGTTGTTCCTCCAAACAGTAAATGTTTCCTCACTTTGCAGTGGAAAAATTGCCTTTGTGCTTTAGTTTAAAGTCATCTGCGGATCACTGAAGAAGGGTAACGCATTATGGTTCTTAGTCACAAACATTCCTTGAATCTATGCAGCATTTCAGGAGACAGAAAGCTGTTGACATTCCCATCAACTCTTCAGATACTTACTCACAGTGGAAAAAGCTCCAGAAGTGTATGCAGGAGCTATGTAGGCTACAAAGAAAACCCATATTCAAACAACTTTCCAGATGCACAGGCAGTGGGAATAAGCAACTCACTGATCAAGGAAGTTCTGCTGTTTGATCAAAAAAGCCAGAGATAGTAGTTGCAATACATTTTGCAGAGAGTACAACCTCAGAGAAAGTCTTGAGCTCTTAAAACACGCCACTGGAATTGGATGAGGCTTTGAGGAACCTGATCTAGTGGAAGATGGCCCTGCTGATGATAGGAGGCTTGGAACTAGATGAACTTTAAAGTCCCTTCTAACACAAACCATTCTATGATTCTGTGAACAAGAAGACATTTCATTAAAACATGTTTAGCATGTTTTGTCCGAAGTCTGGGGTCAAACTTGAGATATAACCTAGACTGTGCTCTGAGCAGATATGTCTCAAATGAAGAAAGTAAACGTTTCCAAGACAAAGGCTTTCAAGGGTTTCTTTAAGTGGCTTTTCGAGTGATCAGCCTGGCAGTACTCTGAAGCAACGCAGTCTAGACTAAAATCCTTCATTTCTTGATAAGGGTTATTAGTGCAGGCTCTGCAATGTAGTTGTAGCAATATGGGTTCCAGCTAACAGATTAATTCTAACTAACTATTCATTGTCTATCTGCTTGTAGAATTTTATTTGCTCCATTGACTCAATTTTTTTAAAGACTTGAATATCTGCACTTAGTCTCATATATTTTTATTGCAATCCAACATTTTGCAAGGAAACCAGAGAAAGGCTTTTACAGAAGAGTTAATGAAAAACAAATAGTTTTCAGTATTTCACTAAATCAACTTTTTAAGTACAAAGTCTTATTATTCTCTTTCCACCTGTTTCTAGACCACAGATGTAGAGGTTCTGTTAACACTCATTTAAACTGTGGTTTAAAAGAGAAATCAGAGAATGTTTGAGATTGGAAGGGACCTCTGGGGTCACCCGGTGCAACTCCCCAGGTGAAGCAGGGTCAGCTACAGAAAATTGCTTAGAACCATATCCAGACATATTTTTAATAACTCCAAGGATGAGGACTCCTCAACATGAGCAACTTGTGCTGGTGCTCAGTTTCCCTCACAGTCAAAAACTGTTTCTTGATGTTCGGACAAGTTCAAACACAGTTATTCCTGTGTTTCAGTTTGTACCTATTGCCTCTGGTCCTGTCACTGGACACCACCCAAAAGAGCTTGGCTCTGTCCTGAAATTATCTTTCAAGCCTTAATGTAGCCAAAGTTCAGTCCCCAAAAGAGAGGAGATAAAACTAGTAAAATCTGATGTAATTTCTTTTTTCCCCACTTTTGTTTGTGTATTTGATCACTGTAATTTGAACAGCTATTTCTGACCGTACACACCATAACAGTTTTTTGGCTTCTCAAGGAATGACATATTTCCTGTACTTTTACTATCTGTATCTTTGTAAGTTCTTCAAATTTTACAAGCCATCCAAATTATTTCTCAAGGATTCTCCATTTATGCTTAAGTGAAACATTAATTTTTATATTAAAATTTCTCTGTCACACAACACCTTCCATTTTTTACTAAGTTTCTCTGGTTCTTGACTATTTTATGTATTGCTGACACTACCAGACATGTTCCTTTCTCCTTTAAATAATTTCTACTATGACAGGTTGTAAATTATGCCCTAGGATCACTGCGTTCCCAACACCCTAGCAATCTATCTGCATTTCTAATGCACTCAACACAATATCCAAATGCCAGCAAGGCATTTAACCTTGACATTTTACCTGAAATTAGGTATTCAAATACCTTCTATTTGTTTTTTTATTATTTTGATTTATTAGTGAAAGCTTCTGTTTGCAAGTTGCCATTTCCAGAATTTATCAAAGGTGTTTTAAAAGCACTGGAGATGGAAAGGAGAAGTTTCTGTCCCAGAAAGAGTTTGCTGAAGATTATCCATGTGACAAACATGGAGTCAGAGGAGTTTTAAAAGGTTCGCTTCAATATTTCATAGGTACATTTTAAGAGCGCCCCATTCACATAATTTATTTTATTGCTTTAGAAGAAAGATATGTTACAGGTTATCTAATTCTTTGACAAGATCTATAAAGAGATACAATGATCTCTTACTGACTAAAAAATCCTGACGGGATAGGATTGACAGACATTCAGAGAACCTGTGGTGAATGCCTGTCAGTCAAAGACATCACAAGTTCTTGAATTGACATGAGGAACAGAGAGAGGTCTCTTTCCCTTATTTCCCCCCACCTTCTTTTGGGGGATTTTGTGATCTCATATGCAAAGAAGTGTATTACAAACAAAGATATATTTGTCCTTGACAAACATGAGACCTGTAGAAACATTCTGCCAAAGCAACAACACATCTACTTGAAATTGTCATGTCAGCTCCTCTTCCTCCCTCATCACCAGTTTTCTCTGCATTGGTTTATTCATTGGTACGTTTCAAATGTTTATATGGTGCTTCTCTTACAGAAGAACTTCTATAACTCTGTTACACAAGCAAGTCTTTGCATAAATAGAAGCTATTTCATCTTCATCATTGAAGAACTGTCTCAAGAGACAAGTCTGTCCTATAGTGTTATATAGCTCTTCAGACCCTAACCCTTGCATTGAGTTGGTTTGGATTCCTTCTACCATGAAAACAATGTTGAGTCTTTCTGCTTATACCATGAGCACCATTTTAAAAAATTCTCTTGTTTACAGAGAGCTGCAAGTTTTCCCCATTTTCTTAGGGTTCAGATATCTCTGGTGAAGAGCTGGAACTTGGAAGGAATGTAGTCCGATACTAAAAAAGGCTTACTGAAGGCAGACAACATTAAGATGGTTAACTGGTTAACTGCAATATGCAAGTGCTCTTCTCTCCAACCTTGGAAGCTTTGTTACACAATTTCAGCCAACTTAAGAGGATGAAATCATGATCTAACTGAAGACATAATAAACATGACATAATCAAAGACCAAGGCTTCTCACTCGTACTTGGAAGAATTTACAAGTTAGGTATTTGTTTTTTATACTTTTTCTTTTACACCTCTAAGGCGCACGCTATGTCCACCAAGGTACTCTCAGGAGAGGCATGACTTGCAGAGATTTGAATGGAATTTATTCACAAGAGGTCAGATTTTGCCCTTCTATGAAAGCTTTAAGGCACCCCAGAAAGTACAGTCACAATCTGAATGTAAGCAGCTTCCTTGCCAAAAACTATCCAGAAAGATCTTTTGGCAAAGGGACATCGTTCTCTTAAGTGGTTGGTACAGCACATAACACAATGAATACTTTATTACTAGCAATCAGACCTTGCCACATGAATACAGAAGTGAAAACACAGGGGAACACCATGTTTGGCTTTATTTTACCTAGTGCACACTTAGCTTCCTAGTATAGCAAAAGTCACTGTCTAAAGTCTCTCAGTTTCACTTGACAGTAAAGTCCAATTTGTATTTTACAAAAAACTAGCAGCTTCAGTAATTTTGACACCTGCAAGTGAGCCAAAGCTGAAAGTCTGTAGCACAGTTTGAGGCTTTATGTCACATGGGATACGCAGGCATTTAAAGCCAAGCAGGTAAACTATGGATCCTTACTCTATTGCTTTTCCTGAAATCAAAATGTGTATTTTCTTTTTAACTTTCTGGACTGCTACCATGTTTCTTTCAACAGGATGCTCTGGACTTAAACTTTCTACATTTCCTAGCTAAATTTTTAATAAGCCTTCACAAAGCCTAAAAAAAAAACTTTTTTTCTCCTACTTCATCAGTTCTGAATATTGGCACTCACTCCTACAGCTGATATATCCCAATAAGTGTTTTCACTAGGCCAGGTAGAACAGGTTGATCAGTGTCTTTCTATCCATCCTCACTTGTGCCAAAGCAAATTAGGACTTTCTTTGGACCCTTGATAGTCCTCATAATAAACTCTTCATGCTAATTCCCTGTGTGCTCAAACAAATCTGTAGCAGAGAAGCCTGGCACCGACATCTTTAGTTAATGTGCCTGTCCCCAGAGTGTTGTGTCTCCTGTCTGGGGAAGAATGACAAGCTTCATGAGCCTTCATCACTTGTTTGCATACAATAGCTTTGCCAGGATTTCATCCAAAGAACTGCTCTGAATAAATCAGCAAATCTCTCTGACAACTATCATGACCAAACCTTTGTGGAAGCGTTGGAGCTGAGCTAGGTCAGTGGCCGGGCTCTGAGCAGCTTTACACTACATGAGCCGTTATATATTTTCAGCCTCTTAATTATTATTTCTTGCTCTCAGCCCTTCCCTGCATTCTACTGCTGTTCTAAGTCTCTAATTAAAATGTAAACACTTTACATCAGCCTGGTAATTCTTGTGCTAAGCGAGACCACTAGGTTTCATTCCTGTCTTTCTCTTGTTCCTCCCCATTCCTATGTGCTTGGTTTTCTTCAGAGTTGTTTTTTCTGGAATCAGGAGTAGAAATGGATTACTTGGTTTTGATACAGGCATTTTTGCATCCCTCTAATGTTTTTAGCAATCTCTAGACAAGATCTTCCTCAAAAGCTTATGCATGTGTTGTACATATTTACTCAGACTATTTCCTTCTGCTATCATTTACAAAAGTCAAATACTCTCAGCTGCAAAACATCTGTAAGCAAAGGCACTGCCACAGAGAGACAAGAACATCAGAGAGATTAGATTAAAGAAGGACAAAGTTAGTGAATCTAAAAAGCATTTTAAAGCAAGGGCAGAATGTATGTGTGAAAAGAATAATACATATAGCTAAAAGCATGCTCAGGTTATTAGTTCTTAGTCTCTCATGTCTACAGCAGCATTTGTCAAAAAGACAAATCATATTTCTCCAAACTTATCCCCCTTCTCTAAATCCCAGTCACATACACTTTTACTGTGGACCGAGATTCATTATTCACTGCTTTGTCATTGCCTGTTGCTCACTAAATTTTGACCTTTTCTTTTAATTCAAGGAAATTCCCTCTACAGACTATGAAAAAAAACCCCTGTTCTAGCAGGTGACTCATTTCTTTGCTGCCACATCAGCTTCCATAGTATACTTAGCTTTGAAATACTACTGGAACAGAAGAAGATGAAAGAAGGAGGTGGATCAAAAGGTCATTAGTAACTAGTGTTCTAGGAAGGAATAGGCAAATATCATGAGACGAAAGATAAAAAAGGAGGTGTAAAAAGTTTCATTAAAACTGAAAGGGTTAGCAGTAAGAAATAAGTGGTCATTATTAGGGGAGATCACAAAGTAGAAAAAACAATATGAATATTTTTGATGGAAAGAACCAGTGAGGAGATCTATAGCGACAACACTTCCTCAAGTCCAAGGAGATCAATGCCCTGTTTTGGACAGCACGGGTATAAGTGATATTTAGGAGGAAGATTACAAAATTCAACCAGAAGCCTAAAATGAAGTTTACTAAGGTCAACGAAAAGATGGAGGTCAACACTACAAACTCTTATTATACAAAGCCTTTCCAAGATGTGAGGAACACATCTCTCTTCTGCCCTTTCTCAATGGTTGGCTATCTGACCAGTGTTTGGGAATTCATGAAAGATTATGAGATTTTGAAGAAAGTAAATAATACTGAGTGTTGGTCAGAACTATACTGCATTGGCAGTGGGAAGAGAAAGGAGAAGACATTCTGGTTCCTGTTGCTAGAATTACCTTTTTTTCTTATGTTGTAGAATCTGTAGGTGAAGAAAGGAAGAAATTTGCATGCCAAATGCAGGGCCTATCATAGAAAAGTTTAGCTTGGAAAAGACCTTTAAGAACATTGAGTCCAACTGTTGACCTAGCACTGCCAAGTCCACCACTAAACTATGTCCTTAAGCACCACGTCCACATGTCTTTTAAATATCTCCAGGGATGGCAACTCAACCACTTCCATGAGCAGCCTGTTCCAGTGCTTGCAATGCTTTTGGTGAAGAATTTTTTCCTAAAAAGAAATTTCGACTTGGGAAAAGAGACTGATACTTCATGACAACCTTACAATGTAAGGCTAGAGTGTATTTATGGCCTCACTGAGAAGTTTAGGACTATGGTGATATTGGGAATTGCAAAGATGAATTAAACATATCACTATCTGAAGCATTCAGATGAAAAAAATGACACTTCACAGTCACTTCTCTTCCTTGATGACAAAAGGATGGTACATACCAGGGGGTAAAGGGAATACAGAGGAGATTGTAAACATATTCACTGTGCAAATGATATATATATATCATATATATACCATATATGCTATAAAGGGTGTGAAAACAGTGAGAAAAGAGGGTAGAGGTTTTTTTATATATATATATATATAAAATATATAGATCAAATTATATCTATATAGAATATAGATATAATATATAATTATATATATATTTTATAGATATGATTTATATATTGTAATATATATAATATCCTATATAGAATATAGAATATATATTTTTATATATATATATATAAAGATTGAATTAGAGATGAATGTCATTCCCATTCTAAATGTATATGCAATTCTCTTAAAATTACTTACTCTTATAACACGTTGAGGTCTGACTTCAGGCATCACATGCCACAGACTGATCTCATGAAATTTTCTTCCTCTCCCCTCCATCCCCAGTATCTTTTAGGCTTTTAGTCATGCATCAGAAAGTTTCATATGATTCTGGTATTCTCTCAAAACTCCATTCCAAGCCTGTTCCCAAACTGCAATCCACATGATCTCATCTTCCTCTGTTTTCTCTTAGCACAATTTCTCATCTTCCACTGAGCATTTTCACAGATTAAAAATGTTTCTTTTGACACTAAAAATTTTCCTCTGCTAGTGGTTGTTCAGTGACCATATTCCATTCATTAAAACAACAAAAATAGCTTACATCAGGCCTCCTGAAGGCATTAGAGGTCCATTACATCTTAATCTCGAAACAGAAGCAGTCTTAGATAGAAAATGAGGTTTCATGTCAAAAAAACTTATTTTACAATGTTTTAAAGTGTCTGCCTACTGAGATTTATAGGTACCACTTGTGCATCTTCACAAGAATAGGTATAATGTATACCTTGCTATCTAGATTTACTGCACAATATTGTAAAATTTTTTAAGTTCATTAACAGCACAGGAGAATAAGGTGGGTCCCAACAGTTCTGACTTGACAAAAGTTCTGCTGTCTGTCAACATAAAGGCTTCCTTGATCAGGCAATAGTTTGTCTAATACAAAAATAAAGTCAAGATAATGATGCTACTCTTGAAAAGCTAAGCCTGGATAATCAATATCACACACATACAACATTACAAGTGCCAAATTAATCTCTACATATCTGTTTAAAATATTTCAACTTTGTAAAGAAGGTAAAGAGGGTGAGCACTGCTTAGACCAAAGTCACATGAAAAGAAATAAAGGACTAAAGAGTTTTTCCAGCTGAACAAAATCCAACAAGCTGAAGCAGAAAGCATCATCAGGGACAATATCCACCATGGCAGAGATCAATGTAGGTTGTTTTGCGGACTTTAGTGTCTTTGGGAAGGGGCCACCACAGCTCTGAGATTTGGAAGGGCCAAAACAACAATACCAGGTAATCATTCAGAGTTCAACTCTCACCTGCTGCCTTAACTTGTTTCTTTTGTTTCTGTTCAACTCTTCTCCTTCCATTTTTCCTTTGTAGACATTCCAGTTTCTGTTGTTTTAGAGGAGTTCTGCTTAGTTGACTAATGTTTGCATAGGAGAATATGAGGTAAGTGCTATTATAACTCTCTGGCAAAAATGCCTGATTGAGATTCAAAGCACAGCCAGAATAGCTGTCACAAAACCCTCTTGTACTGTCAATATCTTAACAATGTAGATGCTGCCACTGGATGCAAATTCATCAGCAATTAATTCTTTCTTGAGCTCACAAAATAAATTCTAAAAATGGTCTCAATAAAATAAATGTCTGCATCAATTTTCTGTCACCAGATCCATTCAGTAAAGGCTAGTATCCTGCTTGCTTGTCTAGTTTTCAACTACTCAGGACAAATAGCCAAAGTAAGTGTAATCAGATAGATAATTAATATATTTTAACAGCTGATTGCTGTTGTAGATATTTTTCCCTTAGAATAATCACTCTGAGGCAGGTTTTTAATTGCTGTACAACAAATCAGCTGGGCCAAATCCTCAAGTTACTATAAAATCTTTGTCTCCCATTGAGTTCAGATTCATATCAACTGACAAACAGAAACACTGATCCATTTTGCCTTTGAGTACCAACTAAGAAACAGGAACATTTGCATCGTTTCTTGGATCATAAAAATTTCACCTTTTTTTTTTCTTTCCCTCAATTACTTAAAAATTTATTGATTTAGTACATTATTAATGCCATTTCAAATCAGACTTTTTGTACAACTAACCCATGCTGAAATCTCAAAGCTAATCTGCTCAGAAGTTTCAACTGACGTACTTTGTCTTGGTATCTTTTTTTAAATTGCTGTGAATAGAAGAACAGAACACAGCTTGAGGAATCTGTACTGACAGATGACCAATGGAATCTTAACCACTGTTCCAACCCTTAAAGAACTTTTCAGAAGAAAAGTTGATCCTTACAGATTGCAACCATTCCCTATGACCTTGAATTAAATTATCTCTGTTTCCTTGGGAAGCTCATTCTTTAGACTCGTTCATTCTTGGCTGCATTTACTTTTATTTACGACAGCACCTTGAGTCTTCAATCAAGTTCCCATTATATGTCTAAGTGCTGTAGTGGTCTATTATCAAGAATAGAAGTAATTGAGAGGCTGTACAACAATTTCAGGATAATGTGTTTAAGAATAATCAGTGAATGTCTAAGCTAAAGGCAAATGGCTTTTACAAAGGCTGCACACAGACCTTACCAACATTACCGATAGGATTCCTCTTTCTCTTTAAAATTATTTTCTGATATTGTAATTGCAGTGTTTTTCTCAGCCCCTGCCATGCACACACAAATTAACTCACATCTTCATTTGATTTCACGGAGAAGAAGTGAATTTAACTCTTCTGATAATTCAGGAGCAATCTTCTCCCAGAAAAATACAGAGTCGGAGTATTTTTTCATACAGGAAGATCTGAAAGCCAAGGATCTGAAAGAAGTATTCTTTGTCCAGTAGAAAAGGACCTGGGGGTATTGGTTTACAGCAGCTGAATATGAGTTAGCAGTGTGCACAGGTGGCCAAGAAGGCCAACAGCATCCTGGCTCGAATCAGAAAACGTGTGGCAGGGAGGACCAGAGAAGCTATCGTTCCCCTGTTCTCAGCACTGGTGAGGTCACATCACAGATACTGTGTTCAGTTTTGGGCCCTTCACTACGTGAAGGACATTGAGGCATTGAAGCATGTCTAGAGAAAGGCAACAAAGCTGGTGAAGGAGCTGGAGAGCAAGCCTCATGAGGAGCGACAGCTGAGGGATCTGGGGTTTTTAGCCTAGAGAAAAGGAGGCTGAGGGGAGACCTTTATCATTGTCTACAACTTCCTGAAAGGAGGTTGTAGCAAGGCAGGCATTGGTCTCTTCTCTCATGTAACAAGTAATAGTATGAGAGGCAAGAGACTCAAGTTGCAAGAGGGCAGGTTTAGGTTGGATATTAGGAAGCATTTCTTCACTGAAAGGGTTATCAGGCACTGGAAGGGGCTGCCCACGGAGGTGGTGGTGTCTCCATGCCCGGAGGTATTTAATAGATGGGTAGACAAGGTGGACAGGTACGGTTGGAGTTGATTAGCTCAAAGGTCTTTTCCAGCCAAACGATTTGTGATTCTATATCTGGATCCTAAGATTTTAACACTTGCTTTCCATATTAAATATTTTCCTTGTGGCTGTTACCTGAATGACTAGATGTTCAGCTAACTCCCACTGGGGCATTACCACATTTTAAGTACTGTAGAGGCTCCACTCTGGTCTTGTCCTTAGTATGTCAGAAGAAGCTAGCATGTATTTACATAAATAGGAATGAATCCAGCTGTACAGTAAAGAAAACTAAGTAATTGGTTTACAGAAAGGATTAGAACAAATATTTGCACAGAGGCAACATTATTCTTAAAAAGTCCTCAAACCTGAGTTTTTTGCATTGAACTCCAGTGAAGACAGACACATCTTCCACATTAGATGAAGAATGGCTCTGAGGGTGCTCCAACCTGGCACAAGAGCAGCAATATATTTTTCTCCATAGAGAAAGTGGAAATATCTTCTTAACAGAATCTCCTCAAATGCTGCGTGAATAAAACACTGCGGGTTTCAAAAGTGGCTTTGGAAACAGCTGCATTCTCCCAAAACTTGGTTCTAATGTTCCCCAACTTCAGGACTGACCAGTTAAATCACAGAAAATATTTAAATGGTGTGGTGAATTCTGCTACGTGAATTATTAACATCATTTTACATAGAATATAATTTTCATGAAAATACTAGCACAAACATCAAGATTCACAAAAATCTGGAGGTTTGAGACAGTTCTATGTGACTGAGTTTTCACCCAGACCACTCAATATTTTTCATCCTAAGGTAAGCATCTTCAGCAATTCCAGAAGGCAAATCTAAGTAACCTGCTCTGATTACAATAGCAGCTTAGATGGAGATGTATAACTTCAAAATATCAACAAAATCTGACACAAATCCTATCTTATATTTAGAAATATAGGAGAGTATGTGCAGGACAAAACAGGAATAGAATGTCATGAGTACATAATGAAGACTGAAAATACTCTGAGGCTGGGCAGCAGATCAAATGTAAACAGTTAAAGATGCTGCTATTCTGCTTCTCATCAAAAAATACAAAAGAACTTCCTGAAGAATATTACAGAATCACAAGGGGTACAGAAATTGGTTATGAAAACGATCAGGGTCCTGGAATAAAAATTTCATAAGAAGAGATTGAAAGATTGTGTGATTGTTTACAGAATAGATGAATACAAGGAGTTATGATGAAAGGATATTAAATTTTGAGGAGTTAAAGGAAAAGCTTCTTACTCTTCATTCTGCCATGTCCAAAAACTCGAAGAGAAATTTCCATAAAATTCTCCAGATGATATTATTAATGGAAATGCTGTTTCTTGAAATATGTAAGCCAGTTATGGAACTCACTACATTGTGGTATTGAGGATAACTAAAAATAAATATTACATATTTGTAAATTATCTTAATGACAGGTACAGTAATTGTTGCTCTACTTATATCTGAAAACCATTGTTTTTTCAAAGAGGTAAACCTCCTTTTGCTTCTCTGTCTAAGAATACATGAAATGTAGCAAATACCAATCCCCATTTACAGTGGATTTCACGGGTGTCCCATCCTTGCATACAAATAATGATGGTTGTGCAGATGAGCATAATGAAAAAATTGAAATCTAGCTTTGTATTCATTTTTCCCCTCTGACGCTACCAAGGTGTGAAACAATCCTGGCCAAGTCCAATAACGATTTGATCTGGCATACTAACCTGTCTGCTCAAACAATACTCAAACAATATCTTGCTTTCTAACACATTTTATGTCTGTAGGACTCAAAGAGTAGGAGAATATAATTTCCTCTATTCATATTCGTTCTCTGATCACACTCAAAGAATATATAATGAGAAAAAAAATTGTCCAGGTACCTAAAATGAAAACTAATGAAAACAAGCAGCTCCATAGGGCAGATCTTTCTTTTTTCCCTTCAGAAAATCATCTTTTATGGGATAAAGATTCTTCCCAAGCTGCCTGTTCCTCACAGTATCAAAATGCCTCAGTGCCTTGCCTGGTCTACTTCTTCATAGTTAGATTGCTGAGTTTAGGTAAGTATAAATTTGAATCAGGTTAACTAAGAAGAGCAGTAGCTGTTTAATTTTTAATGTTTGTATACACATAATAGTAAATAAGATGGTGATACACTGATTCACTTCCTGATACCTTGTCAATCAGGCCACAGATATTTCTATTACCACTGGCTTCTTCCTGGCCTCAAGTAAATTTACTTATTTTCTAAATTTTAGTCAGCTGTCAGGATAAGATATCAGGCAATCAAAAAGCATCTTCAGTGTACTTTAAGGGTATGGGTGCTTTTGCCCCCTGGTACCACTGCTGCAAAATTATGAGCATCAACACAAGCGCATGAGAACACCACCAAGTAATGAGGGAGGGGTAAAGATTCTTATGGGCTAAAGGTCCTGTTGATATCAAAAAGTTTGGACATGTAAGCAAAAATTAAGATTTTCCATGAAGATGCAAAGAAAAAGAGATGCGTGTCTTGCACCCAGAAGACAGAACTGTCCTAGAGAGTGGACAACATCAATATTTCTTTAAAAAATAGATGAACATTGCTTCTGTATCTGAGCACCAACACCCAAGCAGGCTTCCATCCAAATGAGATCCTGGGGTGCCAGGTCAAGCCTTGGCATCCTTGTTTGAACAAGCCATGCATGAAGCAAGAACATTAAGTGATGTAATTATATATTGATTGTGGAATCAAACCCTCCAGCTTTCTGTAGCAATTTAATTACACTGATGAAATTACATTCATCTACAAGATTATGGAATAATTAATAACATTATTCAATAAGTGAAGGAATTTAATACTCAGGAAGACATATAGGTGAATAGCTAGAAATATTAATTAGGATAATTAACAGCAAATAAGATGATCATTACAGAGAAGCTGTTTAAAAATGACAACACTTACATGTTTAGAATAATTTTACTGAAAGATACACCCATAAAGCCTGGATCCAAAAGCTAAAAGCTAAAAGTTCCAACTGAACTCCTAAGAGCATGAAAACAGTTTGACAATAGTGTTTTACTGAAGAATGAAATTGCTGAGATTGGCAGAGATTTTCACTTTGATTTAGGGTTTTTCAGTCTTTGCTATTGAAGGATTTGGGTAAATCTCTAGGAAAGAATAAAAACTACTTCAGAACAAGAAGTACTTCAGAAGTCCAACTGCAATTTCAGCTTGAGAAGCTACTTTGTGACAGGAAATCTGCAATTCCACAACTGCCATGGATCATTAGAGAAGGTTATACTTCATGAATTGATAGAACACAGATATAGAATTAGAGTAGTTGGACAGTGTGCAAATAGTATTTAATAGCATAGCAGAAAAGATACAGGCCCTGAAGATTTTAAATTGCAGTAAAACAACTCTCCTGAAATGCAATTTTAGTTAACACACATCAGGGCATCATTGTTACAATTCCATTTCA
Source organism: Phaenicophaeus curvirostris (assembly GCF_032191515.1). Lineage (NCBI taxonomy): Eukaryota > Metazoa > Chordata > Aves > Cuculiformes > Cuculidae > Phaenicophaeus > Phaenicophaeus curvirostris. The sequence continues at coordinate 75,030,207 of NC_091395.1, forward strand.
CTGCAAGGCTCGTAGTCTGATATTTTGCTTTGAACTTCAGCCCTTGCAGTAATACGGACATGAAAAAGTATTTCCAACTGTGAAAAGAAATGTAAAATTACAAAGGTACTCATGACAAAAGCTTAATGAATATTTAATAATAATCTGTGGGAATCTGAAAACTAGGGTCGGACATTCTACACTAGGCTAAATTTTCCCCAGGGTTTCACTGGAATTAAGTGTAACATTGACACTTGCAAAAATTCAGGTTGAAACCAAAATAGACAAGACTATTTACTCTCATTTCCAGCATTACAGATGCTTTACAGCTGCTTTTGTAATGATAGCTTGCCTTGACCTATTCTATTTTTAATTACTGCCTGAGATTGTCAGATCCATACTTCATTATTTACTACAAACTTGTAGCCGAATACGGGGATGGCAGATAGAGTAGCAAAGGGTGGCATCTGAGCTCTTCCAGCTGCAAAGTTTTAAGTCCTCAAAACATGCTGCTTCATGGGTTTGCTTTGGTCAGCCCTGCACCTCTACATTTTACGTTTTGAGAAGAGCACCCTTACAGTCACAAGGTGCTTGCTACAGAATCGTAAAATCATAGAATAGTTTGGATTGGAAGGGACCTTAAAGATCATCCGGTTCCACCCCCTGCCATGGGCAGGGGCACCTCCTAATAAATCAGGCTGCCCAAGACCTCTCCAACCTGGCCTTGAACACCTCCAGGGATGGGGCAGCCACAGCTTCCCTGGGCAACCTGTGCCAGAACCTCATCATTCTCATCGTGAAGAAATTCTTCCTCATGTCTAGTCTAAATCTGCCCCTCTCCAGTTTATACCCATTGCCCCTAGTCCTATCAATACAAGCCTTTGGTAGAGCATCAAACATTTGAGATGATTAATGTCTTTGAAATGAAGGAGGACTGAAAATTTCACAAGAGTTTGCAACATTAGAAGACATTTCATAATAAAACAAACAAAAAAAAAACGGCCAAGGTGTGACAGCACTAGCAATCAAGCACCAAAAGAGCAGAATCTTCTTTTCCTCAATTCTCTGGTCAGCTTTCTGGTTTGAAATAATTCCAAGGATGTTGTAGCCAGCAGGTTATATCATGATTGTCTGATCTAATGACTCACAGCATCTGAACACAAGCTCTGAAACAAGTTCACAGTAATGCAGGATAGCTAGTCATTATAAATACTTTTAATAAGTGACTACATATGAAAAGTTATTAGAAATCAGCCACCTACCTCAACTAATATTTGATAAGGAACTTTAGAGCTAAATTATGAAAAGAAATTAACTTACTATGCTGATATTTAATAATAGAGCACTTAACACAGTATTTCTAACAGGCTAGAAAATCATCCTGCATGAACAAGATGTGTTTATTTATATGTCCTTCACTGCTACATTAGTAAAAGAAATTTCTATTTTAAATCTTGGTGAGTTGGAAATCCTACTTTAAGCCTAGAATTAAGAATAATTCTATAACTTCGCAACTTCTGCTTGCTGTGCTTGCAGCAAGAATAGTACACTGTATATCACTGAAAGAATTAACAAATTATGAGTTGACTGATACCTACATTAAGCGGTCAGCTTTATCTTGATAGCACTCAAAGAAAAGTCAGTCAAAAATTTTATTTTGATTCTTTTTATTTAACAGACGTTGATTTTATTCTCCCTTGCACCTAAGCTCAGAAGATCTTAGCTCTGCTACTACAGTCTCCACCTAAAAGTGCATGCTTTCTTGGTACAAAAAAACCTCAAAAAATTTAAGTTTAAATTAAAATGCTTAACAATACCTGACATAAAACCAAATTGAAAATACAACAAGAAAGAAGAAACCAAACTTCAGCTCTTCCTTTACTTCTTACTGCCACATCAGTCCGCTCATAACCCATCCTGAACACATAGCAAAGAACTACAATGTATTACAGAAGGATTACTAAGACATAAGAACTCATTTATAAAATAAAACCCCACTAGGAGGACCTCCACTAATTGACAATTAAGTCAGGTCATTATGTATGAGATAATACCTATAGCTGTTTGCAATTTTTTTGTGGAGTATCTTTTATCCGTCTCAGAAAGAGGATGGCTGGATGTAAACAGAAAAGCAGTAGCTTTGTTCAAGGCTTCCTTGTAACTAAAATAGCTTTCCTAAAAAATTAAGCATTTGAAAATGGATAACATTAGCTTTTTAGGGTTTTTTTGAAAGTAGGTGTCTTGCTTTAAAGTTTTGCTTTTACACTGATTGAGGAAAGGAGAAATGAGAGGGCATCTACGATATGAATAACTGGTTAGAATGGTTAATAACTATTGGTTTTTTGTTAGTATATTGCACCTAACTTTATTTTATTGTTCAATTATATCTTCTTTCTATGAGACAAGTACTCTATAGATTATCTGAATTTATTCTCATCTCTAGTTGAACTTGCAGTAACCTATGCAGAATTAAATGGCTTGTAACTAATTATTTTCTTTCACAAATTGCATCCATTAGGTGAATGCTGTCCCATTTGGGTATTTATTTTTTCAGTCTACAGTCTCAGAGCATGACTGACTTTCTCTAGTTACCTGCAGTGGAGGAAATGTACAATAGTTGCGTAAGACTTCTGCAGCTGGTGTTATAATTCTTTAGGGACTTCTAGATATTGAATGTTTTAAAATGGTCTTGGGAGACAAAGCAAGAAGAAAATAGGTCTTTCTTTCTCACCTTTGAGACATGAACTTTTTTCTAGCCTGTATAACTTCTGTTGATCATAATGTCTTTCCTAGTTACTGTAGTAGAGAAATGAGTATCTGTTAGTATCACAGGATACTAGTCTAGAAACAGTGCTTCTAAGCTGAGATGGAGATACCTTGTTGTGTCTCTTTTCATCTCTTGTTGGTAAGGTGAATGACAAGATTTAAAATAGCTTTCCTTTACAGGCATGAGAAAAATACTGATCCTCAATTTGTTTCAACTAGAGTTAATTCAAAAAGGTTATTTTTCAACCAGCTGAGTTGCTGCAAGCTTTTCCACCAACCACTTTCCCAGGAGTGTTCCTTCCCTGTGCACCTTATCTCTTAGTGCACTCATCTAAGCGAGTGCACTCATCTAAGTGCAATTGGATAGATGTGTTTTGCTAATTTGAATTTTAAAAATATTTTGTAGACGCAGCCTTCCTCCATAGATAATCTCTTCTTCTTCAGGAGACAGAAACGTTGTTGAGACAACAAATTCTGATTTACTTTTTGGAAATACAAATGTCACTCAACTTTATGTCTAAACTTCTATTCAAGCCATCTTGCAGTATGGTTTAAGATCCTTGTACAAATCTGCGCATGCATTGCACTGCTTATCTATTCTTCTAGGCTCTGAGGAAATTCCCACACACATCAAACTGGGGAACAAACTAAGCAGCTTTTGCAGAAATATAGGATTTTCTCTTTCCAGGTAGAAATAAATACTACAGATAGCAATTAAACTAGTAATTTTTCCTAAAATTTAACTCAGAACTTCACATTCTACCATTAGCAGACTGAAAAAAGATAAACATACCAGATAAATTGGGAAGGAGTCAGTAAATAATTCTTCATCTCATATCATTATTCTTCAATATTCACAGAATCACAGAGTGATTTGGGTTGGAAAGGATCTTAAAGATAATCCAGTTCCAACCCCCCAGCCATGAACAGAGTCACCCACCACTGGATCAGGTTACTAATGTTAATGACAGTGAAGGAAAAGGAAAAATAAGTTTCCCATTTTATGGGGTTTAGGTAGTGAAGTTGGTATTTTCCTGCCTCTTAAATAAGATTAAATATGAATGTACATTACAGAGGCCTAAGCCTGTACAGTTAAGTACAACATAGGATCTGAAAACCCTTTCCTATCAAGTTTGTCTGGAGATTTGAGAAAAATACCACTTTTCTGATTTGATGTTTGGTGTTGGATGGCTCTGTCCCACTGACATTGAAGTACCTCTTGCTGGGTCTGTAGATGGGAACTCAACCTTAGAGTCCTGGGCACAGCCTGGAGTCCCCAGATTTAAAGGTAAGCAAGTACGTAGTGTGGGACTGCAAGTTTCAATTTTATATGATATTCAGACACTGAGTCCCAATTCAGCCTTTGTTTCCAAGTCTTTCACATGACTGTTTTTCCCACTAAGAGCTGGGAAAACTGTTGAACCATCCTCTGCTTAAACCAGCATCTTATATTCTACAGTGGCTTTTTTTGTTCATGTTTATATTCACTTTAAAACTATCTTGGGAATTGAATGCAGAGGTTAGAGTAAGGTTATTTCTTACTAAGGTTCTAATTGGTCACTGATTGATCTGAACACACAAAGTGAGGCATTCCCTGTGGATTATTGACTTATTGAAGTGCAAGCACAAGAAGTTTTTTCAAAGTACCTTAAGTCATTCAAGGAAATCTGCGAGCAGTGTTACTGATCAGTTTGCAGACACAACTGGCCACCTTGTGCTCTGGGGTCTTGCTAATTGCTGCCTTTCGATGATGGTTAGAAACTTTGTTTGTCTGTCAACACATCTCCCAAAACAAGATTCAGTTGGCTACATGTTTTTAGATGAGGTCTGACAGACAGGGGGGAACAGATGGTGTATAAAAAGAAGCAGTCACCCTTTGGGATTAGACAGTAGACCTGAAGTACTCCTTTGTTAGACAGTCTCCCTGGACCTGAGAGATTCATTAACAGTTCATGCCCAACTTCCCTTCCTCTGTAGATCTTCTGTAGGAGAAACAGAATGGATTTATGAAGCAATCTTTCCTTTGTAAATAAAATATTTGCCTAAAATGCCCAGAATTGCTGCACATCTTTTGTCTTGAGTTGGAAAGAGGTACTTTCTCCTTCAGTACTTGTTTTGATGCCTCCCTCCAGTTCTGCATTTGATTATTTCTAATGTAAGCACCTCTCCCACAGCACTGCCTGTCCACCTGTGTGCTTATCTAAAGAACTGCTTTAGCTCTCTGTCATGTGTAGCCTACTGAGACTATGGGCTGAAGGTCAAAAAAGGAATCTTTTACATCCTACACTACTCGAAATTCATGTAGATTGAATTAGGGAGTCAATTTTTTCAGGAATCACTTCATTTCAGTTACCTGCCTGATCACATTCTTAATATTAATTAGACTTAATACTGAATGCAGTGAAATGCAGTGAAAACTGTTAGGGGTAATATGTAGAATTTAAATCCTGCGCAAGTGATGTTCTATCTCTCCATAAATTCAGTTGGTGGTATCTGAACCAAAAGTCAGAGTTCATCTGTATAGGATAGCACTTTCAATAGTGTTTGTGGGCACTGTCGCTTGCTATATGCATCTAACAATTGCTTGATCAACTTGCTGAAAACAACAGGTCAGTGTAAAACTCCTGTTCTTGACTTGAGGACATTACAAGCCAAAGAACTGCATTGTTTTGTGGTAGCAGCAGTTTTAAACAAGTGTTAAAGATTTAATTGCATTTTTTTTGCACTTCTTATAGTTTAAACCTACCCTCTTAAACTTCACCATTTGTTCTGTTGCATCTGAGACCTATCTTGTTTCGTAGATTTGTAAAGGATGACAGTTTATCTTTTCCTAGTGACTAGTCTAATGCTTTTTGTCACCACCCCGTCTGAGCCTGAGACATTAATGCCTATATTTCTTTATCAATATATTATTGCATTATATAACTGCTTAAATTGTTTATGAAATAATTAATTGCTATCAACAAACAAAAAATCCTGTTTCTCACAGTCATTATAATGCATGTGTCATTCTTTCTGCCCTAACCCTTGTTATTTATGTTTCTTTTGAAGCAGCCTTCATCTTTTCTGAACGCGCATCAGCTTTTGTCACTGCTTTCACCTGTGGCAGCAGGCAGGAGGCTTGGAACAAGCTGGGAAACTTTCAAGTGGTTTCTTGCAATTCTACATGTCAACTGGGGAGAGGGGCCTTTACATCACTGATACTGGTGAACGGAAAAAATTCATAGAATAGTTTGGGTTGGAAGGGACCTTAAAGATCATCTAGTTGCAGCCCTCCTGCCATGGGGAGGGACACATTCCACTGGATCAGACTGCCCAAGGTCCCATCCAACCTGGCCTTGGACCCCACCAGGGGGTGCAGAGAACAACAGAACAGAGGGTTTATCAAGATAGAATTCACAAGGGAGGTGCAGGCAAGCGAGCGATTGGCCTGAAGGTGGATGTTAAGGGAGGAGAGATGAGCAGATCAACATGAGCAGTGAAGAAAGGGATGGGAACTGTCAACGCTTCAGTGAAAAAAACAAGTGGAGTGTATATGGTGTTTGGCCTTTCACAGTGCAAGTGAAATTATGCAAGTGCATGGAGAGGCTTTGTAGTTTAAGAGCCTTTTGGTGACACACACTAGGTGATTTCCTAGTGATTCATCCCACACAGGAATTTGGGATCTATTTGCCCCATAACAAAATATGCTTGAATTGTAGGCATTTGTTTTGTGCTATCCAAAAGCAATCTAGTTCCAAAAGCAGAGCAAAGCAACCGCATCAGTAGAGGGTTTGCAGCAGAGTTTAAATTTTTCATTTAGTTCATTGCAACAGACGTAACCTAGTGTTAAAATTCATTGTCAGTGACACGAATTTAGAGCAGTGATTATTTGAGGACATTAAGCATAAATAGATGCTACAAGTTGATGTTGATCTTTGCAACTTAAAATATTTGGAAAAGGTTTAAAAAAAAGAAATCCTCTATCCTGTGAGGAGTTTTCTTCCAAAACCAGCCATTCCTAACTATTCATCCTTGAATTACTATGTGATGGTATAAATACCTTCTCCACTGGGAACCTGTGTCAGTGATACCTTTTGGAAGCATTTTAAATCTCCAAGCAGTTATAAATAGATCTCATAAGCCCTTAGATTTTCTTAAGTAAGATGCTAAAACCCTTGATGTAGGCAGTGTGCTGGACAAAGTAAGTCAGACACGAGTGTTAGGCTGATGTCTGTGATAGCCACAGGCAGAATAAATCAAGTTAAGCAAGATCTTTGATGTCATCTGATTTCCCACACAAACCACTCACCCTCCACACACACACACCCACACACACACCCAAAAAAAAAAAAGAGAAAGAAGAAAGCCCTTCAAAATTACGTTAGTTGCTCAGTGAGCTTGGACAGTGTCCAAGGATGTAGGCTCCACAGCAGCTGGGTAGGTTCTTTCTGACCACCCCCACTGCAAAGAACTTTTTAACAAATGAAGATTTCCTTTACTGATGTCAGTTCCTGTCAGCTCATGTCTCCAGACTGTGAAAGACACTTCAAATTGCAGCCACGTGGTAATCTAGGGATAGAGCACGTTAAAAAAAGAACCAAACAAACAAAAAGCCAGCTGAGATCTTTGTCCCTGAGAAGTTCTCCCATAGGTGTGAGTTGCTGCTTGAATAGTGTACAGGGGTGTTTCCAATGTACATGTATGACATTTAAATGTCATGGTTGACTGCTAAAATTTCCAGATAGTACCTTTTATGACTAACCACCTTCTATATCTTCACAGCAGACATGGTTTCCATCCCCACTTCTTGTTCCTGAAGATGGAGCATTGCTTTACTGTGACTTTCTTGAGGATGGCACCATCTGGATTTACACCATAAAATAAGGTCGTGTCTCTCAGTGCTTCAATACTGGCACTTTTTTTGCATTCATCTTGCAACACATTTAAAAGACTATGAATAACTGTCAGGATGTTAGGGGTGATCCAGCACAGATAAAGCAGCAGCCTCAGGGATCAGTTGAGCAGGGATGGGTTTGTGCCTGAGCCTGAATTTATGAGGGGCTCCTGAACCCACAGACAGAGGATGTGATGGGGGCTTCTGGAGAGACAAGTCCAGGATCTGTAGGTGCTCTCAGGGTCTGGCCAAGCTGTAGACAGGCATATGATGAAGCAGGCAATTGATATGTTTCTATCACACAAATTCGTGGGGTGCTGCCAGAAAACTGGCTCAACTTTCCCACTTCTAATGGAGGTGAAGCTCTTAATTAAAAAAAAAAAAAAAAGCTTTTTTTTTTTTGTAAAATGACAATTTTCAGTGATTTTAGAGACCCTGCAAGCTTTGTTTAGTTCAGGGGTGCACTAGATACTTGACTCTTGCAGTGTGGCTGTTTGAGTCACACATGGGACGCATCAGCATGCTGTTCACCCTTGTGGGAACTGTGGGGAAAGTGTCCTTGCAGTGGGAATAGTTTGATTTTGCCAGGTCCCAAACAGACTATCATCATGCCCAAGTTCTCAAAAATAACTTTGGGGTGCCTAATTGGCAGGGTTTTGTTTTCTGATGAAGATGTACATCCTCATGGTCATAACCCTGTGTGAGCATCACCTCTCTTCTAAGAAGAGAAGAGCGAGCTGCTTTCCCACGAGACAGTGATTTGCTGATGGAGGCAAAAGCTTCTGTCATGGCATTTACAAATGTCAGGGATGTTAATGCCTCGAAAAAAAATATATCTTTTCTCATGAGAAGGGGTCTGCTTTCACACCATCTGCAGATCTTTCTCTCCCTTCCTCCTTATGTCAAAACCACAGAGGAGAGATGCCAAAAAGAACGTACACCAGATCCACAGTCGCTGCAATGTAAACACTTGTCAAGCAGCATGGAGAAGTGAAATACAGTCAAGGGCTTTGTGCACTGATTATTTACTCTGAGGCCACATGCCAAGCAGTTCAATAACACTGAAGAACCCAAACCATCAGCTATATAAACCCAGCATGACCTGCTGAAAGAAAACTTGCTGGGCTTGCTCTTCCAAAGGTAGAAGCCAGCTGAATTCCTAAATTCATCTAAACAAGCACATTTTCCCTAATTTTAACTATTTCTCCCATGGGCCATGTTGATTTTTCTGCTTTAAAAGGAATTGAGAAACAGAACCCAAAATCATCAGATTTTTTACATGAATAAATAAATCAGTAATTAAATCATTCTGGTGATGAAATATGTGAATTTTATAGAATGTAAAAAAATGGACTGTTTGTCAGACTTCCAGCTGTGTTCCATTCAATACCAGGCTTTCAAGGGTAATACAGTTTCTCTGACAGAAAATCTAATCTTACAGTAGTTAATTCCTGGGTGCAAAAACCACAAAGGTTTCTCTCTTTGCCCTGCAATACCTTAAGCAAATGTCATATCCAGGTGTGTAATTAATTATCTCCTCTCCTCTTGTCTTGATTGCAGCTAATTCTAGTAATGTGGTTGCGTTTGTGATCTTGTTAAATGTGATTATATCCAGGGTGCAAGCCTTGGGTTCCAGTCTGATGAGACTTCTAATGTTGGGTTGTTTCAAAATTCCATAGTCTACAAATAGTAGTCTGCAATTTAACTTTGAAGAATTAAGAAAAGAAAAAATGAAGGTCTTGGGATCAGAGGATATGTAAGGAGTCACACATTTTTATCCCTTAATATCATGCCTCTAATACTGAGGCACTTTTGGAAATACAAAGGTTGACAATAGCTTATTCTTCCCTTTGTCCCCAACCTTTCTTCACATGCATTTTGAGATATCTTTCCCCAATGTGAAGATCTGATTGATTTTTTCCTTGCACCCTCTTGTGGCTGTAAGGACAACTATTAATGTATTTAGTGGCAACCGGCAGCTTTATAAGATGGTCCTCTGATACAGCCAATATTATCAGCTTGTTGCCTTTCTACCTGTAGCCTTAGACACTCCAGGGAGCTTTTGAACTCAAGCTAGGGCCAAGGAGAGACAAATGAAAAACTACATCCTCAGGCTGAAATTCCCTATGGCCCTGTCTCCTTTGGAGATGGATTTGGGAAGCCTGTAAATAACAAACAAGGTCTTAAAAGAAGCCTGAGGTGTGTGGGGAGATCTTATAGCAGCCTTCCAGTACTTAACAGGGGGCTACAGGAAAGATGGGGAGGGGCTCTTTATCAGGGAGTGCAGGGATAGGATGAGGGGGAACAGTTTTAAGCTGAAAGAGGGGAGATTAAAATTAGATATTAGGAAGAAATGTTTTCCTGGGAGGGTTGTGAGGCACTGGCACAGGCTGGCTAAGAAACTTGTGAGTGCCCCATCCCTGGAGGTGTTCAAGGCCAGGCTGGATGGGGCTTTGAGCAACCTGATCCAGTGGAAAACGTCCCTGCACATGGCAGAGGGTTGGAACTGGATGAGCTTTAAGATATCATCCCATCTAAACCATTCTATGACTCTGTGACTCTCTGACTTCAGAGTCTGGTTACACTGCCTTCACTAAGCAGGATTTTTTTTCTGACTGCGCTGGGATACTTCTTTTCTCTGCTTTTTAGACAGGAATGTAACTGATTTGCTGTTTTAAACAAACACTGCACATCCATGCCAAGTGCAATTCTCTGGATGTGAATCTTAGCCGTTAGTTGCTCTGCCAATACTTTAACAATGAATATATATACACACCTTTTATGTAACATTTTGGTGAAATATTTTTACTTTATGGGAGTGGCAGCCTGTAAGGACTCTGCACCTCATGCAGCACTTTAAAAACTTTCTACATGATCAACTGCAAGTACAAAATATTGTGCTAGAGCTGGGTAAATCCTGTGGGGGTTAAAAGCCAGTTCAGCAGGGCTTAACTTGATCTGTTATAATGAAGGATTTTGTAACCCTGCCTGGACTCTACTGCAGCCAAGCAATCTGGGTGCCTTAGCTATTTTTCCTGTAGCTGGCAATTGCTGTCGGTGTTGTTAATTGCTCTCAAGGACTCTGCATGCACGTTTCCATCCGTGCACACACCACACCAGCATCACCTTGGCCTTGGGTTCTCCTCACTAGTTATTAACACTTCTCAGACCGCATCAAGAGTCATGACAAATGGGAAGGTTATACTGGGTTTGTGATGGATTTCTTAATTGGCTGTCCTTGTTAAAGTGACCTAGAGCAGCTTTGAATTCCTTCATTAAATTATCTGACTTCCCTTACAAAGAAAGGTTACACATCTACATTTATTGTTCCCATTTTCATTGTATTTTTAGTTCTTTGGTAGACCTTCTACCAGGCAGAGCAGACATCAGTCCTCCTTTCACTATGACTTCAGAAATGCTTGATTTTATTCTGTGTAAACATCACAGAAACAGAAGGGTTTACTGCCCTAATTAAGGGAACAGGCAAACTTGAAAGTTAAAAACATATGGAGTTTCTGTGTTATTGCAATAAAGAAAGCAGGGAGCTGTGAATTTCTTTTCACATACATGGGGGAGGGGTTTCTACTGTTCAGTTTTCAGCTTTGTTTTGCCAGAATAAAATATTAGAATTTTCTTCCCTTAAGTAAAGATGGGCAATGTCAGAAGGAGAAATTTAGCTATTTTTCTCCTTTTGGAGAGGAAGCAATGCAAAATAGGTGAACGATGTATGAAGTAGTATATTTCTGGTTCTTTAGATACTGAAACATAGGCTTGAACGTTTCATTTTGTCCCCACAGTTTTGTGAAGCAAAGAAGTTGATTAGCAATTGATGAAATGTCCATGCTTTCTTTTTAAATAAACAAAAAGAAATCCTTACCTAAAAAAATATGGAGAAGATCACTACAGCGGGCAATTTTTCTTCAGTTTGAAATTAGAAATTACAATAGTATGTCTTATATTTAATACCATCCAATACTTGTACTCAGAAGACCCAGATTTAAATTCCCTTCTGTTTGGCAAAGTTAAAACGCTTAGGCTGTAATTTTCTGTGATCATTGTCTGACCAGTGTCAGCTTTCTCTTGTGTAAAACTCCACAGTTTTCTATAAGCAAACCATACTTTGTGTTGGTGCTCCTGACACGGGCTCCCTCCTTCTTTGCAGATTGGTGAGGATGTAGGCGCTCCCTTCCCAGAAAGTGCACATAAATGTGATGTTTGAGTACAAGAAACAGTTAGGATTACGAAATACTGTCCAGGAGAACTTCATCCCTGTTGCTTTCACACACATACTGTGTGGAGGAGGATAAGCTATTACTTTTACAGTCAGCTGTTTTTCATTTCTTGGATGCCCAGGATCAAGGAAACAAGAATACAAGCCACTGCTCCTAAGCTGGATAAGCTGCTACTGTCTGGTGGACCTGTGGTTTGAACACAGAAATTGTTGCAAGAACTTCAAACACTAAAGAAAATCAGACTTCTGAGTTAGGGTTAGGTGTAGAAAATGATGTCTTTTTCTTTATGTGCATTTTAATTGTATAGCATTCTATAACATTGAACTCCATAGAAGTGGTCATAGAGATAGGGACACTTTTGCATCAATTAAATGGGCTTGCAGGCCTGTGAAGGTGAAAAATATTTGTTAGCTAGATCTGGTGGATAATAGGACTCAGATTCCTTACTGACTAGTCCAGTGAGATGAGAGGTTGTCTCTTCTTCTTCACATCCCATAACAAATTCTTTACACCTCCAAAATTCTCCATTCCGATACCAAATCCCCTTTTTCCCTGCATCCTATAATAAATAGCCTTGCAGGCAGCATTACCTGGTGGCTTGCACAGCACTCTGGAGAGAGCGTTTTGTTGATTGACTTGCTGTGGTGGGTTTCATGGGAAGGACAATGGTCTGATTGCTCTCCTTCAGTGGAGTCATCAATTCAGCACAATCTGTTCTCCATCATGCCAGTGGGTGCCTCCACCAAGCATCCCTTCCCTGATCCTTGTGGGACTTTTGTTTAATTTGACTTACTTCTACTCAGGTAGTACAGAAAATAGTCTACAAGTAAATAGCTATACATTAAAGAATTTATTTATTCTGTGTGAAAATTGTAAATATAGTTAAGAACAATGACCTAGTGTGTATGCAGAGGAGAGGAGAATAAAGTTTTCCTGGACAAATCTTAACATTGCTTATTATTTATATTTTGTTCTATAGTCCCCATGGTACATGAACATTTTCTCCTGATGTTCAAACACATTAGCATATAATCCAGGGCTCCTAACTGTGTTTTTTACCTGTTTCATAAATACAAGCAATCTTTCCTTATTTCAAAAGCTTTAGCTGGTTCTCAGGGAGGGTAGGGGTGGTATTTCTTGAAGCAGGAAGGGAACTGAAAGCCTATTGAATGGAGGTATTCAAAGGCATTCTTTTTAAAAAGTGAATAATCCAGTATATGCCTGAATCCTAAAAACAGAATTTGATTGTAATTCAACACTATCTTTCCATTAAACTTTAGCAACATAGTTTAATTCTAAGAAAGAAAAACATGTCATTCTTGATACATGCATCCCTGAATTGGCAGGAGCATTTTGAGGAGTGGAAGAAGTGGGCAAAAGATACAGAAAAAAGTCTGTAAGATTTAACTCTGAAGAAATGAAAATGACAGCCTTGACTGACTTTTGGCAGTTACTCCACGTGTCACTTGGCTGTCAGCAGAGGCATCGAGCCCTCTTTACACCAAGCTTTCTTCATCTCCCATTGCACAGAAACAAATTTTCCCACAATCTGTTTGTCAGAAGAAAGAGGGGGAAAAAATCCCCCCCAGCCCACATAAACTTTCTTTTCAAGTGGCCAAAAAACATGCAAGTTTTTCAACAAGCCACAGAATCAATAAAACTGTAAATAGTTTAACGAAACAACGTGTTCTATTAAACCAGCTGGAATACATTTCAGCTTTTCATATTTTCAGACTTGTTTCTTCTGGTTTTGCTCAAATGGTTGTAGTTATTTCACCTCAACCTCCTGTAAAAGCACCTATTGTACCCAAGAAAGCAGTAAGTTGCTTTGCAATCTTTTTTAATAATATGTAACCTTTAGTGTTAGGATGGATTCCTGGGCACATAGCTGCATTGTTGTGTATTTAACAGTTGTGAGCACAAAAATTATTTAGGCTACATATGCTTCGTCCTTTTCACAAACACCTCTTTGCAAGACCTCCTGATAGGGAGAAATATGCCTCAACTTTCAGGCTTTTAATTTCTTTTTTTCCCCTACTGTTTCTACAGTTGAGCAAATGGAACTAGAGTAGTCAACTCATGGCAAGCTAAGCTTTAGTTACATGATGAATGGGGCACTTAACCTTTCTGCATCAATGGGCTTCACCCTGGGCAGCCTCTCTTGGAATAGGGCTTGTGTTTTATTTCAAGTTGATTGAGGAAACATCATGTTAGGCAGTAGAGAAATGACTTCACTGGTCCTGGTGTCAGTGCAGAGATCATAGGAGGATTCGGGTTGGGATGTCACTGATCCAACGTCCTGCTGAAAGCAGGGTCAACACTGGATTTAGACCTGGCTGTTCAGGGCTTTATCTAGTGTAGCCTAGAAAGTCTCTAAGGCTGGAGACTGCACAACATTTTTAAGAAACCCTTTTTGCATTAATTTATGATTGCAAGTACATTACAATGGACAACACTAACCTTTATTAGCATATTAAAAAAAAATCCCAAAAGACACACAGGTGTGTGATGTTTCAGTGCCATCCATTTTTTAAACCACTGGATTTATGATCATGAGAAATAGAAATGGTTGTTCTTTTCCTTCTTAGAAGTTTATTCATGAAATATTTATATGGGATTAACATGTCTGAGATGCTAAAAAAGTTTATTTGTTGCTTTTACTCAGCACAGTTTTAACACATTTGTCTTCAGCTAACATTTGTGTGTGAAAGTGCTCAGATCAAGAGTAAATGATCAGAAGTAAATGATCAAAAGTGGCAGCTGATTCCTGAACCAGCAAATAAATATTCAATACTAAAAATAGTAGAACAAGTGTATATTCTTGCATTTTTAAAAAATGAGACACTCGTTAATTAATTTAATATTACCCCCAATGCTGTTTATAAATAGAAAGCTCTTCAGACAAATAAGCTTGTAAAGAAAGCTTTAGCTATATTGCAAAATGAGTTCCTTGATTAGGTGGCAAAAGATTCATTAAGAACAGTTACAGTGTAATTCTAAAAGGGCTAATTACTACCCTCATAAATTCTTTCTGCATGAGATGAGGATCTTGTTCAATGCCCTCAAAAGGCTTTTTGTTTCAGCTGAGCTTTTTTCATTTGTTTACAGGATATCGCATAGCAGTTAGGCTTATTTATCTCTGTCATTTCTGTAGGCATTGAGCTACCTATGTCAGTATTGCAAGGTCACTTTCTCTACCCTGCTTTTCTCAGAGGGCAGGAAACATGATGATTTGGTATAAAGCTGAAAAAAAACCTCCCAGATAATTCAGCCCTGTCATTCATTCCTGTGACGAAACCATGGCATATAAATGTTTCCATAAATGTAATAAACCTCCTCTTGATTTGTCAAAAGAGTTAAGGTGTGTGTCCCAACGGTTCTATTAAAAATTTGTTTGGAGTCTTACTCATTCAGCTGGCACAAAAGCGTTTCATTTCTGAGCCAAGTCATTCAGAACAAGTTTATTTTCGCTGCTCTTGTACCAACTTTGCCTTTAACTTTGTTTCTTCATTCCTCCTATTTAGTTAGTCACTGCATATTTCACAGACAGTAATATATGTCATGTACTTGAAATTAATGGTAGGACTTCCTGGATCTTGCTTAGTATGTAAATTTTAGAGACTCAAATCTAATCTGGAGAGTGCTTTTGAACTTAGGTAGGATGAATTCATCACTAAAAGTATCTTCATATTCTCCTGGCCTTGCTGGTGACAGAAGAAGCTTATGTTGCTCTGATAACTTTAACTTGGATCTATACATATAAAGGAAAGTGAGAGGACTCTCCTCTTTAACAAACCAAACTCCTTTGCCTGCCTTGTTCCAGATCATGAATTCTCTTCTGACTGCAGAGAACACCAAGTGATGTTTTCTGTGAAAAATTTTCACCTAATGTCTAGCCTGAACCTCCCCTGGCGGAGCTTGAGGCCATCCCCTCTTGTCCTGTCCCCTGTCACTTGGCAGAAGAGCCCAGCTCCCTCCTCTCCACAACCTCCTTTTGGGTAGTTGCAGAGAGCAATGAGGTCTCAGACGCTCCTCATAAGGCCTGTTCTCCAGCCCCCTCACCAGCTTTGTTGCTCTTCTCTGGACTCACTGGAGGGGTAGAGGTTACCTTGATTAGGCTACTCTCCAAAATTAGTAGCAAAGCTTCATAAAAGCGATGATGAGGGAAAACAATTTTAGTTAGAAGTTTAGCCTTTCCGGCTAGTCAGCAGCATGTTTCATACAAAGCCTCCGTATTCACCCTGACATCTCCAGGAAATAAAGGCATTCAACTCCCTATGAGGAATTTTGAAACATGACTGTGAGGGAAGTAGACTGATTATGGAGGCAATCTCACCATGTTCTACAAGGGCAGAGGGAAGAGCAGGAAAGAGCAGCCTCTGTCTCAAGCTCACATTGAATTCTGTGCCAACAGTCATAGTGCACAGTATGAATGGTAAGTATGTAGGCAGCCAGAACTAGAGGATGTTTTCATGTATGTTTCTTAAAAACATTTGAATAGGCCTTCTATTGGGAAATAATAACATTTTTCTCTAAAGGAAGATGTTTTTTCTTTCTTCCAGCATTACTGAAAGCAGAAGTCGACGTAAACTATAAATTCTCCTGCTAATTATTCTCCTTTTACAATAAACACATAAAAAATTAAAAACCTGATGAAAGCATAAAGATATAAGGCATATTCAAAATAAAGGTTTTGGGTTGTGCTTTTATGATGATCAGTAACAGTGTTTAAATAATGAAGTTGCTCACTGGGCTAAACTTTCAAATGACTGGAATCCTACATCTGCACAAGTAAATAACTGGCTTTGTAAAAGCTAGAGCTTCAGCTGGTGCTATTGTTTATTTGATTGCTTCACTGTTCTGAAGACATACATTTACACTGAATAAACATAGGTCCATGTTCAAGCATATCAAAATTCTTAATGCAATTGAGCACAGCAGTGAATAGAAATGGATATTGGTGTTAAGCAGAACAGACCAAGCCTTCTTCCAATACAGAATCACAGAATCACAGAATTGTTTAGGTTGGAAAAAACCTTTAATATCATGAAGTCCAGCCATAAACCTAACACCTCCAAGCCCACACTAAACTTTGTTCCTAAGCACCACAGCTACTTGTCTTTTAAATACCTCCAAAGGATGGTGACTCTGCCACTTCCCTGGGCAGCCTGTTTCAGTGTTTTACAACCATTTCAGTGAAGAATTTTTCCCTAATATAAAATTTAAAACTTTCCTGGCACAGTTTGAGGCCATTTCCTCTTTTCCTATCACTTGTTACTCATGAGGAGACCCCCGACACCCTCCTCACCAAAACCTCCTTTCAGGTAGTTTTAGAGAGCAATAAAATCTCCTCTCAGCCTCCTTTTCTTCAGGCTAAAACAATCCCAGTTTTCTCAGCTGCTCTTCATGAAATGATGTGTTACATTTTGAAAGAAGAGTCAACTGATTTTACTTTTCTCTCTCAAGCATTATTAGAACTTGGGGATCACCATCCTATTTATAACTGGTCTCAAACCAGGGATATGAAGTCTCTAAATAATTGTCCTCAGGGTGAAACCACTGGCCAGCTCACACGTGAGAGATGGGAAAGGCAGTGGATAGTGTTGGGCAAGGTGGAAAATACTGGGAAAAATAATAACTGATGATATTCAGAGCACGTGACCTAGTGCAAGGCTGAATGTGTTCAGGTTAAAAACACAGGGGTAGATGTGGGGTGAAAATTTAGAACAGAATCTCCTTAACTTTCAACATACACAGGCAACAGACACTAGTGTCTCACCCAAAGATTTCAAATAAATACAGTTAATTGATTCTGCCTATCAGAGTGCTTTAGCCACTAGGTATTTGCACAAAAGGCTGGGATAGCTTAACCAACTTGTCACCTTTTAAGAAAACATGCATTAAATTCAGTTTCTCTTCCTCTTCAGTTCTTCCAGCTGCATTGCCATGTTGTAGTGACCTGCTTCCAGGTTTGTAAGAATGACAGGGATTCTACTAATTAACTGTAATCTTGTACAAGGCAACATGCTAACAGCTCCTCTTCCAACTTACTAAAATCACCAACTTCTTCATAATCCCTCTATGTTTTGGCTTGATGTTGACTCACTGAATTCAAGTCACAATTTCTCTAATTTAAACTTCTTCCAATGCTCTGTCTTCAGAAAAAAACAAACAAGAGTAACAACCTCTGGAATGTCAAAGTTACTTGTATTTATTACTGGAGATATGCTCTGTTCTTTCTCAAAATATTATTAACTTATTACAAACTTCTTGGCCCAAAAGCTATTCCTTTGTTGCTGCCACCCCCGAACACTTTCTGGGTAAGTAAGAGGAAAAACTGCATGTTAACTCCACAAGAAATTGTTTTTGAAAAACTGAATCCCTTCAAGATAAAAAGGAAGGGAAAATACAAAGGCTGATCTCAAGTACATCTGCAAGAGTGAAGAGTGAAGAGGAAGCCTTAGGTTGACAAAAACTACCAAAACTAACCCTATAGCTCAGGAACCAAGAGTGGGAGGGGACAGAAAAACAGCTGTTTACAGAAGATGTTCCAACCTGTCAGAATGAGACAAGGCTCAGCTTGATCACTTCACTCAATGTGAATGGTCACGTGTTAAAATAGAGACTTTTTTTACCCTTGATTGGAAGATGCAAGACTGAACAGTGAGTTCACATCAAGACAAAGCACCAGCTCACAACGTTTAGTCTTGAAGCAGTTTTTTAGCTAATAACAACATCACTGTACTTGAGAACCCACCCTATCTATCAGACCTGGCTCCCTCTTCTTAAAAACCCCATTTTTGTCAGGAGAAGATTCAAAAGGAAAATGATGGAGATCCTCAACAGCCTTTCAGAAAATAATCTGTGGAATTGCTTTGAACATTGGCAGTATTGGATGCAGCTGCGTGTAAACTCAGGAGGGAACTGTTGTGCAGGTGATCATAGCTGATTTTCTTAATTTGTTAAATAAAAAGAGTTTCAGGCACAGTCTTGGGGGTTTTTGTGCTGAACTTCATATCCCCAGATGTATATGACTATAAAAGTATGAAATTCTACATAGGGAAACAAATGACAATCATGGATGATTCCCCATCAATCCAAAAAATAGTTTTAAGGATGATCTTAATGGGGAAAGAGCTTATTTGCTTCAGGAATTCATCACAGAGAGCGAACTCTTCCTCTCTGTCACCTTCAACCATTTTCCAGACACAGTGATGACTTACTTTAATCTTCCTGACAAGAACTCATGTTAGCATCAGTAGTTTCAGGAGATCTTGACTTACTGGGAGCTACGGAGATGTTAAACTGGATGGTCCTGGATTTCCTCTATGCTCTCGAGGCTAGGGCCCTAAAGAGCTCATGGTTTTTATATTTCATAATCATGGGCAATGCAGGAGAAAACACTATTACCAGAGACCTAAGATTTATTTATACAATTCCACAGGAGGAAGCTCTTGATGAATTCTAATTGTATCTGATAATAAATTGGTTGATACACTACCAGAAAACTCAACAATGAAAAAGAGGAAAAAAATTATTTAGTAGTAGCTTAGCTTGTGTGATATGGATTATAAGCATGCTAAAAATATTCTGTCCTATTCTTGCATTGTTCTGGCTCTATGGGAAATTCTCATGGATTTTTTTTCTTATTGATACAGAATGCTAAACTCTCAAAACATCTGCTGACGTCTCTTAAAGGCTTCTGTAATTGCAAAGCTGTATTGTGTCTGACATGTTCCTCAGTTGGGAACAGTAAGAAATAGGATGGAAAATGTTTCTTCCTTGCTGAGGGGTTTAATTTCCATTAATAAAATTTCTTTTGTGTGTGACACAGAAATGTTAACAAAACATCTAGTATTATAGTAAGAAAAAAAATGTTTTTCCTGTTCTTCATGTTTTTTTTAGAAAAGCAGTGTTTTTCCCAAAAGCTTTCCCATCTTATTCTGTTCATTATGATACATAATACCACATAGAATAAATCAGGTAGATGTGACTGATCTGCTTCTATTAACATCAAACTCCTGGACCTAGAGCCTAGGCTGAGCCAATGTCCATCTGCTAGGATTACATATCATGAGAAAAGACAGCATGACATTGAAGTATTTTTCTGCAGTTTATACCTTTCCAAATGTGGTTACAATAACCTGTATAATAGCAAGCATCAGAAAACTGGGAAGTGGGGCATAAAGGACTTGCCCATAGAGTATTTTTAAGACTGAGACCTGCACTGCAAGTCACTTTGTCAGTATTCAGAAAAACCTAAATAAACGTGATGTCTCTTATATGATAGAAAAAAAAGAGGAATACATAACTATTCTTTATTTATTTTGGTTTATTAACATTGGTCTATTCTCCTTCCTACTGTGGACTTGAACTCTGCATGCACATCTCCATTGTATAAGAAAACCAGTTTAAAAACAATAATCTGGGCTCCCCTTACAAATGTTACTATTTTTGTATGTGTGCAATTGGCTGTCAAATTGAATGCAGAGACACCAGTTGCACAGTGAGAAGGAAATCAATCAGTTATTGGAATCACAGGGAGAGCTTTCAAGTTGTGATACTGCAGCACTGGCTACATAAAGTACTTTTGTTCAGTGGGAATGAAGTTGACTTTTCCCCCATCGTACAAGTCAGCGGCTGTTGAAATAAGTTTATAGGTACGCTTCATAGAATCATAGAATCACCAGGTTGGAAGAGATCCACCAGATCATCGAGTCCAACCATTCCTATCAAACACAAAACCATGTCCCTTAGCACCTCGTCCACCCGGCCCTTAAACACCTCCAGGGAAGGGGACTCAACCCCCTCCCTGGGCAGCCTCTGCCAGTGCCCAATGAACCTTTCTGTGAAAAAAATTTTCCTAATGTTCAGCTTGAACCTCCCCTGGCAGAGCTTGAGGCCATTCCCTCTCGTCCTGTCCCCTGTCACTTGGGAGAAGAGGCCAGCACCCTCCTCTCTACAACCTCCTTTCAGGGAGTTGTAGAGAGCAATGAGGTCTCCCCTCAGCCTCCTCTTCTCCAGGCTAAACAGCCCCAGCTCTCTCAGCCGTTCCTCATAAGGCCTGTTTGTTTTCACTGGAGCAATCTGACTCGTCTTCTTCTATTTGAAATATCGTCTACCATCGTCATCTAGTTGCCATTGCTGTGACTGTGGGCTCCATCTGGAGGGTGTTCTTAGCAGTCACCTATTTCAGTGGGGGAAAAGTGTTCTTCCAAGAAGTTACAGGCTCATTAGTCCTTTCTACTCCAGTAATTCATAGAAACAAATTGATGGAAGAGACACCAAGAGCACATTTAATGTGAGCATAATTAGGAAAACTACAGGGGATGATGGTGGGCCTTCCAGTTTCTGAAGGGAGCAAGCAAGAAAGCTGAGGAGGGAATTCTTACAAAGTTATGTAGTGATAGGACGAGGGAGAATGGCTTTAAATTGGAAGGGGGAAGATTTACATTAGACATTAGGAAGAAATTCTTCACGATGAGGGTGGGGAGGCCCTGGTAGAGGTTGCCCAGAGAAGCTGTGGCTGCCCCATCCCTGGAGGTGTTCAACACCAGGTTGGATGGGGCTTTGAGCAGCCTGATCCAGTGGGAGGTGTGCCTGACCATGGAAGGGGGGTTGGAACTGGATGATCTTTAAGGTAGCTTCCAACTCAAATCTTTCTATGATTATACAATTTAATGTTTTTGGTTTGGGTTTTTTTTTGATAGTTAAGTGGAGCCCACGGGCTAATATTCTCTTCAGAAAGACATGCCAGCAAGAAGTTAGATATCCAAGCATGTGAGTATTCCTTTCCTATGCTTTTGGGCCAGAATGTGCCTGAGGCTGCTCCTAGGTCAAGTTATATATTGACTGGAAGTGTATGATCAAACACTTTTAAAGTGACTTGTATATGCATTTAGAGAGAAATTGAACTCTCTCTGCTTCTTATAACAACTTCAAGGGGCACACAATCTGTCACACTAATGAACCTAGTACGTTGCATCATCTCCCAACATCACCATGAGGTGAGATTCGGTAACAACTCACTAATCCTGGGACACTTTGTGACATGTTCAGTTCTGGGCCCCTCACCACAAGAAGGATGTTGAGGCTCTGGAGCGAGTCCAGAGAAGAGTAACGAAGCTGGGGAAGGGGCTGGAGAACAGGCCTGATGAGGAACAGCTGAGAGAGCTGGGGGTGTTTAGCCTGGAGAAGAGGAGGCTGAGGGGAGACCTCATTGCTCTCTGCAACTACCTGAAAGGAGGTTGTGGAGAGGAGGGAGCTGGGCTCTTCTCCCAAGTGACAGGGGACAGGATGAGAGGGAATGGCCTCAAGCTCCACCAGGGGAGGTTTAGGCTAGACATTAGGAAAAAATATTTCACAGAAAGGGTCATTGGGCACTGGAACAGGCTGCCCAGGGAGGTGGTTGAGTCACCTTCCCTGGAGGTGTTTAAGGGCCGGGTGGATGAGGTGCTAAGGGGCATGGTTTAGTGTTTGATAGGAATGGTTGGACTCGATGATCCGGTGGATCTCTTCCAACCTGGTTATTCTATGATTCCATGTCCGGATACTGCTGGGAGCCTGGTGAAACCTGCAGACTGGCTGCCTTTGGGGACAGCACGAGGGCATAAGATTGGGTGCAGAACCCATCCCAGTCTTTGAGAAAACCATGACCTGCCCCTTCACATGACTGACCTGGTGAAGTACGTGACTTGAGAGACATGCTGCTGAGTAAGAGTTTTGATAAGCTATCCTGAAAGATGCAGGAATACTCATGTTACACTTGCCTCAGAGGTGCTGTAAGCAATGTGCTTATTGGATTATTTGTAGTAACAAAAATATCCTGCATTAAAACCAAGTATTGGCTGCTCAGGGATCCAAGCCACTCATTTTGCAAATGAATTTTCTAAACTTTGTTTATATTCCAGTGGCTCCCAAAGGAAAAATACCCTGCATTTTCTTTGTAAACTGTTCCCACACACACAACAACAAACAACTAACAAGCCCGCTAGTTAATTCCCTTTACAAAGAGTGTAACTGACCCTTCCTGAGACAAGTTAACTGCTGTTGAAAAGGGCTCAAGGGAATGATTAAAAATGTTCATTTGAGAGCTGGTTCAAGGGGTCAATGTCTGCTTTGACAGCTGGAATGTGCAGGAAATTTGGTTTACTTAAAGGCATCCGAGCCCTTCTTGACCCTCTGGGATATTGAGTACTCACTGGTAGCTGCTTCAAGCATAGCTGCAGTATTTAAAGGGTTCCTTTCTCCTTACTCAGCTGACTGGAACAGGTTGCCAGGGGAAGCTGTAGATGCCCCATCCCTAGAGGTGTTCAAGGCGAAGTTGGATGGGGACTTGAGCAGCCTGATCTAGTGGGACATGTCCCTGCCTGTGGCAGGGAGGTTGCAACTGGATGACCTTTAAGGTCCCTTCCACCCCAAACTATTCCATGATTCTATGATTCTATGATTCTATGATTGGCACAGTTTGGAACACCACACCAGGAAGACACGTTAATGGTGAATTTTACCAAGGAGGAGTATGAAGAGTCTGTAACAAGCAAAACAGTTTTTGTTGAGAAATGTTGTGGCAGAATTTTGGGGGTTGAACCAGCCTGGTTGTAAAAGTCTGGTAGGAGAGTGTGTGCCTCATCCTCTGGGATGGGACAAGTAGATTTTATAGCAGCAGCAGAAAATTAATAGAAAGTAAGTGCAAAGGGAACTTCTGTTCACAGCTACAATTTTAAGGAACAGGAGGCATCCTAATTCAGCTCTATCTGTATCATTATCTGTCATTAATGAGAACAAACTGAGCTGTCCATAGGAATTAACATGCACGCGGTCTCAGGCATACCCAGCCAACAGTACATTATCCACAAGGACTGCAACATGGCTCTGTGGAAGAGGCCAAACACCACTGTAAACATATCCTCTTTCTATACAGTTGGGGAAAAGAGAGACATTTCCCATAGCCTAAGAAATAAGTAACACTAGAACTCTCAAGATATCTCTTCAAGACATCTCAGAAGAAATTCTGACAAACTATGGACCCAATTATGACTTGCAGCACATCCAGACTTCTCTGGGTTACAATGAGGAAAGTTAAGTATAGAGAGGAGGAGCTTGAAATGAAGCTCAAACAAAGCACAGTTTAAGAGATTTGGCTGCTGGAAACAAGACTACAGTGCAGACTGTGGTTCAAAAAGAACTAAGAAAGCACCCCCAATATTGTGTAACTGACTAGGAGGTCCTTAGGGAAAGATCAAAATCCACAAAGGAAACGTGGCACAGGAAAAGAAAACAGATGACAACTTTACACTTGTGTATTTTCTACTTGAGCCACAGTTTATAGGTGGTCCCTTTGCAATGAAAGCCTAGGAGCTGGACAAGAGCCAGAGCTCAAAGGTACTGTTGGAAATGTGTGTTGATGAGGAGTTGATGCTACTCAGTGCATCACATCATACATTTTGCCTTCTATTCTCCATAAGCCTACCTATCACCTATGCCAATCTCCTAGTAGTATTCAGGTCCTCCTTAATTCTTGACCAACAACCAGGTATTTGACTGCTATTACCAAAACACTCTGTCTCCTTTCTAATGCCTGTTGTTTGGGCACTGGAGATAACCCTACGGCACCTACAGATGCAGAAGGCAACTTTTCACCAGATACTCAAATGCATGCTCAGCCCTGTTCTAACATTTCACATTTCTGCTAACTATATCCCGTCTTCTGCTTCCTTGCCCAGTGAAAGCAGATGAACCACTTGAGACAGATGGACAGATCTAACACTAAGGAGAAAAATACCATCTTATCACATACACCATTTTTCACATGGCCTAAAATCCCCAAGTCTGATGTTTCCTGTTAGCTAGGCATTTATGAAGCGATTGAATTAACCAATAATCCACTGGGTCCTTTCCAACCTAGTGATTCTATGATTCTATGATTTTATGACAGGATATTCTAAATAAGGGACTTGTATAGAATTGGAGCCTTATTTAAATGGCTTAGAGTATCCATACCCTGACCTTGTGCTCCACTGTCCCCTACTGTTGATCCCTTCCATACCACTGTGCTCTTTCATGCTTGACCATGAGCTTTCTCAAATGGCTTCCTGCAACAGCTTTTCCAAGGTGATTCCTCACAGCTGATGCTCCTGCCTGGCCAAAATCCCTTAAGCAACAGAACCACTCACAGCAAGCAACTGTCTTAGAAATTTATTTCTTTGAAAACAGGCTGGTTTGCTTCTCCAGTAAGGATTCTTATCTCATTCAATGAAGCCAGGCAACGTGCCTACTACTCCACTACTGGGATGGTGGACATTCCTTAGTACCAACAGGTTAACATGATTTCAGTAACCCTTATATCTCGAGAAGAAAAATAATAGGTATTCAGAATATAAGATTATTCATATTCAGTTTCACTTCTATCATTGCATGTGATTAATTTAGTTTTTCTGCCTTCACGTTAGTTGCATCACTTAAAAAGTTCAATCACTCAGATGCAGTGTGGAATATTCCCAACATATATTATGCTTGAATGTTATGTGATAAAAATAAACCTAGTGTTTATCCTAGGACTTTGTTTAAATACAGTGCTCTGGCTGGGACTATTTTAGTAAAGTAGTCTGGGAAAAAAATCATCTGCCATAACTGCTACTCCACTTGTTCATCAGTGCTTCTTCAAGCCTAGTAGAGACATATGGATTTTCCTCCCCTGCCAGTGAGTTGGCTAAGCTGCCAGCTGTGGTTAAACCATGACACTGATGCACACAACAGGAAATATTTACTGTGCTGTGGATCTTACTACTGCCTATAGCATGGCAGTGAGAAATAAATTTTCTCCTGTTCACTGGAAAACTACTGTTGCTTTACCTCTTGTTTTGTTGTGATTTTATGATTCTAGACTAAAGGGCATTCCAAGAAAGTGTGCAATTTGATGAGATCATCCCTTCAAATCTGCTTTGTTTCTTTTTATTCAGATAACTTGCAACAAAGAACTCTCTCACTGGGGATATCCTTCAATTCTAGGTCACTACAATTAGGTTTTTTGCAACCTTTTATCATATGAGATGGTCCAAATTGTACACAGTATTTTGGAGCTCTAGTACAGAAATTGCTGTATGATAATTGGTATATTTCCCAGACAGTTTGCCAGTAGCGTTTAGTTTTACATATATGTTTAAGAAATTCTCTGCTTCCCAGAGCATGTCTAAACAGATGCCTGTAGACCTGGTAGAAGCAACCTGTTTGTGGCTCCTGCTGCTTTGGATGTTGTGTTTATATATGAATGATCTCTAATGCACTGCTGAAAGGCAAAAGGTTGCCAGTGAGACTCTCTCACTGTCCCCAGCTGTAGCAAATAGGACCCATTTCTTCAGGCTGTCAAAAGTTGATTTTCTTCCAGCGTACTGCTGGCTCAGCATCATTGTGGGCTAGTGATGGCAGAGGAGGGTATATTCATAGAATCATAGAATAACCAGGTTGGAAGAGACCCACCAGATCATCGAGTCCAACCATTCCTATCAACTATTTACTTAAGTTTTTTTGAAAGAATTTTTTGTTCATCTTTTTAGCAAGTTTCAAGGTCAATGCACAGCAATTCACTAATTAGCCCAGGTCAAAGTCTGTCTGAGACTACGACTAGAAATTTCTCTATACCTGGTTTCTCTACCCCTACTGTGACATCTTTTTGTATGTATAAAATTAGAATCACAGAATCATAGAATGGTTTAGGCTGGAAGGGTTCTTAAAGCCCACCAGGTTTCAACCCACTGGATCAGGTTGCTCAAAGCCACATCCACCCTTGCCTTGAACACAGAGCAGCCCTGCAGAGAAGGACTTGGGGGTGCTGTTTGATGAGAAGCTCAACATGAGCCAGCAATGTGCACTTGCAGCCCAGAAGGCCAACCGTGTCCTGGGCTGCATCCAAAGTAGCGTGGCCAGCAGGGCGAAGGAGGGGATTCTGCACCTCTATTCCTCTCCTGTACCCATCATCTGGGGCATTGTGTCCAGTTCTGGAATCCTCAACCTAAGAAGGAGATGGAAGTTTTGGAATGGGTCCAGAGGAGGGCTACAAAGATGATCCGAAGGCTGGAGCACCTTCCATATGAGGACAGGCTGAGAGAGTTGGGGTTATTTAGCCTGGAGAAGAGAAGGTTCCGAGGAGACCTTAGAGCAACCTTCCAATACCTCAAGGGGCTACAGGAAAGCTGGGTAGCAACTGTTTACAAAGGGTTGTAGTGATAGGACTAGGCAAAATGGGTATAAACTGAAGAAAGGCAGATTTAGACTAGACATAAGGAGGAATTTCTTCACTGTGAGAGCGGTGAGGCCCTGACACAGGTTGCCTGGGGAAGTTACGGCTGCCCCATCCCTGGAGGTGTTCAAGGTGAGGTTGGATGGGGCCTTGGGCAGCCTGATCTTGTGGGAGATGTCCCTGGCCATTGCAGAGGGGTATGAACTAGATGATCTTTAAGGTTCCTTCCAACCCAAACCATTCTATGATTTACCCTTGCACTCCCTGATAAAGAGCTCCTCCCTAGCTTTCTTTAGCTCCCTCTAAGTACTGGAAGTCTTCTAGAATGTGTCTCCAGAGCCTTCTCTTCTCTAGGCTGAACAAGCCCAACTCTCAGCCTGTCAAAGTTTAGGTTTACATATTATACCAAGATATGTTTTCTTGTAAGTGTTGAACACTTTGCATTCTTGATTCTTATGTTGTAGACCAGGAACTGCAACACAACTGATTTTGTCTGATCTCTGATCAACTTTTTTTTAGTATCAGTTGGGAACCTGGGATCACCAGCAGGGTTTTTTAGTTCTATGCTGGAGAATAACAGAATTGAAAAGGAGCTCCAGGGCTGTTTATTTACCATCTAACAGCTGGATCACATCCAGCACTGAGGTACAATCCTTTGCAACTTTCCTAGACAGGTTTGTAATTGCATTACAAAGCCGAAAAATCAGGGCAGTCTTGGTAAGCCATTTAAGAGTCTGGCAGGCTGGTGGCTTGAGATGAGATTAGTCAGCTTTGGTTTGGCCCTATAGGCTTCTGAAAGAGTATTGGGTCATTTCACAGAATCACAGAATAACCAGGTTGGAAGAGACCCACCGGATCATCGAGTCCAACTGTTCCTATCAAACACTAAACCATATCCCTCAGCACCTCGTCCACCCGTGCCTTAAACACCTCCAGGGAAGGGGATTCAACCACGTCCCTGGGCAGCCTGTTCCAGTGCCCAATGACCCTTTCTGTAAAGAATTTTTTCCTAATGTCCAGCCTAAACCTCCCCTGGCGGGAGGTTTATACTGAGAAAAGTTCTGGAAGTCACTTTTCTTTCCTCATTCTCAAGCTTACTCCAACACCACCTGAATCAGAGATCTAAGAAACTCATTGTCCTTTTCAGACACCTGTAATCAGCCTAGATGGAAGCACATTGGTATCTTGAAGCAATTAGCACTGAAGTAACTCAGGTCTCCTGTGTATTTGTTTTGAGTGACTTGGGGTGATCTGAAATTAAGCACAATCCATCCTAGTGCATAAAAGACTTCGTATGATGTCCATGTCCTTCCTGCCTTTGCTGAGCCATGAACACCCTATGGAATCCCTGCTTCGCTGGCTTCTCACCTGTAAAATGTTCCAGTCCTGGATAATGTCCCTGCCTTCACACACCTGCAGGGCTTAGAGCCCAAGCTCTCCGCGTGGTGTAGACAGCATAGCACACTGCCTGTAGTAAGACCAAAACAGTCAGTGAGCTCACATATGAAACCCTGAGAAAGCTACAAAGCAGGAGGGAAGTGGATGCTGTCTGTATTTTATGCTGGGCATCACTACTTCTATCACTACTAGGTGGAGTGAAAATCTGACTGAGGGGGAATGAGATGCTCTATACTTCAAGTTTCTTCCAGGTCTCTGTAACGCACTTATCTCACCAAGCACAGGTCTCGTTTCTTGTCTTGGCAGAGAAAGCCTTTGCTTTCTTGATTTGTTTTTGCTGTGAATAGTCCTAAGGCAGCAGCAGACAAAACACTAGCAAACTTCTTCTGCTACTGGTGTGCTTTTGTACCCCTTGAGAAAAGTTTCCCAGGACTAGGTATCTCCAGAAGCATCTTCCAACTAATATTTATGTAATTCCATACATTAAAGGCATATAAAAAGCCTTAATCTGCTCATTGCTTATCAGTGCTTGAGGATTTAACTTTAAAAGCAATATTTTTTTCTAGATTCTTTCCCCATCTACCTCATATATAACAATGCAATCAAGAAGTAAAATGCTTCTTCTTCCTGTCCAATGACTGCAGCTACTGGGTACAAGCCCTGTAGACGGGCACGGCTGGTGCTCAGAATCACAGTCATTGTGGGAAGGGAGGGAGTGAGGCAAGGATTTTGGGAAGAAAGGGGGAAAACTGACACCAAAGGGAGCCAACATTCTCTCTGCAAGTAAACTACCAACTTACAGAAGATGGCAAGACAAAATGCTTTCACTAAGAAGGAATGGTGTCTGAGACCTCATGTCAATTCAATATTCTCACTCATTTTTTCCTGCTGTTGCCTCGCAAGAGCAGAATCTGCAATTAATTCAGCCACCGACAAATGAACGAGGCAAAACCAAGTTGATTTGAGGTCAATTACCAGTCATGGGGTCCTCATGACTTTGTGTCATTGCATGAGCTTTTTTCAAACTGACAAAGCGTTCACTGGCAGAATTCTTTAAATAGAATGATAGGAAATCAGAGGAAGCAGATTTTTCTGACAGCTTTTGGGATCTGTCCAGTAGGGTTGGTTTGTGAACTGTGACCAAAAAGATTTGTGGAATCAGACATTCTAACTGGTGGCCTCTGATACAAATCTGGAGGGAAGCTGTATGGTTCAACACACTGATAGCAACATACAGGAATGTGATTCTGACGCATGCTTCTCAACCTCTCTAGAATAAGGGGCTCTGAGGACCTTTTTAGTAAGTTTTTATTGAAATAGACCATCTTGTGGCTGAATTATGATAAAGTGTGGACATGATATCTATGTCATTAACATCTGTCCATGGCCATTTAGCTGTTGTATATTTATCCCATTTTTCACTAGGTCGTTGTTCTCTAAGGCAGTTTCCATGCATACCAGAGGTTTCTCTGAGGACAAAATGTGGACTATATCTTCAGCATGTTGGCTCTTGCTTGGAAATCAATGACTTAAAGAAGGCCTTAACACTGCTGGAAACAATTGTCACTATATACATAAAATTGTTGAGAAAAGGGCTAACGTAGTAATGTGAAAACTGTCAGAGGGGAGGAACTGGAAGTACAGAAGTAACCATTCTTGGTACAAGCTAGGGGTAGACTCACTTCTTAGCAAGAGCTCCATACTCCTTCAATGAAATGGCTCTGCATCAGCCTCACTGGCTTAAAGGTAAGTCCCCATATGATTTGTTCTCATTATGTGGTAGACACATCCTATAGTAAGAGTAATAGTATGTCAGGATGTATATTCAGTAATACTTCATCATCTTCTAAATGAGATTGATCAATGTTTTTTGCCAGATTTCTCTTAAATAATGAGTATTCGAGGGCAAAAAAATCCGCTACCATGGGTAACGACAGCTATACACTGGAAAGGATGCAAGTATAAAAACTCGCCATTATAAGTAGGATTTGTCTTCTAATAAGTTGTCAATGATATGGAATTAGAAAACATAAAAATGCAAATTGTTCTTTTGCTTCTGCAGAGCTCACAATAAATGAAGTCTCCTTTTACATGCTAAAGCAAATTTCTGCTAAAGAAAATAGTTGAGAACACAAATTCTTAAGATGGTTTTACATTGCTTTTCTGTATTGTATGCTTTGTTTTTCTAAATTGTACACACTTCCCAGAATTTACAGGCTAAAACAAGGAAATCAAATGGTAAATGGTGCACACTGAAAGTGTATATTCAAAGTTGCGTGTTGAGATTGATTTTAAATCAGTCCTTCCATAAACTTGGGTGATGGATTTGCCCGTCACCATTGGCAATGAGCACATTGTCATCCATTGGCAAGGGGCACAAAATGAAGTGCAGGAGGTTCCATCTGAACATAAGGAAAATTTTTTACTGTAAGGGTGACCAAGCACTGGCATGGGTTGCTCGGGGATGTGGTGTAGTTTCTCTCCTTAGAGATATTAAAAATCATCTAGACATGGTCCTGGGGAACTGGCTTTGGATGGCCTTACTTGAGCAGAGGGTTGGACCAGATATCCTCCAGATGTTCCTTGCAAACTCAGCCATTATGGGATTCCATGATTTTTCTTGAACATGAAAAAAATATTAATGCTCCTTAATGTTTTTCTTTCTGAAATTAAACCTTAGTAACACTATGCATAAATATCGTAATGGTTTGCAGAGTGTGTAATGTATTTCGTTTGAAAGGTTGATGTAGGTATTTTGTTCACTACTTCCAAATGCATGTATCTGTGAACTTCAGTCTATCTTACAAGGACAGTGCATCATTATCTGCCAAAACTGAGCAGTCAAGTGTATAATTACCTCAATCTGAAGCTCCTGCAAGCTGTCCCACTCTTTTTCTCTAGCTGAGTGGTTCTTGGAGGGTTATGTAGGCATTGATATCCTTATAGATGTCAGAGAGTGGTCCCAGAAGGAAACTTCAAGAAAAAAATATCCATATATCTTGCTATTAGCAGAAGTGAAACTTGTCAACAGGAGGAATCTGGTTTTTACTATTAAAATGTGTTGGAATGACATCAAAATTGCCTGTTTGTAAACTTGTTTAAAATATCACAAAAGGCTTTTGAAGTTACATTTCCATGATTCATTCCACTCTAACCTCAGAGAATCGTAGAATACAATCACAGAATCATTAATGTTGGGATTTGGGAGCATGAAACTAATGAGAGCAATTAGCTATTAGAAACATCATTAACAAATTAACAACTGTGTTGTAAAGGCAGGGGAAAGAGTGAAGTGAAGGCTTTTACAATAAATATTGAAAAATGGCAGCTTTCTTCTTGGTTTGCATTTCTTTATTTTGCATTCTAGTAAAGAGTGTGTTCAGACTTTAAATGAGGAGCAGCACAGCTCCCAGAAACACATTAAACACTCATTACAAAATTGGTTTCCCCCCTTTCTTTTCTTGCAAAGGTGAAATAAGGACCCCGTGTTTGCACAGTGGAATAGAGATAACAGCACTGAAGGCAGAGATGTAAAGAAATCGGGAACATACAAAGCAACAGCTGCCTGATGGAGAGGAAAAGGACCCTTGATCAAGGCAGCTTGGAGATATGGCTGAATAATAAATGAATGATTCTCACAGCCAGCTAGAGAAGTGTTACCACCATTCAAATCACACCATGGCTAAATGTGAAGCTGAGAATGAGCTTTCTTATCTCAGAGTTTCTGGGGACAATATATTCCAGGTGCCTGATAAGAAGAGTTTCCTCTGCTGTCGAAAGGGTACACCACAAGACTGAATGAATTTTATCATTAAATAATAGACTTGGCCTTTTTCATCTTTATTTTGGGAATGAGAGTGTAGCTTTTCCCAGTCAGGAGTGGAGATATACTTTTTTCATAAATGCTCTTTTAATGATGCAGTAAGAAAAGAGTTTGGGTAAGTTATTTGGACACCTACAGCTATTTGACCTTCTATTCTTTATTCTTTAGCAATAGGACTGTTGGGGAGAGGAGGGAGGGAAATCAGCTTCACGGGGCTGATCAGGCTCTTCTGATGTCAGCAGTTCTTTTACCACAGAAATAAAAAGATCTACAGGATACACGTAATGAATGGAAACAACAGCTCATTAATTGCAAAACAGGATTCCACGGACTCTTGATGTTTCATTGTTTTGTTAGCATTTTGACTGGTCCCATCAAATTTGATGTGTTATTAGTGTTTCACATACTTACCAGTGTATCTAAAATAGGCTCCATAAGAGAGCTGCACCTGAATGCTGATGCTGACAGCCCAGACACATCGATACAGGCTGGTTCGTGAGACTTTACTCTGAATTCTGACTCTTTTTTAGATAACTCACTTCAGGCAGAGAAGTTGGGTCAAACTGCATTGCTGTAAATTTGTGTACTTTTTTCAAACGACATATATCAACTGATGCATCAAAAGGAAGATGAGCTCTATCTTAAAAAATGCAGTTATTAACTGCAATATTCTACTTCCATATAAACTTGTGTACTCTAGTGGAGAACCTGGCTTCATCAAAAATTTTACATAGAAGTGAAGTACTCAGAGTGAGATAGTTGTTTCTGTATACTTCTAGTAATTATAACTGACAAGATTATAAAGTATTTGAACCTTTGAGATAATACTTATGCATCCCTTACTTAGAGCCAAAGCTTCTTACTGATGAGACTTACTTCTGTCTAGAAAATTTCTCAGTGGTGGTAGAAATGATCAGGCCTTAATGGTGCCTACTGTTTTAAACAAGATTTGTATCACTTCCTTGCTTCAGTGAAAGCTACAAGTTGACATCCATGAATCGAAACAGCGTGCTGATCTACAATAAAACTGTATGTCACCCCACTAAGTCTATTCACTCCTATAAATATCAAGAGTTATTTTTTTCTTTTTTTTTAAAAAAAAAGATGATTCAAGTGATGCCCAGCTAGTGAAGAGATTTACTGAATAAAAGAACAAATGAGATGTGAAGTGGATTCACTGCAGAATCCAGGCTGGCTGATCACGGAATTCCAAAAATGACTTGCCAGTGCATTTTGAGTGGAATATGCAGGTGTGCTAGTAGACCCAGTGACCTAAAGCAGAACCATCTACTGGATTTCCTAGATTTTGGGTCATGCTGGACTAAATCCTGATCTAAAGTACCGACAGTGTTGGAAAGGATAAGAAAAATAAGTACAAACCTTCTGCGGTTAAGATTGTCCTAGGAAAGGATAGAGGTTATGTGAATTATGCTCTAATTTAGTAGAATCCACATGGCACGCTCCACAGATGTTCCAAAGATATAAGGAGAACTGCTGCAAGTATTTTGTACCTCACTGTAGGCTTGTGACATCTGGATAGCTTGGGCATAGGTAAAGTCATGAATGTTGCCAGCCGGGGATCCTTACACATTTTACAGGAATTCTGAAACCACAGGACAGCCAAGAGAAGTCTATGAGAGGGGCTTTGCTCACGAAACTCCCACATCTCTAAGCCTCCACTTTTTTTAATTTTTGAAAGGGAAGTGTAAGTACAATTACTCCTCCTTCCCCATGTTCAATTTCAGTAGATGATCCCATGCAGCAAAGAGTGGTTCTCCACCCTTGCTAGTACATTTGTTGTCACAAGGGAGCTCACCTGTCATCCTAGCCAAGCTTTCCCTGTGTTTTTAAAACTAACACCTGAAATTCATGCACAGCTCATTTATTTGCCCTGAAATCTATGCGATGAATTTAGAGCAAAGTCTACAATGTCTTGAAATATTATGTCCTAAGACACCAGAAGGGAAAGAGGGATGGCGCACTCTCCTTGCTTTGATCCTGTAGAAGCATTACGTTGAGCGATACCGAAGAGCAATCATCTTAGGAATGTGAAAGCTTATAATGTACAAAAATCAATATTTACTCCAGAAGTCATACTGGGGCTTTCCAAATGAGTAACTGCAGTTTCTATAATACTATCTGTGCCACAAAATTACTCAGGAATCTCTAGTTTAATAGTCTCTATTAAACTAGCAAAAAATTTGCTAGAAGGGCCAATAAAATTAAAGATAACAACAAATCAGAGGACAAGTGAGCTCAGGAACTGGAAAAGACCTTTTGCACAAATCAGCAGCTGCAAAGGAAAGACATCAAAGACAAATGTAGCAATAAAAATAGCAGCTCTGAGGAATGCTCATATATCTATTTTTTTTTTTTTGCACCAGAGACAATAGCACTCCAGACTTGAGCAAGGAAGTTGGAGATATGAACGCTTACAAGATTAGGAATTCTGAATGCTTGCAAGATTAGTGGACCAAGATGACAGTGCAAGTGATGGTAACCAGCGAGAGTGAGTGGAAAAAACTTAGCCTCCATAAAGAATAGTTGAAGTCATAATAAGTATGCATAATGATTTTATTGTCTTCTCCAATTAACACCCCAAGGTTTTGGTGATGTGCCCAAGAAATTCTGTAATTAATGGCATTACACATTTTTCCTGACGCTCAGTCTCCCAGCTGCATTATATATTCATTAGGACTACGGACGTATTTTTCATTGATTTATTATTATTTTTATTATTAAGTGGAGCCTTGATTTTCAGCTAAGAAAGCAGTCTTGCAGAAAATCACTATTGTCCAGTATGTCCTTGGGGGGGAGGTGTATATCATAGAAACATAAAATCATAATGTCATTTGAGTTGAAAGGGACCTTAAAGATCTAGATCCAACTCTCCTGCCATGGGCCAGAACACATTCCACATGGGGGCAAATTCAGATTAGATATCAGGAAGAAATTTTTTACTGTGAAGAAGATGAGGCACTGGCCCAGGTTGCCCAAAGAAGTCATGTAAGCCTCATCCCTGAAGGTGATCAAGGCCAGACTGGGTGGGGGTTTGCGTAACCTGATCCAGTGGAAGGTGTCTCTGCCCATGGCAGAGGGGGTGGAAATGGATGGACTTAAAGGTCCCTTCTAACATAAACCATTCTATGATTCTGTGTTACAAACTTTTGGGGGTTTTATAATTACACATAGAAAGACAAAAAAAAGAGAAGAAAGAAAAAAACCAAGAAAATGTTATGGAAGCTAATTTTCTTCTCTTGTTTCTTCTGAAGATGGTACTCACAGAATTTTCTATCCCTCTACCAGAGATCAAAGGAAACAAAAGAGTTTTAGATTCCAAACCATTCCCAGGGAACCGTAGGACTGTCTTGTCTGAACAGATTTCTCTCTAACGTTTTTATCATAATGTGTGACTCCATAATAACACAGTCCTATGCTACCTGATGTTTTCTTCTTCAGCTTCATCCTTAGTCCTGTGTCTATAATACCTGCACGTATGGTTATTCCAGAAGTGGGGCTTTCTCACATTTCAACGCAGTGTGGTCCTCAAGGCTGTTCTCCTGTGGCTGCTTTTGTTTCCTGGAAAGCAAGTGTTGAATCTTGGCTTAAAGTTCTGCCATAAATACAAGACTTAGTACAAGACATACTTCCAGGTTCTGTGGTGAAAAGGCTGTTCCTGCCCTAAAATACAAAGGTCATCATGGAAGGTTATTTTTGCAATTCTCCACAGTTTTCTACATTTCGATTTCCACCTACCAGTTCAGAAAGAATGCCAAGGCACTAAAAAGATGGTACCTTCTATGCCTATGGATTCATGGTTGGACTCGATGATCTGGTGGGTCTTCTCCAACCTGGTGATTCTATGATTCTATGATTCTATGCTGCTTATGTTTGGTAGATAGGAGCCTTCAGCCAACCAGCATTAATTGGAATAGCTCCATTGACTTTCGTTGAATGCCAACAAGAGGAA
This sequence comes from Phaenicophaeus curvirostris, assembly GCF_032191515.1. Classification (NCBI taxonomy): domain Eukaryota; kingdom Metazoa; phylum Chordata; class Aves; order Cuculiformes; family Cuculidae; genus Phaenicophaeus; species Phaenicophaeus curvirostris. Next base: position 75,066,489 of record NC_091395.1, read on the forward strand.
GCCTGATCTTTTTGATTTCCAGAACAGTTAGTTGCTCATGTTGAAGCTACACTAATGTCTTGATTTCCGTGGGCGTGTGCTAATTTGCTGGCTGCATTTTATGACCCTGACAGCCTCTAAACCCACATAAAGAAACCTGAAAAAGAAATTCACAGTCGCTTTCTGACAAGGTCTGTACCTCCTCTAATGACTATGTCCTAATTAGCTCTTGTAATTATAACCAAAGTTTTGACACTCCTGTGATGTATAATAAGTTTTAGGTTGAGCCAAAAGTACATAGCGTTCTTTCCTTGAAATGGGGAGTGTCTGCAGATGCATTATTGATGAGGATTTCTATAACAGTCCGAGTTGATTGTCCTTAAGATACTCTTCTATTTCTATGAAAAGTGAAAGGTGGTCTAATGAATACTAACTTGCAGTTTCTACATAACTAAAAACTGTGCATATAATTTGTTGACAGGGCACTGAAATATCTGTATTATGAGTGGCTGTGTTGTTGAAAAGTAACTCAAGTCCTTCAGAGTTCATTTTCAAGCAGCATTGCTGTAGTTTCCACTTAATAACAGGAATATGGAAGTTGTTGAATGGCTGCGTGTTTAGAAAAGCCCACAGTTGCATTCAATCATTTGACTCATGCCACCTGAATAAGTGAAGGCTAATTCTATCTTTTCAGTCTATACATAATCGGTGTAGTGGGGGATCTTAGTCAGATAACACAAAAATACTCTCTATTTATTCTATTAATATCCCACATGCTTTAGTCAATATTATTTAGTGATTTCTGAACCAAAACAGAATGTAGCATTTCTTTTTAATGTCTCACAGCTGCTCTATTCTCCTGAGCACTGGCTGTTCCACAAAGGTGGGTAAAACATCTTTATTGCCAAGCTCAGCTCTGTTTCATGTAGAAACCTGTGAAATACCTGTGAAATCTTCACTGCTCGCTCTCAGCCCATCATTTCATCCCATCCCATCTGTTCGCCTACTTTTATAAAATGCTTTTAATCTCAGAAGAATATGTTGCCTATGACAATCCATTCATTTCTTGGTAATTACTTCCTTTGGGGTATTGTACGGCAATATCTGGATCTTCTAGCATCTCTCATAAGTAAGCAGCATATCAGAAAGCTCTCCCACTGTTGGGAAGTGCGTTGGGGATGGCACTGCTCCCTCTCATTCAGTGCTCTCTGTGGTTATTCCAGCTGCCCATAATGACAACGAGCTGGATCATCAGATCCAGAGCCAGTGGATGGAGGCTCCACAAACCCTCCAGGAGCTTATTGTGGTATCCATTTTATACACTGCTGCCAGAGAATAACCAGCAGAGGAAGATTATGGATCAGATGTGTTACTGATCTGTCATTAAAGGACAGATTGGCAGTTTTCCTGTGAAGAGTTCAGTCTGTCTGGTACACTCAGAAATCTCCACTCAGAGAAAAAGCAAAAGCATCTAAATATAAATGCACGATTTGGATGGAGCAATAAGGATGGTCTACACTACCTTTAACAGTCTATACCTGATACAGTGTAAGGAGAAAAGATCAGCACCCTTGTAGTTTTGGCAATTCATCCTCACTTGGAGACTAAGGATTGATTGTCCCATGGTACAAGAAAGAAATTCAGATCTAAGAAAGTCCTTACATTTGCACGTGACTGGATTGCAATAGCTTTTGATGCCAGCTTCCTCAGACCCCGTGGAGCAATCAGGAGACAGATGGAAATGTCCTAGCTGCACTGCTCAGCCTAGCTGTCCCTCCAGCCCCAGTCAGCTCTCTTGATTGCATCTGGGTTTGTTGGTCGATACCTTCTGGTCTTCTGTGTATTTGAACCACTTACACTTGTAAAGAATGACATCCTTTTCCACTAAAGAGGGTTAAAATTATAGGATGACCAACAATATTTTGCCAAACTTCCTGCTCCTGTGCAGAGCTTTAGCTACTATATTTTTTTTAAGACTTTGTATCTCCTGGAAGAGGTTCTTTCAGCCCATCACAGAACAGAGTCCTGTGCTGTGAAGCTTCACCATTCAACCACTGCAGTTAGATAGTTGGATGTAGGCACTTTGTCCACTGCCACTGCAAAAAAAAACCAACTTTAGCTTACCAGAACAGCAGCGGTTTGGGATCTTCTTGCAGAGGATTCCTAGAAGCAAAGGTTTCTCTCAGCAAGAGCAAGGCTTTGAGGTCAACCCAACTGATGAAACATTAGCTTCTGAAACCTGAATACTGATGCCAGAACTATCATCTCATCACACAGGATTTACTTCAGGTCTAAGTATGGCTAGAACTGTTTTTAATTCTGTGTATTTCTAGCTTTTCATGGAAACTCTCCCAGAACAATCATACTATCATGTGAATCAAACTAAAGAAAGAGCTTAAGAAGACCAGCAATAGATTTATTGCCAGATTTCTGCAGACTTCCAAAACTGTAACCCATGTCAATAACTCATTGCTTCTCTAAATATACTTGCATTCAAATCTCTGTGATAAGTGCTATAGAGTGAGTTCCTGTTGACTTTCACATTATTAGTCTGAGGGGACAGATGCAAATCTTCCTTCATAACAGGCTGATTCTCTCCAACCAACCTTCATTTTCCACCAGAAGTGTTGCATGAAACTTTTCTGCAATAGTTGTTCCACTGAGGCACTCTGCAATGTTCCTGCAACAAATTTCACCGCTTTTACAATTCTTAAAGGTTGTTGTAAATAGTCTTCTGGTTTACTTGGACCTCTTGCCAGCACAACTCTGTGTTAAAGATGGGGCACAATACACCTCTCAACTGGAAAAGTTCTGCCAGCACAAGATACTTACTGAAATAAACCTATTTCAATAAAATTGTACTATTATTGAAAAGATTGATTTCTCTAAAGCCTTACATAGTAAGATTTTTGCTGGTTTAATCATGGACACATTTATGTGAGACTAACTCTGTTAGCTAAGCCAGCTGTCAAGATCATCCCTGAAATCAACAGGGAGATAAATACCTTTCAATATATCCCTCCTATCCCAAAATAGGTGGAGGGGAAAAGAACCTCCTTCTTCTGCCGAACGTGATAAAATCCACCTCTAAACCACAAACAGCATCCAAAAACCACACGGGAACTGGTTAGTTAAAGATTTCCTCAGGATTTTAACAAGTTAGCAAAGATAAGAACCCTTTTTCCTTCCCACCAGAATACACAACTTAATGAGCTACTCTAAAGGGCAACAGGAGCCACTTGAGATGTTTTTGAGGATAGTTCTGCTATTATTATTATGTGAGACTACCAAGAGGGATGGTCCTGACATGGTTAAAAGATCAGAACTGAATAGGAATAAATGAGGAGCCTTCATAATGACAAAAAGTAACATAAAAGGAGAGCGTAGGAAACTGTTCTGCTGTTCACTCATTAGTGACCTAGAAAGAGCATTAATACTGAGGCAGTCAAAATTTTTTGCTGAATTAAAGCTAGTCCAGAGCAATATGGACAAAGACCAATTGCAAAGAATTGGAAAAATGTTTTACAAGATTGAGTGAGAAATAAAATCACAAAATAAATTTACTGTGGATAAATGTGAAATGAACGGGGAGACAAATGTAAAGGTGGATGCCTGAAAACAAATCAGCTGGGCTCTCATCAAACCACTACAACTCAAGTGAGAGTTTAATATTATGACAACAGTTCCATGAAAACATCAACTCAGAGCTCAACAGTAATCAAGAAAGGCTAAATCAAATGCTAGGAAGCATTAGAAAACAAAGAGAAAGAAAAATAGATCATTATGACACTGTATAAACTCGTAGTTCTCCCAGACTCTGAATACCATGAAGCATTCTGCACTCGGTATGCAAAAGTGATGTATTATAAATAGAAAAGCTGCCAAAAAGGGCAATGAGGACAATTAAAGATAGGGAATGGCTTCCATATAAAGTGCAATTGCACTGACTGGTTCTCTTCATCCTGGAAAAAAAGATCAATTTGGGGATTGGACAGTAGTCTATAGACCTACAGAAAAAGAGGAGTTGAGAATTATTTATTTACTCGTCAAATTCAAGGCCCGATCTAGCAGGTACTAGGGTAGGAAAGGTAGTTGTCCTCCAGTATGAGGTAGATCTGGGAATGCATTGCCAAAGGATGCCTTGAAGGACAGAAGTTCAGACTCAAGGGGGAACATCTATCGTGAACTATTAAAGTAGCTCAGGGAACCACTGCTTCCATGAAGATATGGATTTGGTGACTCAGCTAGGAGTTCTCAAACTACACAGAGGAGAAAAAAAACTTCCTCTAGAAGCATGACTGATGACTGGAGAGTCCTAGAATTATCTCAAACCAAGCATCAGAATCTGTGGGTGTATAGGAAAATTCGTAGACAACAAGGCTGCTAAAACATAAGAGAAAATGAACAATGAAATGGAGGATGAATCTGAGGGACAGCACAAAATATGGGAACTGCAACATGGGCACTTGAACTTTCACCCTGGCCAATCAAGAAATAGCAGTAGTTTTCATGGAAAAGGACAATCAGAAGAGTTTTTTCCTCTTGAAGCAGCTCTGCGGGTACCAGGAAATGTGTTTTCAGTGATCATGCCTAATTCATAACAGAATCTGCTCATGCTGCCCCTCTTGAACCTGCCCTCTGTACAGGCATGACCATCCAGCTGTGGAGCCAAGAATGAAAATAGAATCAGTCCTTGACTGTGGAGTGTGTTTGTAGCCATGTGAGGCATCAGAGACAACTGCAGTTTGGCAGAATTGTCTTTTTAAATGTGAAAGAGCAGGCAGGTCACCTTAGGTTAGCTCAGAGGTGAGGTTTGGTTTGTTTTTCTTTAAAAAGTTGGATTTTCTTTTCACTCTGTCAATATTTTCAACATCTATTTGGTTTTGGAGGGTTTTTCTTTGTTTGCTTTCTTGTAAGATTTAGTCCAGAAAAAGAAAGGTGGCACAGAGAACTAGAGAAGGCAGATGGAGAAGAAAGGTAGCATGGGGGATTAGACATGGGGTCTAACAGTCTTTAAGAAACACTACAAAACTTCCTTATTCAGAAAAGCTTGTATTCTAAAAGTTGGATTCAAGTTCTGACCTGAAACCACATGAAACAAGCCAGAATTGAGTGAATTGCATCCCTTAATTTCTGTGTTCCACTTAAATAAATAAAAGGAGAAAAAGAAATAGGGGAAAAAAGAAAAAAGACACTTGTCATTGTAATGCTCACTTGTCACATTGATGTTGCTGTTCATTTTACATGGAAGAAACTCTGGGCATCTTCAACTCCAAGACAGCTACCAAAGAGGCTGGTTGCAGTTTTCTCCCAGGTTCAATGAAACTGCTTCCATTGTTTCTGTGAGGTGTGCACATTCCTTACTCTGTGCCTAACGTTGTCCCCATAACTGTACAATGTCTCAGCTTAAGAGAACACTAACTGTTTCAGGTCAGGACCCATCAAACACTGTGATATGTCAGTTGCATCCGAAAATAATGACATCACTGTTAAACTTGGCATCCATCATAGGCTGGCTAATGATACTGCCTATACCAGATTCTACGTGCAGGAATGGTCCCACCAAATATTTACACAAAAAAAATCTCCCAATGTACCCAATCTCAGATGCACTGAAAACTAGTGGGGAGAAAAAGAGCCCTGCAGAAAACAATGCAACTCTGAAATATCAGCCTTAAAGTTGGAGCAATCTCATGGAGAGCCCTCATCTTTCCCCCTTTTAAAGAGGGACCTTGGATGACACGCTTAGACTTGATGTCAAAGTTCTAGACATCTAAAATGATAGAAGATGAATCACACATTTTTCATTTTCATTCCCTTTGCAAGTAAGGAGTATGTCCCTGCTGGAGTATATCCTCAGAGCACACATGTTCCCTAGCTAACTCTGCTGTCAAGATCTCTGCAAACACAGTCGCCTGCATTTCTTTGCAGGGTGACAGGACTAAAGGCAGACGGCAGGTCTTCTCCAGTTTAGCAGCAGCTTTGCGCATCAGGGAGCAGTGCACGTATCCCTTTGGCATGAAATTAATGCCAACTCATTCTGCAGATGGGAACAGCCTCTCAACTCTAGAACGAATACAATTATTTTTATTTTTCCTACAAACAGCTAATCTCCTCCTTTTTTTCTGTCTTTCACCCCTCCTCTGGTCTCTTTCCAGCACTTGAAAAGCAAGTGTGTTTTGTATTTGTTTGGGTAGCTTTCAACAACTTTATTAGGTTTCCAAGCAAGCACACTTCCCAGGCTGCACTCATGATTTCTGTGAAGAAGAGATGATGGTTTAGTGTTTAGTGCTTGATGGGAATGGTGGATCTCTTCCACCCTGCTGATTCTATGATTCTATGGTGACACTGTCATCCCGTGTTCAGTCTTCCAGGCTATCAGCTTTCACACATGGGGAGAAGAAGAAAATGACATTAATGAAAGTGTAAATAAACATGGGTTTGGATTCACTGTTCTCCAATTGCACATTTTCCATTTTTTTCTTTTCCTCCTTTTATCTTTCCCAAAGACTCTTCCACTGGATCAAAACCAGAATGTTTCCACAAGCCTGCTGCAAAGTGCTACCAGGAGCGACAAGAGGTAGATTTAAGCAGTCCAGTGGACTAGACCTTTCAATGTTAACAGACTTAATTCCAGTTTGAGCTTAATGGTCCCAAGATGTTTGAGAAAAGCTGTGTTTCTCCTGTTCAAGAAGTACCCATGTTAAATGTAGGCACAGTCAAGGTGTACATGGTAAATGATCTAAAATTTAATTGTGGCAACAATGTCATATCGTTTCAGAAATAACTAATGAATATTTTGAACCAGTTTTTTTAGGACATCCTGTGTAGGAAATTGAAGCCCTGAGAAGCTGAGTCTTTCTGTAGCCTGGTGATACCAATGTTTAGGGTGTTGTAAAACACACATCTTCAGTGGTAATTTGTTCCCATCACCCAGAAATGCAGCTTCTGTCAGCCTTGTTCTATATAATCTTGTATAAAACTTGCAATGAGTCATAGGAATTCATGAGAAAACCGCAAAAGTCTCACACAGACGGGTGCTATCCAAATGATTTCCTGTTGTCTCACATCTTTTATACAATCTCTACTGTTTCCAGTCTAGGTTTTCTCTCTTGTCTTTGCCTTTGCCAAGTGGAAATGGTGGAGGTACGGAAAAAGGGGACAATGGAAATGATTCGTTCCCAATTTCTATTTTTCCAGCAGGCTTACTTTTTCAAGCACCTATTCCTGATATTTCTCTGAAATCCATTGTTGAGATTCCCTATTTACTGTGAGTTATGACTGCAGTTATTAAATGGGATGACTATGATGCTTAGTCGATGGAGACAGCAGCCACAAAACATATACAATGGACAGTGTTTTTGTCAGCTTCGAAGCCAAAGCATGTATCAATTAGTCATTCCAGCTTCAAAACTCTGAATTACTCAGAAATCCTATCCAATAAACCAAATAGCTAATGACTTCATATGGTTTATATGGCTCATAGCCCTATAGCTTTGCAATGCAAGCATTGTATTAACCAATCAGAGAACTCATGACTGACCTTTGAACCCTTGAACCTTTGGGTTCCTCCAAAGAGAAAGAGGAATGATTACCCATATACCAGACCATTGTTGTTGTAAGGCATGAAGACACAATAGACATGGATCTTCCCATAACCTGCTAGGCCATGGAATATACTATTTATTTATTTGCCTCAGCCATAATAATTCAGCTTGCAGAAGATAGAACAAGGAACCCTGTCACTGGAAATCTCTTGCTGGAAATGGTCAGTCATTTCAAGCCCACACCTACTCATCATACCTTTTTTTTCATTTAGTTTGGCTGATTCACTCTCCAGTAGAAGCAACTGATTTGCACTTAAGTGACCCTTTTCCTCCTGAGAGCACTTATCAGACAAATTTCTTGTCTTTGCTGTAGCATAACTTGACTTGACTCCCACCTGCCTTGCTATGGTTGTCACAGAGGACATCTGCCTGCAATACACAATTGTCTCTTTTCTCTGGATTAGATAGTTTAACTTCTTACCTTTCCCACTGCCTGAGGTAATGTATTTACAACAAGTTAGTATAATCTCTGCCTAGGGGTAAAAGGAGTGCCAGCTCTTCCAAGCTCTGGACTGAACATTACAATTTAGGAGACAACTGTAATAGTCTTCATAACAACCCAAGTTGTTACTGCAGTCTCTTTGAGATTTCTTGTCATTGTAAAGAGAAGGCACAGCTCCATCCCAACCTCTGGGCTGAAGCTACCTTGTGAAGATGACCCTAATCCTTCCCCACAAGTCATCCACATCCTCAAATTCAGTGCAGACTGTTCCACATTCAGTACTTATATGGTCCCTGTTGCTGAGAGATGTGACCATTGTTCTGAATCTGATGGAAATTTTTAGTACTCTTAGAAAACAGTGCCAGCTGGAATATTCATTCTCTGTGTGTCCAGCAAGCAGCATTTTCCATTTCCTTAGTAAAATCCTCTTGGCTACAGCGAGTGCTGCAGAAACCCACACACTCATGCAAATGAGGAATGACGCAGATTAGGATATTGCAGATTGGAGCTGCAGATTTGAGGACAAGAAACAAAATTGGAGGTTTCAGAAGATGATGTTCATCTCCTGCAGGTGTCAGCCAGGTCACCATTTCTCAATTCGATGACGTTATACAGCAATAATTTATGTGATCTCTGCAGGCAGGCTTTGCAAGCAGCACTTTTCCCTTTATCAGGCAACTGCTTTTCTTGGTACAGGCTCATGGATTTCCAATTGTATCTATGAAAACAATCTTGTTTTGGAAAAACTTTTGGTGTAATAGGTTTGAGGCCTTCTGGATACAATATTCGGCCAACTCTCAGCTGTTGACAGAAATAACTAATCGCGTTGTTTGCATGTATTTCTAATTCATGGCTTGTCATTTCCTGTTTCCTATTTTAGAAAAACAAAAGTAGCTAATTTGGGGCCAAATTCTCAACCCTTTTGTTACTGAAGAGACACAGATTTACGCTAGTTAAGAACATGGCATGCAGATTTCCTTGGGTTTGGAGGGTTAGGGTTATGCTTTTGGCTTCCTGAGCAAAATGTATTTTGTTAAACAACCTGGGAGTGAAATATTCCCATACTGACAGTCATACTTGGGCATAATACGCCATCCAGCATTTTGAGCTGTGCACACCCTGTGCTCTTGCAGATGACTGTAAAGAACCTGGAAAATGCCCAGTATGTTGAAGTTTGATATTCACTGGTGGAGCTGATGACCCACATAGACAAAACTGGAATCCAGGGCAATGGCACTAACAGCCAAGCTGGGTGTTTTCAGCATAGTCTAGTTTTCACTGAGATAGACACTACTCTGTTTCTGCAAAATAGATGACATTCTGCAGATCTAGGTCCCAGTTCTTAAGAACCAGCTTGAGGAAGACACTATAATCCCAGCAGGATGTCATGGAGATATCAACTACTACTAGAGCTTTACTCTTACAGCTCCAGATTACCCAAGAAGTTTGTCTACAAGTCCTGATGGGCTTATGCCTTTAGTCTACCTCAACTTCCCAGATGAAAATTCATGATATTATCATACCTCTATTTTGCAAGGATAATTTAAGGAACCGCTTCAGTAATGCAGGGTGGTGAAAGTTGCTTGAAACAATGTTGGGTGCAATGAGGCAATAAGACTAATATCAACTCCCACAGAGAAGCAAGGCTGACGGAGATCTAACAGGTGACAGGACAAGAGGGAATGGCCTCAAGCTCCACCAGGGGAGGTTTAGGCTGGACATTAGGAAAAAATTCTTCACAGAAAGGGTCATTGGGAACTGGAACAGGCTGCCCAGGGAGGTGGTTGAGTCACCTTTCCTGGAGGTGTTTAAGGCACAGGTGGACGAGGTGCTAAGGGGAATGGTTTAGTGTTTGATGGGAATGGTTGGACTCAATGATCTGGTGGGTCTCTTCCAACCTGGTTATTCTATGATTCTATGATTCTAACAAAAAAAAACAGTGTGAGCAAGGAAATCTTCTCAGATACCTGCTTAGCCATGCTTGTTTCCCGGTGGAGTTAGCTGCCACAAAAGTTAAATAGGGACTATAAACTTATACTCAAAAAACTTGAGAAAGGAACTCATTGAGCAGTCTTGTCTGTGTTAGCAGCAGTGCTCTGAACATCAGCATGGATGGCTCTCCAGGGTGGTAGTCTTCAGTAAAGGAGTAGTGTTACCCTCTCTCACTTTCTAGCAAAAGCTTCAAAGCCACATTAGAGCAAGGAGTTATTTAAAAGGAATCTGGACCTGATTCCCACCTGGTGACAGATGTTGTAGAGAGAGCTCTGCTCAGTTTACCCTGGTTAAGACTCTACCTCATCTAGTTTCCCTGCCTTAGTCAATATCAGCTCCAGCAACAGTTTGCAAGGGAATATGTGACAAAGTTCCTGTGTTCTTGGGTGTTTATATATATACATGTGTATATATTTATACATATATATATATATAAGCATTAACATTGTTATCTAATTGCAAACTAACAAAATGCAGCCCCAGTGGCAGATAATGGTCCACCAAAAAGACAGACCTTCCCTGCTGCTTTGCTTTCCTCTCCAGAGCTCTGCAGGGAGCCCTGCATATATAGAGAGTTTTGTGGGTGAAAAGCGCTGGGGAAGCACAAGGCATTATTGTATTCTGTGGATGCATTTTGCCAGGCTCTGACCTTTCAGATTCCTGTGGAATGCCTCCTCCTTGCAAGCAATAGAAAAGAGCTAACATTTTACTCCTGCATTTCATCCTCAGCAGAGTAATTTTTAACAGGGCATGAAAAGAATAAGCCTTGTTGCTTCCTTCTTTTAACCTTTAAAGAGAGTTTTGTCTTTTCATGAACTCTGCCTCTGCTTTGTAATTTGAACTTGTTATTAGGAAGCTGGCATTATAGAACTGATTCAGGTTTCTGATCAAAGATACTGATGGTTGAAAGGACCTATGCCACTAAGCCCTCTCCCTGGCTTAGCTGATGTCATTTGCTGAGGTCTCAATGGATTGTTCCTTCTTGGTTTCCTCATTGATCTGTCTCATTCCCTTTTTCAGTACCTTTCTCAGTCAAGGGTCTAAATATCATCTCGCTCTCATTCCCACAGGAAAAAATCCTCTGAGTCCATGGGCTCTGTACTGATCTATGACCATGATAGTCTTCTCTCATTTTCCACTCTGCACTCTCAGCTAACTGTAAAGTAGTTAGGACGACACGTGATGAATGCTCCCAGGAACACGGGAATGCTTATGTTTCCCAGTTCCATGTGTTTTTGTGATACTTAACAAATTCTTATTACACATGACCCCTCCCTTGTGTAGTACTGAATGATTAAGGAGACTGGAGGGTTTCGAAAGACTTCTGTATTTGCATTTGTAGGTACCTAAACACTCCAGAAAACCTAGTTCTTGCTTACAGGTTTGAAAACATGTCCACTCTATCACTGTAACAGGTTAGAACGTGTTCTGCAACCATCTCTTTGTCTATCCCCTCCCACTCTTGGTCCCCCAACTATAGGATTGGTTTCATTTTTTGTGCGCATGTCAGACCTCATCTGTCACATGCTAAGATGTTGTACTTGACTGTAGAAATTCACAGTCCCTATTTTTTTCTTTGATTTCACTCAGATTTCAAACTTATCCATTGACTACTGTAGTCTTCCTCCTGATTTACACTCCTGGAAATGGAATTTGAATTAACTCCTTAGACAGATTCTCCTTAGTAATGAGACTGAATAGCCTAAACTCCTGTCTCAGTTATGCCCTTGTAAATGGGAATTCACTCTCTAGATCCAACCAGGTTCGATTTGGATTTGTGCTTAAGCTGTTCAGAGCCTGCAGAGCCTCCCAATGTGAATCTGAACACCTTTTGATCTGACTGATGAATTTCTCCTTTACTTCAACAGAGCCACGATCTCATTGCTTATAACTCAAATAAATGTTTCAGAAAACAGCAGGGATTAGTCAGTGATCCTCAATGATTATAAACGGTAGCATGTCACAGATTTCAATGTTGAAATCACAGTTGAAATTATATACACCAAGTGGATATCTGTGCTTATTAGTGTTTTTAAAAGAAGTTGAAGGCATCATCTACTTACTTACAGTTCTCTGCAACTACTTTTTTGGTGCTGGAAGGCTAACACTGATATTACATGATGATATTGCACATCATGATCTTTGAAGACGAGCCTTTGCCAGTTGCACACGATCCATAAGACAGTAGGAAAGTGCTAGTAGCTTTCTTTTGCTGCTCGTCCACTACAGAAGAGAATTAAGACCAAATCTGTAACTAGTGGAATGTCTCACCTTCTTCTTGCCCCCAGCCATCAGCATTTCTAGAAGTGGCAGAACACCCAGTATAAGAAAATGCTTGTTTCATTGCTAAATGGTCCAACCAAAGGGGTAAAACTTCTGCTCTTCAGTAAATCCAGGAGGTGCTGGAAATGAACCAGAGGTGGAGTCAGCTCACTTCTGTTTCCTGCTTAGACATTGTCCATGAAGGCATAGTTGAAGCACGAATTTTGCAGTGCAGAAATCATACGTATTTGTAAGATTGGAGAGTGACAGCTCTCCTAAATGCACAAGAATATTTGAATGGAAGAAAGACAGAAGATTAACCTAATAAGGAGAAATTGGAGGTCTGAGTGATGAACAGAAATAGCTGGGAGATATATACTGAGGTGCTGAGGGAGTGAACTCTGGCAGAGTGGCAGAGCGGCAGAGCAACCATGATGTGACTCTCAGAGGCAAGAAAAACACATAGTGAAATAGTTCTCACCCGCCTCTCTTTTCTAGAAGTTTATTATATTGAACAGGGTCCTTGCTCAGACCAAACTGCATTTGGATTCTTGGAAATTTGACAAAAACTTCTCCTGAGAACTGGCCTGTTTCCTCTCTTTCCCAGCTGACCTTTTAATGAGGTCTCAGTTTGCTTCCATAAGCTGAGAACAGAATGTACAATACCAGCACAATATGTACATTGTCTTTCTAGGATTTCTCATCTGGTTCGTTCTCCTGCATGTTTCTACTTACTAGGGACCAAATCCCAGAAGAATTGTCTTTACTTTTGATGAAAGGTGGTGTCTTTTGAGGAACCAACAGAATGGATCTACTTACCCTCAAAACCACCATTATTCTCAGAAGTCCTAAAATCACCACCTATTTGCTGTATCTTCCATCCTCACTTTGTATGAGTGTTTCATTTGGAGTATTTGCTTGTTTATTTGTCTGTTTGTTTGTATTATACAAATAAAGGGAATGGGAACATTGATTGTATTCCTAGAATAAGATTCACAAAAATCTTTCAATCTGATTCATAACGAAGTATCCTACAAGGGTTTTTTTGCAATACAAGAATGATCTCTAATATTATAAGGATGTATCGACAGATGCTATAAGGAAAGACTAAACCAAAGTCTACCATTCTACGGGTGCTTGGGATCACACTAGGAGTGAGGAACACGGGGCTTGTATTCAGTCTGCTTCATCCTAGTTGTTATATACACAGCATAACAACAAAGTAAGAAAGTTCCTGTCTCAAAAACTTGATATCATAAATGGAAGATATTGAATAATATGGTAAGTTAGCCAGGCTTCTTGATAGAAGTATTTGGGAGTCTCTTTCCTTCTCTTAGGACTGCCAGGAGAGTATTAATAAGTAGTAATGGCACAGAGTATCTTTTCTGTCCACAGTCTGGATAAAGAAATGAAGGAAAGTAACCGTAGGGTTAACCTGAGGAAGGGAGAGCAGTGAATAAACTATGCTCACTATCTCATCTCCAACCCGATCGTGTTGTGCCTACTAAAGGCACGTGCCAGAGCTAAAAGCTTGGTAGTAGAAGGAAGTTTTTATATCCTCTGTCAAGCTCCTGACTTCTGAGCAGAGGTCATTAAGACAACAGATCCGGAAAACCTACTCTACCTTAGACACTTGTAAGCCGAAGCAGTTACTCTTCCTTGGCATGCTGTGTACAATGGAGATTATTACTCAGTTATCTCTTCTTCCATCTAAACTACCACAACAAGATCCAGTAGCTCCAGTGGAGGAGATGAAACAAGGTCACAGATTGCAGCAATGAGGATAGTTAAAGCAAACAGCAGTTTCTTCCATTGCTGAAATGCTTAATTAGATTACTTTATTGAAAACAATACATCCTGTAGCTAAGATGTAAGTTGATGCAAGATTTACTAATTGTTCTGTATTAGACTGGATGGTGAAGGACTCAAAATTGATAGCATGGTCACAGGGACTTTATTCTGTATACACAGCCTTGCTGGGTAGCCACGTAGCATGTCTAACAGAGGGTCACAATGAGGTGCTCGTGCACTGCTGTGCCGGAGCTGCAAATTCAGTCCTTCTGCTACTAGAGGTTTAATCCAAAAGCTCAGAGCCAACATGTATGTATTTTCTAACAGTTCCTTGCAGCTTAGCTCAAAAAGACAAGAAGTAGAAAATAACTGCTTGATGGGACACACGGATTCATGTTCCTGTTCCTCATGATAAGTTACAGAAAGCAAAGTGTTTGCTGTCCTGCTACTCATGACAAAGCAGAGCTGGAAACTTGTAAGGTTTTGAAAAATGGAAGTGATAATATTTCGTAGCTGTGTTCACACACCTATAATCCCTGTCGTAAGACCATTTCTTAAATGCTGTTTTGATCTGTAGATCTCAGCAACGACTTTAAGAGAAGAAAATATGCCTGTGGAAGAAAACAAATAGCTTGGTAAAACAGGATGATGGCCTGGGGTACTGCAGGCTGCAACAGCAGACAACTTATGATTTCTTCCTGTAATTCCTCCTGCTCTCTACCTTTGAAGAAAAATGTGGATTCAGCCTAGAGGCCAAAGGAGGTAGGATATGCTAACAACAACCACATTAGCCTGCTATATTCCTAGATTACAAAGAGTCCTTTACGATACAGATATCACATTAGTAAGAGCAACCCAGCAGATATTTACTAGATGTCTTCGGACAGAACTGCAAGGACAGCTGGAAGTCAAGAGGCAGCCGCTGAAGGCAGGATTTGTAGGGCTGCTCAGAAACCAGTCTTCAGACAAACCAACAGCTCAGCTCTGGACAAATACAACTGCTGGAGAACTTTCCAAACTAGATTCTAGTGTTGTCTCGTGTCAACAGCTACTTATTTCTTTGTATAAAGTCCCTGAGATGGTAA
This sequence comes from Phaenicophaeus curvirostris, assembly GCF_032191515.1. Taxonomy (NCBI): domain Eukaryota; kingdom Metazoa; phylum Chordata; class Aves; order Cuculiformes; family Cuculidae; genus Phaenicophaeus; species Phaenicophaeus curvirostris. Next base: position 75,081,647 of record NC_091395.1, read on the forward strand.
AATATGAAGGACTGAGACTATCCATCTTCTGGTTGCTCCAGATAAGGATCACAGGCTTAATAGAGTTGGTATTGAGTTACTATATTTAGAGATGTAAAAGTTTACCCACTAAAGATTATTTTTTTTTGTGCATATGTTTTATTACTTTCATTGTGCACTCAAAATAGAAAGTTTATGGCCAGTGCTTTTCTGTGGAAGAAAGAATTAAATAGAGTTTATAATGACTTTCTTCCTTCTTCCATGAGCCTCTTATGTATTATTTCTACAGGAGCAAGAAAGACTCATTTGATTTTGTAAAGTCTTCTCCTATAGACTCCTATTTTACATTTTGCTTTCCTGCCTTCTGATGAATCATAGTAATTTACATATATGAAAACGCTAACTTTTCAGTCTCTTCTTCCTTTCTTCAGTTGAAGCTCAGATTTTCTCTAGACAGCTCCTCTGGGAACTGCAGAGTGATCAATATTTGAAGATCATGTGAGGTAGCTGTAACATCACCGAGTCTATCCAAAAGAAATAATTCAGTATTAACTCAGGCAATCTTCACACATCGTTGTCATAAAAGGACATTTTAAAAAGGTAAAGAACTACTGGTATTTTCAAACATAGGTTAAAAATTGGAGGTAAATACACAAATGTAAAGCATGTTAGAAGATGCACCCCAGTCAAAATGAATTCAAATAAGGGACACTGGGACAGACCTGTAGCTCTGAAAAAAGGAAATCTCCATTAAATTCAGTGCTCAAAAGTTCCATTTCAGTTAATTCCTTTTTAATTAGCAGCATATCTGGGGAGGTTACTGCTACAGCCATGGACATCCCATTGCCTTCATTTTGGCAGTTTTGTGAGGCTGCAGCACCAAAATTCTCCACAGTTAAACAGTGAAAAAAAGAAATATTCTGCTGGACAAAAGGAGGAAGGAAAAACTCTTGACACTTGTTAGATATCCAGATTTTCTGTGCCATCTCAATGCAGGGGGTTGCAGTAGCATAAGGAGGCTGATACTGTCCCAATGACTTTTGTGCATGGATTTACTTTAGTAAGTGTGGAGAAAAGGTCTGGACAGACCAAAGAACGATAGAGATTGAGATGTGACCCATCCCCTGAAGATCTGTTTCCCTCTTCTTTTATATGTTTAGAAATTGGGAATAAATCACAGAAACACAGAATCATATTATGGTTTGGGTTGGAAGGGACCTTAAAGATCATCCAATGGACATCCTGGATGGGCAGGGACACCTTCCACTGCATCAGGTTGCTCAAGGCCTCATCCAACCCAGCACCTACAGATTTCTATTAAATACTAGCAGAAACAAACAGATGTCCTGATTTAATCATCATTGCAAGGCCTTTTGTGATTCCACCTATATTGCTCCCTGGCTGTGAATTGTCTTAACAGTTAACCAGATTACTTAAATGGTACAAACCCTCCTGCATCAGTGGCTGTGAGTTCATGCCCTGTTTCCCTACAGCCATTCTCCCACTGTGAATGTGCAATTTTATTTCAGGAAGTGAGATTGGCATAAAAATAGCTGGCAAATTCTGCTTGGTACACTGTATACTCAACCACAGGGAGAAGGAAACCTTTTTTTTAGTAGTAAGCTATCAATAACTAAAGAAACTTCTGTGTTTTCCAGATTTGGCAATCAGGACACTGCGCCAGTAATTATGAATTCATCAAGACCAATTTTTTAGGAAAAAATTCTTCACAGAAAGGGTCATTGGGCACTGGAACAGGCTGCCCAGGGAGGGGGTTGAGTCACCTTCCCTGGAGGGGTTTAAGGCACAGGTGGACGAGGTGCTAAGGGACATGGTTTAGTGTTTGATAGGAATGGTTGGACTCGATGATCCGGTGGGTCTCTTCCAACCTGGTTATTCTGTGATTCTATGATTTTCAGACATTGGACCACAGTTTCCCCTGGTGCTCAGCACTCAGGAGCTAGGACACTGAGTTTTAATTAATAACACTAAAGACATAAGGAGAAGTTTACTAAGAGAACACCAAAGAAACAGGATTTCCAGGTAAAAAAGTCAGAAGTTTATGGAGAAGATGATTTCCTCCTGCCTTAATTTGGGAAGGTGACACTCACTGTAGCATTTTTTGTTATACAGACAAATACTGCTGATTACTGACAGTTTGTCTAATTTGTCTTCCTGGAATTGGTCTTCCTGACAGCGAGTACTTCTACCAGTACCAAAGCAGCATTCAACTTAGACTTGGTGATCTCTACTGATGAAGCCTTTCCAAAGCCAACTAGACATAATTTTGAAGTTAAGCATTTGGCTTCTGGAATCTGCTTTCTGGCACTCTTACATTTCTCCTCGCATCATCCAGTCTTTCTTTCTCCTACCAAATTTTGTTGGTTTGAAAACTGATTTAAAACAAACCAAAAAAAAAAAGAAAACCAAATCAAAACAACATATTTAAGCTAGTTAAACACATTTTAAAGATAATCTTATCTTTTATGTAATTAGTGACATTTCATTCCACTATAACATTGATCCAATATCACAAATTTACAACGGGAAGGGGTCAAGAAGTTTAGCCCATCAGAATGCAAAAATATAATTAACCAAAATACAGCAAAATCAATCATTTGAAACAGGGAATTTAATAGCCTACCTGAGGAAGAAAGCAATGGCATTTTGATGTCCAGCTAAAACTGATTTTTTCCCCAACCGAAATGCCAGTTGTGGGTTTTGAAAGTATAATATTTTGTTAAAGGGATATTTTTTGATACTTTTTCTTTCAACGAATGAATACACTTCCTCTTGACTTCTCTTCTTGCCTTCTCTGACATACTACTATTGACTTAGTGCAAAAGAAAAGGCTCAGCCTGACTGGTGCTTCTGAAAGTCCTGTGATGATTAATGGACATAATGATGTATCTCTTGCCAAGAAGAGATTTTCAGTTTTTTTCTATATCATAAAAAGGATGCATATTCTATCTTAGCCATAACAGTCTTGATCTGAAACATAATGCTTTTCTCCTGACTAATTTCCACTTTTATGCTCTGGCTACTTCAACAAAATCCACTTTCTTAGCAGTTTATTGGGTCAAAACTCTTCTTTACAGATGGTCTACTCACAGTCAGCGCAGCTAAATTACCTATTCTCAGTCGTTTGCCCAGCAGAAGACATGAATGCATTAATTATTGGCACCACCTATTGGTGAAAAAGGCAAATTATACAGGATTTGTAGGCTAGTTTAAATATTTTGAGTAAATATGGCTGCAAGCATTCCTCCTGTTATGCTTTATTTTAGCAATACAACCTAGTAAGGCCACTCAAACTTTGCATTTCTCTGTGCCAGAGACAGCCTTGAGTTTAATCATCTGAAGGGGATATATCTGCTGCAAGGATCACACAACAGAGGAGGAGACAGGGCATGAAGCTACAGGTGAAGCAAGTGTCACTAACCTGAGTTTCAGGTTCTTCTAGTTATTTTTCCCCTAAGATGCAAGCACAGCTCTATGGGATTTTAGCCACTCCATCACCAAAAGCACCAGCCACAGCTGGTCAACAAATAATTAGTCAGAGTAGCTTTACTTGCCCTTCGCTTTTGTGACCAGGATAGAAGCTGCATGATACAGAACTTGCTGAGACAGGTGCAAAACTATGGGAGTCTCACAATCAAAGCCCAGAATTGCCCCAAATCACCTGGTGAACTGGATGATCTTTAAGGTCCCTTCCAACCCAAATTATCCTATGATTCTGTGTGAAGGTGACTGCAAAGATCAAAACCATGATTTGGAGGCATAAGCACCTGCATTATTCATTCTTGTGTTTATCCTGATTCTTGTATCTGTGCAGTCATCAAATATCTCTAGAATATGCTTTTTTGACTGTGAAACAGAGTTGAAATTTTTTGATGACTCCAATAGAGCACAAAATAGTGGAAGGGATCAAAAAACATTTCAGGTGTTTTGAATAATTTCCTGTCAAGAAGTTCTGACTTGAATTGTTCATATTAGGCTTGAATAAAGCAATGAAAAACCTCTAGGCCATGGTACATACTGGATCTTTGTGGCTACTGATGAAAAGCGTCATTTGAATGATTTGCATTTTCACTGAATAAAACAGAATGGAAAAAAGAGAATGATAGTTTGCTTCAGGACACATTTCTCCAACCCCAAATAGTTATTTTGTGATTATATTTGTCCCAAGTTATCTACACAGAGGAATTTTTAGCTCCTGGTGCAATAAACTACACATTCAGGCAAGAGCATTGGATTTTGGCTCAGCATGGACTATTTGAAATGCAGAAAGTGTCTGCCGGATACTTCAGCTTTTAAGTTTCCTTGAATTTTGATTCTTTTTGTCTTCCTAGACTTGGAAAACACTGGTATGAGTAAAACCCCCTACCTTCTCCTTCTCTCTGAAATCTTCCAACTGCAAGATATGTATCTCAGCATTCCAGTTCTCTTGGTGTTGAACATGAGTTAATCATCATATATTAGCATGGACAAAAGTAATCATTTTCTTTTATTATCTCACCCAGCAGGATGGGCTCCTGTGCTCCAGTTCTCAGAAATGATAGGAATATGTACAAACCCTTGATAGACATAGAAAGACACAGACAGGCTTTCTGAAATGTATAAAGTGCTGCTTGAGCTGTCTAAAGGTCTTGTGACCTAAACATTACCGTATCTGAGTACTTATACTCCATGGAGAAGGGCTAACTATAATATATAGCAAATTTTTAAGCTCATGTACCTTCATTTATTTTTAAAGAGAATATTGTTCTACATGTTCTGAGATGAAAAGTGATTGTGATCAATTTTAGCAAAACTAGTACACACATGAGGCAGTGCTAGTGGCAGAACAATTTTCATTTGTCAGTTGATTATACATACCTGACAGAAAGAACATTAATAAATATGCCCTATTATGTCTGATCTTCTGCCTCGAATAAGTGAGAGGGCAACCTCAGCTTTCAAAAGATCAGTTTTCACTTCAAAATATACATTTATTTATGGGCTTCTGCTGCAAAACACAATCCGATCATTTATTTATAGTGAGTGCCTATTGTCTTTATACAAGCTGAAGATAAAATATAAAAGCTTGGAGACTGAATTTAGAAAGTATCCTTTTTTATTTTTGTTATTAACATGATCTGGCAATGTGTGCTTGCCTTCCAGTACCTGAAGGGGGCTGGAAGATGGGAGATTTAGATGAGATCTTAGGAATAAAATGTTTTCCTGTGAGGATGATGAGGTAGTGGCACAGGTTGCCCAGAGAACTCTTGCAGAGAACTCTTGAACAGGTTGGATGGGGCTTTGAGCAGCCTGATTTGGTAGAAGATGTCCGTGCCCATGGCAGGGGAGTTGGAACTGGATGGGCTTTAAGGTCCCTTTAAACCCAAACTCTTCTATGATTATCTAAGATTATAAACCGGTGATCTATATATTGCCACCACTGTGCAAAAACTTTTAGTGAACTGAGAAGTAGAAAGCAGGAATTCAGCAGTTGCTAGATCCAGCAGCTAGCAGGATACCAAGCCCTTCTCCTGACAGCTCCCATGCTTGGGGAAACTTAGAGCATCCTGCATAGTTTGCAGATGTGATATGCAGCGAAGTACTGAGCATGTATCAACCAAAAATGATCACCTGCAATTAAAGGTCTGCAAAAATAAGAGATGAGTGTACAGAGATAAAATGAGAACAAAATCTATTTCTGCAGCCCAGCTCTGGTCTGCAATGTGGATAATTAGGGGTAGGTGTGGTACGGATGGTGGCCCATCCATAGCCTGGCATCCTCCATGAGGAGAGAATGGATCTGCCAAGCAGAAAACAGCAGTTTTACAGAAGTGCATCTTATCTGGTCTGGATGGCCACGGTCCATCTTAATTGATATTAACTGCGGGCAGCCAATTCCAAATATCTCTGGTCAGATGGTGGCAGATGAGTTGTACGGATGGCCTTTCCCAGGAGTCTGCAGCTGTTTAAATAGCCACCCTGCAGGAGCCACAGCACTGCAGCTATGTTTGACATCATTAAACCTCAGCAGGGACAGGGAGAACCATGGGGACAAGGAGTCCTCCTCGCTTCCTGGCTTCCATGGATTACTTTAATTGGTAAAACTATGCTCCTGTCACTGGAGAGGGAATGTCATATAACAAACCACGAACAAAATCCTGAGCCTAAGAATTCATTTGCCCCGAGGCTCAACAAAACCCTTCTGGGTAAAGCTGTGTCTACAGGCAGTCAGAGTGAGCAGTGAGAGGAATCCCTTGGAAAGGGGACAGACTTGTCACACCTCTCAAAAGAGGACATAGTAAACAATCTCTTTGGCTTCCTGCTAGTTCTCTCCTTCCTTCCTGTCCCTGTCACCCCCCCCCACCCCTCCAAGATTTTTGGCTTTTCTGTCTGAACAAGTACGTGCATCCTCAGAGCACAGTCATCTTCCTAGGATGAGAAAAACTCTTTCTATCTGTGTGTGGTGTATGCACAGATACATGTGAAAATAAGGGACATTATTTTAATAGGGCACCTTTTTAATGCTATCATATTGAATTCAGTTATGACAAGCATTACTGAAAGCAGTACTCAGCAGCTCTCACATTTTCAAACACTTTTTTTTTCTAAAGTTAATTGATAAAATCTTTACAGGAACAAATAATTCTGATTTGTGATTTGTGACTGAACTTTAACAAATGCTACTAAACAGGCTCCTTTAATTAAATGTGTTTATGCAAGCCTGTTTTATTTGTGCTAGGGATGGACATGATACACTTCATAACTATAAGAGCAAACAGAACTAGGATTTGAAGATAATCTATACTCTCTGTATAGTAAGATAACAGTCCCCTAGATACTGTGTTTCGTACAGCCAATACTAATCCCATAACAGATGTGAGATAAAAAACATCTTTAGGTACTCAAAAGATAAAGTAATTTTAACTGTGATCCTAGTATTGTCTATAGTTATTCTAGAAATATAATTTAAGCTCACTCTCCAGCACCTCTGCACTACGCTATTCCGTATAAAATCTGTAAGGAGATTCAGATCTCTCTGCCTTCAAATTTGCTGGTGAATGACAATTACTGTTCCCCTGAGCCTCCTTGCCTGATTTCAAACTAGGGCCTCTGGCAAAGTGTGCTCGTGCTCCGTTCCTTGAGTTTCAACACAGCCTTGGCAGGCCCTCCCTCTTCAAGCATCTCTTTAGCCAGTTTTCCTCCACAGTGCCCATCCATTTGTTTTTCCAAGCTCAAAGGGAAATAATTTTTCTAGTTTTCTGGAATCCTTTCACAGTATCCCAAATTTCTCTGCACAGTACAGTAGAGCTGTATTCTCGGTATACATACTGCTGACCTTTTGTGGAAGTTTCCAAGGACATCAGACAATATCCTGTAACCTGAAATCAGAAAATATTCAGTAATTAATCTGTTTTAATGTTTGTCTTTGTTCTTGCCATCAGCAGGAAAGCACACGTGATCCTGTGTGGCAAACATTTTACCCCTGTGAAGTTGTTAAGTCCCAGAGATGAGGCAATGTCCGTAGCTTTTATTCAAGCGGAATTTTTTTTTGTTTAACTTTGCTTAAAAACTTTAGGTATCTTCAGGATTACTTTATTGAAAGGAAGATTTGATCACTAGTTGCTTTGCTTAGTGTTGCTCTGAAAAACTTGGTGATGTGTATCTAACTTTCTCCAATTCATGTGATAAATGAAGAAGAAACAGAATGGTCTTTATGTTAGAGGGAAATGGTGTATCCAACAGCCTTTAGACTGCAAATCCATGTCATAAAGTCATGGGAGATGTCATCTCAACATCTCCATGTCTCTCACTCTATATGAGTCCAGTGTATAAGATATTCCCATGACCGGAAACACAAGTTTAATTCCATAAGGGTTTACTTTGGAAAGAAACTTGTTCCTGCAGCTTGCATCCGTGTGACCTCTTCCAGCCTCTAAGAGCAACTTGGTTCTATGCCAGCAAATGTCGCTAGATTGAAAATCCAAGAGCGAGAGATTTCCTGCCCCTCTGTCACATAATTACAGTCGGATGGAGACAGAATTGGTGTTTGATTTCCAAGCTGGCTCCAGCATTTGCGTCTCCAACATGGGTCGGTTGATATCTTAGCTCCAGGTTTCCCAACCTATTTGTGGAGCATAGGAAGGACGTCATGTAATCATAATCAATCCTTTAAAAGTTAATAGATAAAAAAGGTATAAATAGCCCTTGGAACAGGAACTGGGAACCGGCCTCCCTGTTTTGGTCTATTACTTTGGCTAGCAGATGACCTTCCTGCTACCCCTCTTTGATCCAGAGGAGATTTAATCCCAGATCTGCTGCATGAAGGCTTGGTTTAAGTGTGATAGGCAAAGAATGCTCTCCCCTGTCTCCCCAACACGTAGGCTGTCTGCTGACAGAGCTATTAGTGCAGCCTCATGGGAAAGTTTGAACCTCCACAGACGACAGGGACCAGAAAGTGTTCCACTTCCCAGAATATGCATGAAAGAGGGCAGCACTTCTCTTTCTGCAGCATCCAAAGAAAGTAGATGGAGCTTGTTCTGTTCTTTCAATAGCAAAAATGCACAGAGTAGTGCTAGAGGAATTGGCCTCGTTAGTAAGAGTCTCCGTGTGTGTAAAAGCCACACTCAAAACTCACGGAAAGAGAAAATTTTAAGACACTTCAGAGGTTATTCTGACATCTACCACCCTCAGTCTTTCTATTCTTGAATATCTCTTTTATAGCCATCTCTTTTTCCTGAGCATGTCAGGGCTCTGAAGCTTTTCATCCACCAGTACCCCCCAGTCCTCCTCAGCCGGGCTGCTCCCAATCCCTTCATTCCCCAGCCCGTATTGATATAGGGGGTTGTGCTAACCCAGGTGCAGGACCTTGCACTTGGCATTATTGAATCTCATGAGGCTCTTGTGGGCCCACTTCTCAAGCTTGTCCAGGTTCTTCTGGATGGCCTCCATCCCTCCGGCATGTCAACTGCACCACTCAGCTTGGTGTCATCTGCAAACATGCTGAGGGTGCACTCAATCCCATTGTCTATGTCATTGATGAAGATATTAAACAGCACTGGTCCCAACAGAGACCCCTGAGGCACACCACTTGTCACTGATCTCTATTAGGACATTTTGCTGTGAACCACTACCCTCTGGATGTGACCAGCCAAACAATTCCTGATCCACTGAACAGTCCAACTATCTAATCCATATGTCTCCAATTTAGAGAGAAGATCGTTGTGGGAGATATTGTCAAAGGCTCTACAGGAGTTCAGATAGGTGGCATCCATAAGTCTTCCTTTGTCCGCTGATGTCACTCCATCGTAGAAGGCCACTAGACTTGACAGGCAGGACTTGCCCTTGGTCAAGCTATGCTGGCTGTCTCAAATCACCTGTCCCCCACGTGCATTAACATAGCTTCTAGGAGGATCTGTTCCATGATCTTCCCAGGCAGAGAGGAGAGGCTTAACAAGTTGGTGGTTCCCACATTCCTCTTTTCTATCCTTTCTAAAAATGAGTGCAATGTTTCCATTTTTCCAGTCACCGGAGACTTCTTGACTGCCACAACTTTTCAAATATCATAGATAGATGTATTGTGACTGCTTGATATTCATTTCACCTACTTCAGCTCCTTTTAAAACACACCTTCTGCCCAAGACTTTCACCTGATCTAAGGTTAGTGTAGACAGATGGTCTTCCAGGGCACAACTGGGTGTACACTGAATTACATGAAGTATTGCTACTTCCTAGAGGTTTCCCTTTTCTCTCTCCCCTCTCACTTGGCCTCTCACGGTCTATGTCAGACCCAGTACCTTACATCAAGAACTTTTAGTTAGGTGAGGTAAAACATGTTGAATCATATAATCATAGAAACACCAGGTTGGAAAAGACCAACTGGATTATCAAGTCCAATCATTCCTATCAAACACTAAACCATGTCCTTCAGCGCCTCATCCACCCATGCCTTAAACATCTCCAGGGAAGGTGACTCAACCACCTCCCTGGACAGCCTGTTCCAGTGCCCAATGACCCTTTCCGTGAAAAAATTTTTCCTAATGTTTGGCTTGAACCTCCCCTGGCGGAGCTTGAGGCCATTCCCTCTCGTCCTGTCCCCTGTCACTTGGGAGAAGAGCCCAGCTCCCTCCTCTCCACACCTCCTTTCAGGTAGTTGTAGAGAGCAATAAGGTCACCTAACTTCTGCTTTATTTAACCCGTTAGCTTGTGGAAAGTGGCTTTTATAAAAACACAAGAAATTACTGATCTTATCCAGATTTTTGTCTGTTTTCTCTATTTAAATGGCAATTTTTCCATAGTAGGGTTGGCTTTTAGTGTGTGTCTACCTTGTTGGCACAACAGCATCTGAATCTTAGAAATGTGACAGGCTGGAAGTATGCATTTGTCACTTATAGAGCATTTTATTTTTACAAACAGACGTTTTGCTTTTAGCTTTCCTATAGTCTTCAATTTGTCTAAAAAGTGACACATCTACAGTCTTTTGCAGTAGGCACTTAAATAACACAAATTGTATGCTATCCGTTGAACAATGATGATGGCTGTTTCCAAGTTTCTTCCCTCTCCATTATCCATTGGGTTTGTGAGTTTGGGTTTTTTTAATGTGAGTTCCTGTACAAACTGAAAACCACAGAGTTCCTGTGGGTGAATTTTGAATGAGCATATCAGATGGAAAATATTGATTACCAGTCAATTTCCTTAAAAAAGAAAACGCCACAGCCCACATTTTACAATGGAAAATTTCACAGAGGACACAGGAAACAGAGAAAAATATTTCCTTCCCACTTCAACGCAGGAGCTACACAGTGTGCTCCAACTCAGAGAACATGCAAACAATGTTCAGTCTTCAGGCAAGGTCAGCAAAGCAGATGTGACTTTAAGTTTACCGCTTGTATAGCGTGAGAACAATCCCCAGATAATGGGAAGACCTTATGGGGAAGCCATGGAGTTTGCTAAACATCTTGGCTTAGTGCACGATATGATTCATTGTGTGCCATTTCCACGTTGTTCAATGCTCTTGGGGCAGAGAAGAAAATGTGAAGACTCCAGAGCTAACATTGCAGTCCTCCATCTCTTACTGAGCTTAGATCATATTGATGGATGCCTTGCTCTCCATGGACTATTTGCATACTAAAGAGGTGTGAAGTCATTTTAGGGTAAGATACATCCTAGTCACCTCCTACATCTCCAGCCACTCTTGTCTGTTCCATGGGTAGCTGTGATCCAAGATCTCTAGCATAAAAACTAAATGTATACATGGCCTTTGTGTTTCTTTAAGTGATTTCAAGTTCAACATCTAATTTATTGGAGCCTTGACTCTTGACAGAGATTTCTATACTGCATTTCACAGAAGACAAGGAGATGAGAGCATGAATTAACGTTAAAGCAAAAAAAGCAGGGCATTTCCCTTGGAAACTTCTCACAGACTTTTGAAAAAGTGAGATCTTTCCAAATAAATATGTACTTCACTGACAGCTGAAGATTACCCATTTGTAGTTCATTAGTGTTTTATCACAATAAAAACACTAAGGAGATGGTATTCTCCTTGAAATCTTTTGGAGGAGGAAGAGCAGTAACATTGTCAAGTGCTGTGTGTGACAGAGTAAGTTAACCTCTGTAACTCTCCACAGGGTCAGATGACTAAGGGTGGAAAATAAATTTTAGTCCCCCTCTATCAAGTGGATGCTAAGATTTGCTGGCTCTGGATCTCACTGGTACACAGATGTGAATCAAGCTCTAGTTTCCTGCTTATCTGCTATTCTATAAAGTCGTAATGAATTGGAAGCTGAGGCTAGCAAAACTCTAATGAAACATTATATAGTCGGGCTTTTTCTCTGAACATACTGAATCAGCAGCACAAACATCCACCGAATGCAGTTACATTCTCCTTCTTGCAGAAGCCTCTGAATTCATCTGTATTTTCCCAGAAAAATAAACAACAGTTAGACAGAACTGAAGAATCAGTGGCTGTTGGTTTAGGTTTGTGTTTTATCAGCAGTCAGCCTAACTGGCTTAACAATAGTTTTATTCTGCAATTGAGGGAAGTAATGGATTTAAATTAATTTACACAACTTAGAGAAATGTTTATTGGTGAAAATTACTGTAGAAAAGGGACTAGCAATGACTCTTTTTCCAAGATATATCATAGAATCATACAATCATTAAGACAGACTAAGATCTCTCAGATCATCAAGTCCAGCTGTCATCCTAACACCACTGTGACCACTTAAATATATCATGATGTGCCACAGCCACACATTTTTTTGGACACCAAAAGGGATGGTGACTCCACCACTTCCCTGGGCAGCCTGATCTAATGCTTCATCATTCCTTTTTTTTTCTTTATCCTACAAAATTTTATCTACTTTTCTTTACAGATTTTAATGCAGGAGTTGGTGCTCAGTTCCTTTGTACCCGAACGTGGACCATGGCTGCAAACACTGAAATCCTCTTGAGCATCCTTAAAAGTTTTGAAGTTTTGAAGTCAGAAATCAGATCTGTGATTAATTTATAGTCTTTCAGATAATGTCATGAAAATAGTTTCATTAAAAAGTAAAAATCTTTATTTTACCTCTCTTCCTTGGTAGAACAGAGACAAATAGAAATCCAGAATTTTTACGTTTTGACATTTATTTAACCTTCACACACCATTATGAGGTTTCTTTTGAATTTAACAGTAAGGAATGTGGAAAGATGGCAAAAAATAAATTTGGAAAATACACTGGGAAGATCTTGCCTTGAAAGCAGTCAGGTGAATTCAAAGTAAACTTTCTCCAGAATGTTCTGGAGAAAACTTCTTTTTTTCTCCAAAAAAAGAAGTACAACAACAGCAATTCCTCCTCCTGCTGTGCTACTACTGTAAAAAATATGAGAAGTGGAAGTAGATTTTGACATTGAGCAACTATTTACATAGCAGTAATATCAGTAAATCTGATTTTAGGACTCCATTTCGCTATCATTTTAGGCTGGACATTAGGAAAAAATTAGGAAAAAATTAGAAAAAAATTAGGAAAAAATTAGACATTAGGAAAAAATTCTTCACAGAAAGGGTCATTGGGCACTGGAACAGGCTGCCCAAGGAGTTGGTTGAGTCACCTTCCCTGGAGGGGTTTAAGGCACGGGTGGACGAGGTGCTGAGGGACATGGTTTAGTGTTTGATAGGAATGGTTGGACTAGATGATCCGGTGGGTCTCTTCCAACCTGGTTATTCTATGATTCTATGATCGTTTACCAGATTGCTCTTTGCTCTAAGCAGAACCATGGCCAAGTCTCCAGCTCTGCATGGCAGCGCTCTCCTTAGCAGCTTTTGGTCAGTTGGTGCTGAACTTATTGGTGAAAAGTAACTTCTCTGCAAAGCAGATGAGACCACTGTATCAAGGGATATGAAACTGTGAAATATTGCAAAGTATCAGTGGTGGAGGATAAGACAGAGGACATCTTGAGTGTTGCTGATCTATGGGGACCTGATGGACTAAGTTTAATTTTTTAAAAATGAAGAGAGATGGGAGGAGGTCGCATCTCAGTGCAAGGACTGAGAAACTAAGTTCAAATTTTAATTTTGAGTTTCCTGTTCTTATGTGCAATCATAGTAGTGCCACACAGCAGAATTGCTGAGACTCTACACAGTCTCACAGAAACTGAGTTTGTGCCTCATTTCAAGGTGTTTTAAGGTCCAATTGGAGATATGATTGTTTTCTGCCTAAGCTCTGTTTAAAATTGCTGATAACAGTGAAGATACAGTGACAGATAACTTTCATAGAATCATAGAATCATAGAATCATAGAATGGTTTGGCTTGGAAGGGACCAGCCAGTTCCAACCCCCTTACCATGGGCAGGCACACCTCCCACTGGATCAGGCTGCTCAAAGCCCCATCCAACCTGGTCCCGAACACCTCCAGGCATGGGGCATCCAACACTTCTGTGGGCAGCCTGGGCCAGTGGCTTCACCACCCTCACAAGAACACATCTCTTCCTAATATCTAATCTAAATCTTCCCTCTTTCAACGTAAACGCATCCCCCCTCATTCTGTCTCTGCTCCCTCTGATAAAGAGCCTCTCCCCAGCTTTCGTGTAGTCCCCCTTTAAGTCTCCCCAGAGCCTTTTCTTCTCTACGCTACACAGGCCAAAGTCTCTCCACTTTAAGATGATTATGCTGCTGGTGAAAAAAGAAATGGAAAGAGTAACAGTTTGGTGAAAACCGTTACAAGGAAAGAGATGGTCTAGATGACTTGTTAATGGTTTTAACGCAGCAACTATTCTTGTGCATTTTTCTGCATTTCTCTAAATGTTCAAAAGGTTAAAGTTCATGGATGTGAAAGAATATAGAATTCAATTTAATTTACCGAAGGAAAAGTTAGAAGCCTTCCTGATACCAAGTCTTTGGACAGGCCAAGTAAATATTTCTGATATGACTGTACGCTGACTTTCATTTATCAGAAAGATTCACAACAAGATTGATTATCTGACAGGAAAGATGAGCAAATTCAGATGGAAAATCAAGACTCTTATTTTTGCCTTCCAAAGTAACTAAACATTATGTCATTTCATTTTACCACAGGACATAATAAAATCTCTTTTTCTTAAGCCTTTAAATCAAGACAGGTTAGTTTCCTAAAACAACATGACGTAGCTCATCCGTTTTGTTCTCATAAAACTCAATGGAATTCCCTCTCCTGCCTTTGTTCTGCAAGAGATCAGTCATTCCAAGTGACTCCCAACCTTACACATAAAAGTCTTTGAATTTTGAAGAGATTGAAGAGGGACAGAAACATGACATTTAAACCACACACATGTGTTTGCTGAGAACACATCCAGTAATCGTCCACTTGGATGACTGCTTCTCTGCACATCATTCTCTTCCCAGATAAGTGATCTTTTTGCCTTATTTATAGAGCAATTTATTGAATGCAATGATTATTTTCTTTTAAAAAGTATCTAGCAAGACATGATATTTAGGCAGAAATAAAAAATCTTGTCCTTTTCTTCTGAAGACTATATATAGGACTTAATGTTTCAGTGTAGTAGTATTGCACATCCGAATGACTTTGTCCATCACAGTGTCCTCATGAAGAAAGAATGATATCTCTACTGAAGCATCTAGAGTCTCATTGTTCAGAAAATTAAACAAAAGAACTGAGATAATTAGTCTGATTTCCACATTAATACGTATTTTATCCTCCATGGCCAACCCTACTAGTAAGTTAAACCTTGCTTTCCCTCAAAACTAGAAAGAGACAACTGTCCAAGGGAAATGTTGCTTCTAGAGGGAACTGTCTCACACTTACTATCCATCCTTGCAGGCAGTGTGGGTGCAACACAGCCAGGATACTTTATGTCCATAGGCAAAAATACCTGGCAACAACAGTAGATGAAGGCAATACAGCCAAGATTATCACAGGAACAATTCTCTTTTTGCCAGTCGGGAGCTTTCCCTGTGGTTGTGGATAGCGAGTGTCTTGGGTGCTTACAACATTCAAACAAGTTTAACAGAAGGATTTTTCATCTCAAAATCCAGAGGCACTTTGCTGCGTTTACCATGATGACTTCACAGCCCCTCCCAGCTCTTACTGAGGTACAAAAAATGAGCA
This sequence comes from Phaenicophaeus curvirostris, assembly GCF_032191515.1. Classification (NCBI taxonomy): domain Eukaryota; kingdom Metazoa; phylum Chordata; class Aves; order Cuculiformes; family Cuculidae; genus Phaenicophaeus; species Phaenicophaeus curvirostris. Next base: position 75,097,208 of record NC_091395.1, read on the forward strand.
GACTATGATGGCAAGATAGAGGAAAGCTGGAAAGGCAGAGGGCAAAGTAAAGGTGAAGGTTCAAGAGAAGACATCCTAGCTTCCCCCAGCTTCTTTCTTGAATCTTCACTTCCCCCCCTACTCCCTTCAGCACTCCATTATCCACATATAAACCTGTGCCTGTTGCATCTTTATCATCCCTTAGTTCAATTGTACTCAAAGAAGTGAGGAAAATTTGCATCTGCAGCTCCACTTGTGCCTCTTCATTTATGGTCAAAAGTGCTTCTCTACAAATGTTTCTCTGTTCACACATGAATAGATCTGTATGCACACCCCCTTCCTTGCTTAAAATTCTCTTTGAGTCTATAATTACATAGTAAGTCTTTCAGACTGCCTTTCTCCTGCTGTGCTTCATAGCAAACACTTTTTTATTGGTTTTGTTTTAATCTTTTCTATTTCTTCCACAGATTGATTGCACATTTTTACAGTTTTGGCATTTACACCGGAATAATGATGTTTTTACGCTGTCCATTTCTACAGATGCCACTGCACCCTGATGATTTTGCATCAGAATGGGTTTTTCACAATGCTCTCCAGACAGTCACAATAATGCCTGATCATCAGTGGGGATGTTGGTACACTCAGATTTAACTCTGATCCTGCTGAGGTGTAGAAAAAACTACCCAAAGCATGAAAACCATGCACTAAATACTATGCAATGGTCCTGGGAATATTTTTAAAACCTTTAACTCAGGCTGCCTGGGGTCAAAATTTGGCCAATCCTGAGTTGTTCATTTAACTCAAAAATGCAACAGGGTTGTGAAACTTATGGAAATTAAGATATAAACTGCTTCTTTTTTTATATATACATCGCTTAAAGCCACATCAAACTAAGAAAAATCTGTAGCTGCCTTAGGGAAAAGAAGTGTTTCAACGAATCATGTATATCAATGGTTGGACTTGATGATCTGATGGGTCTTTCCCAACCTGGTGATTCTATGATTCTATGATTCTATAATTATGAAATAAATGACTCAGAGCTGTCAACTATTCAAGCCTGCATTAGGCAGTGGAAAAAGACTCGCAGAAGCCTGATGTCTGGACATAACTAATACTGACAACCAATCCCCTTACCCTATAACTCTTTAACCTATCAGCCAACTTCAATAAACTGTTTTTGATGGAGAGCAGTCTCAGAAATTGTGCAACTTTTTATGCTTATAATTATGTGACTACATAGAAGGGGGAGATTCTGTTTAATGTCCTCTTCAAAAGAAGAATGCACTCAAGTGCTCACAAAAAGCCACACATCAGCAAAACAAACACCACTATTCCTTTCTTTGTGAACTGACCTCTGCATCTCACTGTAGCATTTCCTTAGAGACAGAGGTTCCTGGTGCTCAACCATGGCTATTGCTGAGAGGAGCTATTTCATGTCATAGATTCATAGAATCATAGAATCATTTGGATTGGAAGCAACCTTAAAGATCATTTAGTTCCACCCCCCCCCCGCCATGGGCATGGACACCTCCCACTGGATCAGGCTGCCCAAGGCGCTCTCCAACCTGGCCTTGAACACCTCCAGGGGTGGGGCAGCCAGGTTCCCTGGGCAACCTGGGCCAGGGCCTCACCACTCTCAGAGTGAAGAAATTCCTCCTTATGTTTAGTCTAAATCGTCCCCTTTCCAGTTTATACCCATTGTCCCTAGTTCTATCACTACAAGACTTTGTAAACAGTCCCTCCCCAGCTTTCCTGTAGCCCATTCAGGTACTGGAAGGTCGCTATAAGATCTCCTCAGATCCTTCTCTACTCCAGGCTAAACATCCCCAACTCTCTCAGCCAGTCCTTGTATGGGAGGTCCTCCAGCCCTCTGATCATCTTTGTAGCCCTCCTATGGACCCGTTCCAACTTCACAGAATCACAGAATCACAGAATAACCAGGTTGGAAGAGACCCACCGGATCATCGAGTCCAACCGTTCCTATCAAACACTAAACCATGTCCCTCAGCACCTCAACCACCCGTGCCTTAAACATCTCCAGGGAAGGTGACTCAACCACCTCCCTGGGCAGCCTCTGCCAGTGCCCAATGACCCTTTCCGTGAAAATATTTTTCCTAATGTCCAGCCTGAACCTCCCCTGGTGGAGCTTGAGGCCATTCCCTCTTGTCCTGTCCCCTGTCACTTGGAAGAAGAGGCTATATCCTTCTTATGTTGAGAATTCCATAACTGTACACAACACTCCAGATGAGGTCTCACATGAAAGGAGTGGAGGGGCTGAATCATCTCCCTCACCCTGCTGGCCGTGCTTCTTTAGATGCAGTCCTGGAGTTGTGTTCTACTTCATGTAGAAGCTCTGCTATAATTTTAAATTATTTTCTTCTAAAAACAAAAATTTCATTATGAGACTACAGGGTAAAATATGACATTGAGCCTCTCTCAGGAACAGAGCACCACAAAGATAGATTTAAAACCATAACTGATAAAATAAGACATGATGCAGTGATGGTTTTGAATACTCATGATTTAGATGAAGCTGACTTGGACTCAGACCACAGGAATCTTAAGAGTTTGTGGCAAGTGTAATGCTAAGGGGTGCCAAGCATGTAATTTTCTCCAATTAAATTAATTACATGATTGGTGATCAATTACTGCAGTTCTGAAAAATGACTGGGAATCCCTCATCCATGGATATTCGGAATGACTGTCTAAAACTTTCTGTCAAAGAGATATGATAATCCCTGCTCTGGATGGAGTATCATACGCACAAGCTCTCTCATTTTCAGTTGTCTTCTGGCAGGTTGTTTATAGATGTATTAAAATGGCCTCACAAATGTGAACAAATTCCCTTCTTATGCATTTTTCTCACAACTTCCGGAAAGCTGATAAAATCATCAGGCTTCCAAGATGTAGGAACAGTAGACCAGGATAAATCCTTCCTTCCCTATCTGTACATGCCTTCAGATATCTGATCTGCAACACTGAGACCGAGCACTAAAAAGCAATCTGAACTTCATTGTATTTAAGCACCAGCAAATCTTTATGCTGTCACTGTGCAGGGACTAGTTGGAAAATTAATCTGATAGTCTTTTGAAAGTAAAACAGATGAGATAAGGAGCCTCATCCTCTCAGATGGGGAAGAAAAACACGTAAGGAAAGCCGATTACCTCTGTCTCAGTATCCCCCTGATTTGCTACAAACACTGTGCTTAGCCAAAGCAAAGCTGTCTGGATGCAAAAGTATCCTGTGATGGCACAAAAACTCAATCGCCGTTGTTAAGTGGGAACATGAAATCCTGAGGGAACCATGAAACATCAAAGAGGTGGGAGTTTTATCAAGCAACTGCCTGGACTGTATCTAGGGCTGCAAATGAGTCCACTGTTCATGGCTCTGCAAAATAAGATGAATACAAAAATGTTGTAGGGGCATAAAAATGGTTTCTCCAGCAGAACAGCCCTTCTGTACATAAGACTGTGAGACGTTCAGGAAAGAAGACTCTGGCAGAAGGAGAAGCAGCTGCCAGATAAAGTCCATTAATCTCCAAATCCAACAAAACCCATTCACAGGCAGGGGACGAAGAGCAAGCATCTGGAAGTCAGGACACTGCACAAGGAAAGTCAGGAAGGCACTTCCAGCCTATGGGAATAGGAAGACACATTTAATATATGTCTTTATATACACATAAATCATTTCAGAAGGTTGCAGAAACCCTGAAGACCTTAAAATAGCATGATGGGCATTCACTGCAAGGCTTCATTGGACTCGATGATCCAATGGGTCTTTTCCAACTGTAAGGGACTGCTACCATTGAACTGCTTTGGCTCAACATCGCTGCCAACCCCCCCACGATCTCGTAAGGGATCTTTATTGCAATGAAAAGCTAATCTCGTGAGCGCTGCCAAACTGTCCCCAATGGAAAAACCATGACATCCACCCGAAGTGCACTTATCAAGTTGAACACCAGTGCACGACAATGCCTTCCTGGACCACGACATCTACCCGAAGCATGCTTATCAAGTGGCACCTGGGCATGACAATGCATTCCTGAAAATGGTTGGACTATTCGGGGAAATCATGGACTGGAGCAATAAATGGGGGAGCCTCTGGCTTCTTCACTGCTCGGTGGACTCGGGGTGCTCGACTTCGTCATTGCTTGCTTCTTCGTTGCTCGTGGACTCAACCTTGTGTGTGTTGCTGTGTGTGCCTTCCCCGGACTTCCTGGAGCTTGGAACATCATCATCACCCCGTGGCTGTGTCTTCATCATCACCTGCACCGAGACCGATCCAACGGGACATCGCTGGATTCGTGGTGGTGGTAATTAGCTGCATCTCTACCATCTTAGGGATTCTAACTTTTCCTTTCTTTTCCTCTCTGTCCTGTCGCTGTTGTCAGTTGTTAAAATAAAGCTCACAAGATTGTATGGCATCTGACCTCGTTTGTGCCTTAATCTTGGTCTCTTGGGATCGTTTAAGAACCCTCCCTGATATTGGATCGGGACACCAACCTAGTGATTCTATGATTCTATGATTCTATTCATCTTTGGGGGCAGCAAATGAACTAACATCTTGTTGCAATGGAGAAGTTTCAGCTGCAGCTCCTGGTGTAATTCCATATGATAATCTCAGCTTCTGCTCATCAAGCTCAGCAAGAACCTCAAGACAGTACAGAGCAAGAGAGAAAACTCTGGGATTTTGTGAAGTGCTTATATCCACACCCACAGAAGACCAGAGTTTAGGGCCTAGCCTCAGACATCAAGACTTGAATGTGTACTTGAAAGTGCTTGCTAAAAGCACTTTCAGCTCAAGAAATGTGTAAGATAACATGCAGAAGTAGCTTTAAGTATACTATTCTGAAGTCTGTTCTCCTCCAGACCACCAAGGAATCACAGAATCAAGAAAGAGTCAGGGCTGGAAGGGACCTCTGGAGCTCATCCAGTCCAATCCCCCTGCTAAAGCAGGTTCACCTGCACCAGGATGCACAGTAATGCAGCAAGATGTGACTATCTCCAGAGAAGGAGATTCTACAGCCTCTCTGGGCAGTCTGTTCCAGTCCTCCATCACCCTCACAGTCAAAAAGATTTTCCTTATGTTCAGGTGGAACTTCCTGTGCCACAGTTTTTGGCAATTGCCACTAGTCCTGTAGCTAAGCACTGTTGAGAACTCGAATCTGGCCCCACCCTCCTCCTTCAGAGAACCTCCAAGAGCTTCTCTGTCTTCTCTTTTCCAGGCTAAACACACTCAGTCATTCAGCCTTTCCTTCTAAGAGAGATGCTTCAGCCTCTTCATCATCTTCGTGGTTGTCCAATGGACTCTCTGCAGTAGTTCCTTGTCTTTCTTGAACTGGGGAGCCCAGAATTGGACATGGGACTCAATGGAACTTCAGCCATTGACCACAGACATTCAGCATTCATGTGAAATTTAGATTTTATGCAATACATCTTCATGACAATAAGAAGGACCTCACAGAACAAACAAGGGCAAACATGGGCACTGCCCAGTTTACTTCAAGCTCATTGACTGGTCTGGGATACCTAATTACTGTACTTATCCTGTTTCCAGTCATGAATATCTCACAGCTTTTTTTCTCAGAGGTTTCTGTTGGGAAGGGGATCTCAACGGTTAAATTATCTATTTATGAAGCCTGCCAAGATTTTGCAGTATTTACATGGGGGCACTTTTAGGCAGAAAATTCTAAAATTAACCATTTGGCCTTCCTAAAAATACCCTTCCAGACTTGAATAGTTCCTGTTGATGAGACATGAATACAAAATACATTTTAATTTCATACAACCAAACAGAAGAAAAAGAAAATGTTTTTCCCTCTAAAGAGGGAGAGAAGTATTTGCTCGAAGTGGCAAGTCTCACATTTCAACCTTGCCACCTCTAAAAGGTCCTGCTTGGTGAATCATCAAGTTTATGGGGGAAGGAGAAACAATCACTAAGACCTCTGCACTTGATATTTCAGGTGGAAGGCACATCTTTTTTTGATTAAAATATTGCCTCAAAGTAAGACATAAAAGGGGATGTATATTGTTGGTTTTGTAAAGTGTTTGCTATGGGTTTTTGTGATAAAATCTGGGTTTTGCCTAGTATATTAAAATCCTGCCTCCATGGAATTAAGAATTTTCAAACGATTTCTAAATCTTCAGAATTTCATCCATCATCTTATCCTTTCTGTTTCTTCTCCAACCTTTAAATAAAGGGTGCTGTGTATTAACAAACAAACCCCTCAGTTCCCTTAAAAAACAGGCACTGATACCAAGAGCTTTTTTCAGATGTCCAGCTGGATTAAAACCATGTAATTCCTTCAAAACTGGCAGAGGTAAGATTATCCTTGACTTGATTGAGGCTTTCTGCCTTCCTCTGACGTAGTCAGAGCTTGGCACTGGTTGGAAACAGAGTCCAAGCTCAGGCAGTGGCACTAGCACAGATGACACTTGAGTTGAAACAGAGGTATAGGCTTGTGAAGACAGCTCAAATGCCTCAAATAGAATTTCTTCACTATGAGAGTGGTGAGGTACTGGCACATGTTGTCCAGGGAAGCTGTGGCTGCCCCATCTCTGGAGGTGTTCAAGGCCGGGTTGGATGAAGCTTTGAGCAACCTGGCCCAGTGGAAGGGTTGGAACTGGATGATCTTTAACGTCCTTTCCAACCCAAACTATTCTATAATTATCAAATATCTTTCCTACTTCATATGATACTGCAAAATGCCACAATTCTTTTGGAAAACAGGCTTGCAGGACCCCGAGACTACACTTAGCCATTTCTGTCAAACACGTGAAGTTCTTTTATTGTTTCCAAAATCCCACGTCTTTTCCTGTGTGAAATCAATTGTAACACTTTTAAACGTTCCTTGGAGACACTATTCCAGCTGATTTTTGGAAACCTAAATTATTTCACCGGTAAGCTATCATCTTGCTGAACAAAATAATAACCACAGTCAGGTTTGTTCACATTCATTCCCACAACCGAGATTCCAGAATTATTTAAAAGTAGTCTTAATCTTCCTTGATGTGAAAAGGCTTCTTGAATACCCAGAATCAGCTTGTTCCCCACGCTAACCACTTCCTGATCTCCTACAACGTTATGACAATCAGGGATCTGCACACTGACTCTTTTTAAAAGTAACTATCGTTTCAACAGTCAAATGGAGCCGTGCTTGCTGTGCTGGGGGATCAACCCCACATGTCCTAATTACTTTACATGCTTAAAGCAATTTTGCCACCAGGGTAAAAAACTTTCTGAATAAATCACCCCTAGATGACGTTCGCTAGCCCACTTAGGTTTCTGAAGAGTTCCAGTGAGACCAGGTATGGAACGATTTTTACAATCTGATTGAGAATACTTTAGATGGAAATAAACTGACTTTTAAGTCTCCATCTCAGGGATGTCTTCTGGGACTATTACTTGTTTGTGCATGCAGGATCCTACGCGCTAGCTGATGAATGAGTCATCCTGCCTGCCACCTTATCTGCACAATACCATGCAATTTGGCAAGTGTGGTCGCATCAGAAAGTGATTTTACTACTCCTGGCTCCCCAGGCTAAAACCTGAAGCAGAAAAATAAGACTTTTTGTGTGTGTATGTGTTATGAAATTCTAATACACTTTTTTAATTGCTGGTTCTGATTTACAGATAAAAAACTGTCAGGAAATAAGCCTTCATTTTCTTAGTGGCTCTTTTGCTCTTTCTTATCTTAAAACTGCATCTCCAGTTTATTCTGGAAATAAGTTTTTCGTCTCCTCAATGGTAAAACCTTTCTTTATATATTTGAAAGGCAATGCAAAGTTGGTTTTATATTCTTATCTATGCAAGAAAAACCAAGCCCAGGACCTACATGCACTCAAGTTTAGGCAAAAACGAGCAAAGCACTCCTAACATCGGACAAGACCCATGCTAGCATCTTTGCTACTTCATGTATTACCACTCATGGAATACTTAGTGCAATCTCTGACTTATGCAATTGCCTCTGTTTTAAAAACCTGTATTTTCATCCAAGGTAACACTACGTGACCCATACCAGATAACGTAGGCAGGTGACAAAATGCCTGCAGTTTCCGTTTGAGTGAATGCCTAAGTTTTAGAAAAAAAAGATTTCTTTTATGATTTAAAGAAAGCAGATGATGAAGAATCATGAAGCCTCCAGGGAAGTTCATTTCTTTCACTATTAAAACATCTATTCTTTATTTCTATTCTGAATTTCCCCAGCAGTTCACTGTAGCCTGACCTCCACCTATTACGGTGTCCTTTTCTCCTAGATTAAAGACCTAAATTGTCTCAGAAAGATTATTTCTGTAGAGATACTTGAAGAAACGAGACCAAGTCAACTCTTAACTGCTAAGGTGAAGCTGAAGAGAGAAAGCTTTTAAATCTCGATTGAAGTTATAGTTTAAAGACTATTTGTTGCTGCTTATTAAAAAACCCTTCAAATTTTTTTTCAGTATTCTCATTGAAATATAAATATCAGGCTTGAGTAAATACATTTGTAATTGTCCAATTAAGTCAGCACTCAAGACAATCTGACCTGTCTGATAATCCTCCTTTAGTATGTCAAATATATGGCATTAGGCATATATTGAAGTTTCATGCTACTTCACTGTTTCTCCATCATCGCTTTGTTGTAACACTCAGTAGATGTTATTGACACTTTCAATGCTGCACTTTTAGATTCCCAGAGGAAAATGGTTTGTATACAGGTAGACAAAGGAAAATACTGGTGTTTATGCCCCTAGCTGATCAGAAAATAGTTAACCACAGGGGTGGAATAAAGTCACAAATGCAGAAAGTATCAGTTCTCCTTGGGAATGGGTGAAAGGTAGACTGGAAGAAAGTGCAAGCTTGATCCTACTGCCTCTGAACTCTTGTTATATTTAAGGATTCAATAGCACCAAGTTCATTGATTATCTTACTCTTCTTGTCTTTCCTTGTCTGGTTATGGGAATGTGGCAGCCCTGAAACTGCTTGGAAAGCTGATCCAGCCTGGCCAAATAAAACCTATCAATATGGGAACATCACATCTATCAGCCTGTGGATAGTTCACCTCTTATTCCAGCTGCATAAAATCTAAAAATCTTTCATTTATATCAACAGAGATATTACAGTGCTATTTCTTCACTGTGCCCTTGGTGACATGGCACTACACTGCATACATAAGCAGTCACCCAGCAGACCGTTTCCTTTTACCTTTGTTATTGCAGTCATTTTGTGCCCCCCACCCCCTTTATTTTGGGTCTAACCTCCTAGACTGTTTTAATTCATGGAGAACTCATAGATGAATGCAGAATGCACCATTTCCACTTTCCCTTCTTGATAGCCTAGTTTACTATTCAAATGCTTCTGTATCACTATGCTAAACTCAGGAGCCTGGTACAGTTAAAAACTTTTATCTCACTTCTCAGTTATGTTGTCCATACAGATCGAATCTCTTCGAATTTGTTTGCAGCACCTGATTTAGACACATAAGTTCACTTTGGTAGAAGTCAAGACATAAACGGTGCAGACGTTGCCTTCTGTAATCTTTAAACCTGAGCCATCTTAATATGTACCTACCCAGTTTGCTGCACACGAGGACTTTCCAGGCAAAGACACACTAGTATGAGGGGATTTAAAGTCACACAGCATCTTCACTGCATGCAAGATCACAAAGAAGATCTGTTCTCACCACAATTAATCTGTGGAAGCTCTGAAAAATTCCCCTCTTTTCTCGTCAGCAGACTCCTACCGCTGTTATTAGCTTTCGTTCTCTGATCAGTGCAATCTACTTCAAAGGAAGATAAAACCTATGAGTCACAGCTACTTGCAATGTCCTGTATCACGGGATAAATTTATTTTCTCACCAATGTGATGGATTAGCAAAAGCCCAGGTTGCTTATGTCTGAGTAAACTGCTAATATTCTAAGTCCTGATAAAAGACTAATGCTTTCTTACGGGGCAGTTGCTAAATCTACTTTTTTATTTTTCTTCTTTTATCTTGCAATCGCATCACCTCTAATTCTTTTGTCCCAGCCCCTCCAAAATGCTTATCAGCCATAAGGTACCTGAGAAGAGCAAATGTTCAACTATTTCACTATGGCACAGGATGCTTTTGATAAGCTTTAAGATGCACCTGTGAACAGAAATTAGGGAAAAGTGTGTGCCAGGACACACCATTCTAAGATGGGCTTGCTGGTGGCATCCACCTTGCACAGTTGACTTGAATTAGTCCACTTGGGACAATACCTGTTTCATTTAATTGCATAGAAAACATTTGCACAGGGTCCCTTCCCTTACTAGTTATAACTGTGCTGGACCATGGGACGAAGCTGCTGAAAACAAGGCTGATAACTGTAAATGTGATATGATCACACTCATGGGCCAGCCTGGGTAGGAAATCTCCTCTGGATATCCCAGGAGTAGATAGGCTTGAGACAGCTTTGTGTAGTTCCTCAAGCGCATCTCCAGCTAGTCTGAGAAGCAGAATTCAAATTGTTTAAGGTTTTCTGAGAAAAAAATAACAAACTCCCTATGGCCCCTTAATTGCCTAAAAATGCAAAGGCAAAATTTAAGCAGGAACTTTGGAAAGCAGGGGCTTTGTCCTTTCTATAATTTTCAGTGATATCTCTGTTACAGTTGTTGCTCTGCTCAGCCTTAGAGGAGTGTTGCATGGATAAGCGACATCTGAGTGCTAGTCATCATTAAGTAGATCCCATAAGTACCATGAATAGATGAGTGATTTTTGAAGCAAGCCCTGGAGACATGAAAGAACATCTTGCACAGGGTGTGTCTTCTGTTTAGTTTCTCTTTTGACAAACTCTCCTTTTTGGGATGGCATAAGGACACCAATTGAACTTGTGTTAAGCAAACCATGAAAATTATTCTACTCAAGGCATTTAAACAACCACCCTGAAAGGTTCAAATCCAGATAGTTCCAGTCCTTCGGGTTCATCTTTCGTATTTTTCTGGGGAAAAAAGAAAAAAAAAAAAAGTGGCGGACAATATACCAAGCTCTGAGCTTTTGTTTGCAATACCTAAAGAAAATGCCTGAGGGTGAAGAAGAAGGAAAAGAAAAAGGCAAAGTGCTGAATATAGAGCTTCTGTCCCATCACACCCTTGCCTGCCTGCTTGTGCCTTACTTCCTACACGAAGTTGTTCCACAAAAATGGGCATTTCGCCCTCTTGAAGTAGAAGCTTCATGATGAGACAGGGCCTGGAAGAACCATTAAATGAACACAGAATGTTTGGGTGTGGAGTGTGTGTGAAGCATTTCTCTGGATGCCCAGCGGTCAAACTTCATTCAGAGCAAAGTTCATTATGAACCTATTGCAACTGAGAAGACGGTTTTGCTTGAGATAAATATGAGATCTCTTTCCTGCTTTCTTGTCTTATGATTGTCCTTTGACCTTTCAAAGATTGAATAGTAATCCTCATTCTGGGGTTGAATGGAGCATCTGATTTCATCACCTCCCTTAAATAGTAGGGAGGAGAATATGAGGAGAATAATGAGCTTGCAAAAGCACAGAATTTACTATGCGCAGGAGTTATACATTTTTCAGCTTCTTCTGCTAATAGTCCTTTCTCTACAGCCTCTAATTATTACTCCTAGTGCAATTCCTTAGCTAGAATAAGGGAACTTCTAGCTAGATTTGAGGGACTAAGAGTAAGTCTGCCCACATACTGAGGACTATGGGGAAGAGGCTATAATCAGTCACCATCAAGTAAAGTTGAATAGCATGCAAAGAGGGTGTTGTAGGACATTCACAAAAGATGTTTCCAGCTGCCTGAAAGGGCAGCTAGTGCAACGAGGCAATTGCTCCCACCTTTAAAACATTTTTGTTCTATTCTGTCTCTTTTTTCTCTTCTTAAATATTTCACCCAGTTCCTACAGGCAACTTGTTAGCTGAAAAGCACCACCTCCGAGAGGCATTCAGTCATCCCACCCTGCAAACCTGGATACTGCTGGCAGGTTCCCAAGAGTGCATCTGAAGGGCATTCTATGAGTGGCAGGAGAAGGCTCTCCAAACTTCACTATTTGGGGGAAGTGGGGCTTGTGATTTGATCTGTTTGCATCTTGATCTGTTTGGCACAGATGTCCTAGGGGAGATACATTCACAACTCTGGCAAAGTGTGAGAGAAGGAGGGTTGTGTTACACCACAGCCCCTTTCTGTTCCCCCTCACTATGGTTCCTTGTAGCTCTTGCATTCATATAGGGTTTTTTCCTGCACTGGATGCTGGCTTGGTTTGTTTAGTGCCATCACAGCAAATGTTATATCATCCAAAGTGTGTTCCCATGCAACTTTTGCAGCCCCATGCAATAATTTGGAGGCCTTCCAAGAGGACGTCCTCTGGGAGCCATCTCTGCAGCCAAATAGCTTTCACTGCTATGAAACATTTCCTGATCACTGTGTGTTTGTTCCCAAGGGGACACCCTCAGCATTTCCTTTCCAGCTGGTATCTGCCCCCTTCGCACCCTTTGGATGGATCCCTGGGCATCCTCATTCCTGGTCGTTTGGTGACATGCTTATGCCATTAACAGTTTTGAAAGGATGGGTCTCAAATTCAGATTTAGGTCATTAAACAAACAACCTCTTGCTTAGTGCTGGTGCTGTGATGAAGGTTCCTGTTGACAGATGCACTCGCATGCCCTGCCACCAAGTTCTGCATTTCTGAGCTGTGTATTTGTCTCCTCACAGAAATAGGAGTCCTGTTGCTGTATTTTTCCCTCTGGTTCAACACTATCAGACAGAGAAAGGGGGCAGAGTGAGCCTATAAGTTATCAAAAGGTGTTAGAGGTCATGAAATAAACTTCCTCATACGTGCCCTGCAACTCCGTGCACCCTGTATTGCTGTGAAGATGCAGGATGTATTTTTAATAAAGACTAGGAGATGAAGTGTGAAAGGGCAGTATCATAGGATATCATTTAAGGAGAAAGCTTTGCATGGTCAGAACGTAATAAAGCAGAGCAGCAATATAGCTGCCCTGACCAAGAGGCTCACATCCAGAACCCTGGTAGAAACAAGACTTTTCCTCTGTTTTCCATCAGCTTTGAATCAGTGGTGGACAAAGGCTAGAAAAAGTCCCAGTCCATAACACAACATACTACGTTGCCTCTGCACATGGAGTTCAGTGAGCTCTTCCCCTCAATGCACGAACATTAGCAGCTTTCTTTTTTCTTGTTTTCTTTTCTTTAATTTTTTTGGCTGGATTTTTACTTCAGATTGTTAAAAACAGTAAAATATTGGAAAATACTGAGAGGATGCAATATCATTTAGGATAAGACATTTTACACTAATTAGCTTAATTCCTTTGAAAAGGTAGGGGAAGGTATTATGCATTCCTGAGACAATGTTAGTTCTTGAAGAGAATAAGACATTTCAAGAAACAACCAAAACAAAAAGTGTGAGAAAGACCTGTCACTATGGCAACAATGTGTATCAAATTGATGTCAAACATTCTGTGAAATAATATCACCAAGTTGTAAAATGTGATGATGAAGCAGGGTACAAAAGGAGTCTGTCAGTGTTTTATTTATGCTATTTTTTATATACCTACTTGCCTGCGTGGTATGCATACATTAAACCCACACTACCACCCACAGCACACAGCTGTCCCTCTGAACTGTCTTAGCTCTACTCCAGAACTTCAGGGGAGGAAGGACAAGGAGAAGAAAAGAAAGGGAAACAGCATTCGGATTTGGAAAGAAAAAATAACACTGCATCATTTAGTGCCAGGGGGACATTAGTTGAATTGGTGGACATCAGAACAATCAGTTCTTACCTCAGGTATTTGCTCTACAGGTTTCAATATTATAATTCCAGATTTGCACCAGGAAGTGAGATCAGAATAAACCTAATATGTTCCGTGTTAATACCTTGCTATTTCACTTGTTTACTCTGCAAGTGTGAACGCACTGTCTGAAGAAACAGGGTTGGACATGCTGTGTGCAACTAAGTCAGGAATCACAGAATAGTTGAGTCTGGAAGGGACTTCTGGAGGTCATCTAGTCCAACCCCTCTGCCCAAGCAGGGCCATTCAGAGCTAGTTTCCCAGGATGACGTCTAGATGACTTTTTAAGATTTCCAAGGAATGAGACTCCACAGTCTCCCTGGGTAACCTGTGCCAGTGGTTGGTCACCTTCACTGTAAAACAATGTCTCCTGATATTCTGAGGGATCTTCCTGTGTTTCAGTGAGTGCCCATTGCCCCTTGTCCTCTCACTGGGCACCACTGGAAAGAGCCTGGCTCTGTCCTCTTTGAACTCTCCCTCCAGATATTTACAGAAATCAATGAGACCCCCACTGAGCTTTCTCTTCTCCAGCATGGGCAGTCCCAGCTCTCTCAGCCCTTCCTCACAGCAGAGACTCTCCAGTTCATTCATCCACTTTGTGGCCCTTCACTGGGCTCTATCTAGTATGGTCATGGCTTTCTTGTACTGGGGATCCCAGAACTGGACACAGTACTTCAGGAAGGATTGCCTCCCTTGACCTTCTGGTGCAGAACACCATTGGCTTTCTTTGCCACAAGGGCACACTGCTATTTCATGGTCAACCTGGTGTCACCAAGGCCCCTGGGTCCTTTTCTGCCAAGTCGCCTTCTAGCTGGGTGGCCCCCAGCACGTACTAGTGCCTGGGTTGCATGTGGGTGATCCTCTACAGGTGCAGAAGCCCCAGCTAGGTGACCAAACATTTGATTTGTTTTCATCCCTCCTATTGCAAAAGGAAAACCAAAAGCTGCTGATGCATTTTTGTGCTTGTGGACACAACTGAATCATAGAATCATAGAATCATGGAATCATAGAATCACCAGGTTGGAAGAGACCCACCGGATCATCGAGTCCAACCATTCCTATAAAACACTAAACCATGCCCCTCAGCACCTCGTCCACCCGTGCCTTAAACACCTCCAGGGAAGGTGACTCAACCCCCTCCCTGGGCAGCCTCTGCCACTGCCCAATGACCCTTTCTGTGAAAAATTTTTTCCTAATGTTCAGCCTAAACCTCCCCTAGACCCAGTGAACCACTCAGAGGACAAAGCTGAGGCTTCTAATTACTAACCTTAGTATTTCTGCCACTGCTAGAAGAAACATCTGTGCCTTTTGATGGGATCTTAGGAAATCAAGAGGAGATATCATGACTTGCAGCAAAGCAAGCAGAAGGGGGAAAGCCATCATCCCTGAAGGCTAGAGTGGATCTGGAAGCAGGCAGTAGCTTTAGCAACCAGCAATTATTTTCCTGAACAAAAGAATGTTTTTCTTCCCATTTGGCACACACTGACTTCTATGTATCTTGCACTTTTTGACCTTCTGTTCCTGCCCTAACCAGGTATAGAGATGCAAGCACATCTACACAGTGTTTCTAAATCCCTCTGATATTCCCTTTCCATTTTTCTGAGAGTACTTATTGAGTTGATTAATGCAAACCTTTGGCTCCAGTGAGCAGTGATCTCATTGTCACAAGAGTGTTATCCTAATTCTGCCATACCCTCTTGACTCACCTTTGCTGTGCTCCCCGACAAATCCCTCCCTGCTCTTATGTTCCTTCTCCTGCCTTGTCCTCTGACCATCAGATCTCATCCCATGGAGCCTGGTACACCTAAACATCTTCCTCAAGCTTGTTGTGGTCCATCTTATCCCACCTATGTCCTTGCATGGACGATTTCTCTTCCACAACCTATGCCAATCTCCATCCTACAAAATACTCCCTAGCTGTCAGACAATAGCCCAGTTTCACAGAATCATAAAATCATGGAATCACCAGGTTGGAAGAGACCCACCGGATCATCGAGTCCAACTATTCCTATCAAATACTAAACCATGTCCCTCAGCACCTCATCCACCTGTCCCTTAACTATTTACTTCAGAACACAACCTACTAAGAGGCCTCTGCAAAGACAATTACACCACAAAGCCATGTAAAGAAACAAAAAAAACCAAACCCAAAACATAGATAGATGCTCTTGTAAATCCATAAAGACAAAACTGAAAAATTACAGCTGCTGTAAATCTGAGCAGCCTCCTTGTTCCAGGTGGCCCTTTGGTTCATTGCACCTCCATGGGAAGAACTGTGTTCCTACAAAGTATATGACACCTTCGTGATGACCTCGGCTACCTATCAATTTTAGGCTAAAGCTGAACTAAAACATCGCACAAAATTATCTAGATTGATCAGAGGGACCTGGGTGTGTTGGTTGACAACCGACTGAATATGAGCCAGCAGTGTGCCCAGGTGGCCAAGAAGGCCAATGGCATCTTGGCTTGGATCAGAAACGGCGTGGCCAGCAGGTCCAGGGAGGTTCTTCTCCCTCTGTACTCAGCACTGGTGAGACCGCTACTCGAATCCTGGGGTCAGTTCTGGGCCCCTCACCACAAGAAGGATGTTGAGGCTCTGGAGCGAGTCCAGAGAAGAGCAACAAAGCTGGTGAGGGGGCTGGAGAACAGGCCTTATGAGGAGCGGCTGAGAGAGCTGGGGGTGTTTAGCCTGGAGAAGAGGAGGCTGAGGGGAGACCTCATTGCTCTCTCCCACTACCTGAAAGGAGGTTGTGGAGAGGAGGGTGCTGGCCTCTTCTCCCAAGTGACAGGGGACAGGATGAGAGGGAATGGCCTCAAGCTCCACCAGGGGAGATTTAGGCTGGACATTAGGAAAAAATTCTTTACAGAAAGGGTCATTGGGCACTGGCACAGGCTGCCCAGGGAGGGGGTTGATTCACCTTCCCTGGAGGTGTTTAAGGCACGGGTGGACGAGGTGCTGAGGGATATGGTTTAGTGTTTGATAGGAATGGCTGGACTCGATGATCCGGTGGGTCTCTTCCAACCTTGTTATTCTGCGATTCTGTGATTTGTTGCTGAAGCAGGATTTTGTTCTACACAAAACCAAGTGGGGTTTTTTGATGCTTTATTCCATGTTTCAGTGGATCAAACTTTGCCAAAGAGAACAATCCCATAGGATAAAAATAAGGCTATTTGGGATTTCTTTCCAAGAGGATACCAATTTTGTTCAAGAAAGACTATTTAGAGGAAGCACCTGATTTCAGTGAATTGCCTGGGTTTTAAACAGAAAATTTGTGAGAAAATGGGAGGAAAATTTTGTGATACCATGCATTCCTCTTCCACAAGAAAAACTGGTGTTTTCTCATATGGACCAAACAAAACAGATGCTGCTTCCCATGAGTATCTACTTTTAAATATTGAAGCAAGGATAAACAGAGCCTTCTTTCCTCCTCTTTTGCTGCTGGCCTGTGATTTGCAAAGTCAAATTGCAGCTTTTAACTATATGCATAGTTGGACTAGTTACATCCCAGCAGACCCATTCAGCACCCATCTGTGCTAGCAACCTTAATCTGAAATTAAATCAAAAACCACTCTTCTATGTGATATTTTCTTCTTCCACCCTGGATCTTAGGATTTACCTGGATTGTTTTTTTTGCGGTTTCCTTCTCTGAGGTTCCATCCTCTAGGGTGGCTGCATTTCTGCACTGTTTATAGCTTGTAAAATAATTCAGCAACCTTCAGGGTAAGAACCCTGATGTCCTATCCACTTCCCTAGTCCTTCCTGCCTGCTCTGTCTCTTGAGACCCTTCATGTCATGCTCACTAATGCAGTATAAGATCTTGCTCATAAATAGGCAGTGCTAATCCAATGGCAGATTTGCTGAATTAAGCATGCAGCACTGGGGAAGCACAGAGATAGGTCCTCTCAACCATGAAATGAGGCCACCTAATGCACTGTCACTGAACCATGACCCTGTCACCCTGGTAGGTGAAATCTCTGGTATGTAGTGGGCTTGGGTGGCAGAGATGTATAAGCACCTGATCCAGCTGATGGTTTGGAGCTCTGCAAAAGCCAGGGAGATGAGGAGCTCAGAGGATTTTCAACCCTCTGTTGAGGTGCTCCAATATGTAGATAGGCAAGTGGTCTCATTCCCTTCCTTCTGGGAGATACCAGTTTTATGAGATGAAAGTGTCTATTTTCCTAGAGCTGAGGTTTATTCAGTGTTTTTATTATCCACCTACTAAACTAAGGGAAAAAGAAGAGAGATCCCATTGCATCTTCAACGTCAAGTTACTAGGAAACATGGAAGAGGAAAGAGTATCAGTGTCAATTCTGTATGTATCTGTTGTGTTCTAACATCTGTATGAAAGCCTGGACAAGAAGCCAGCCCTGAATATTTCAATGCCTAGAACTGCAGAGAGGATGGGTGGACCTTTCTTGTTTTGTTTTTTTTTTTTCTCTTTGGAAACAGGCTGAAGAGATGAGCTATTATTTAGAGCTGGCCCTTTGCCAAGCTGCAATTTCAGAACTGCAAACAGCCTGGAGGTTAAGCTCAAGAGAAAGTAAATCTTGTGTTTACACTCAAACAAATGAACATTAGTGTTGTTGCCTGGCTTTCTGGCTTCCTTAGGAAAAAACAATGGGGGGGGGGGGGGGTAGGCTGTGCAAAATTTAGTCTGGATTGATCCACTGTTGTGGTGGAGTAAGAAACATCATGTCTTTCGCTTCCTTCCCTGCCATACTTCCTATGCTGCTGCTTCAGAAGCAGCGCAAGCAATGAGATGGGTCTTCATGATTTAGAGCTTTACATGAATTTTCAAGTGATTCCAACGGGAAAAAATTCTAACAGTGTCATGGGCTATTTTGGGATGTTAAAAGCCCTGGGACAGTTTGGTGAAGAGCCCATGAACAGCAGTGAGATGGTCTAGGTGGAATTTAAGCCTTTTGAACATAGTCCTCTCATTTTATCCAGTGTCTCTCTCCAAGCTCAAACCTGGCAACAGGAGTGACAATAATGTATGGGCAGCTCCATTTCCTAACAAGGGCTGTTTCTTG
Organism: Phaenicophaeus curvirostris; assembly: GCF_032191515.1. Classification (NCBI taxonomy): domain Eukaryota; kingdom Metazoa; phylum Chordata; class Aves; order Cuculiformes; family Cuculidae; genus Phaenicophaeus; species Phaenicophaeus curvirostris. The sequence continues at coordinate 75,115,981 of NC_091395.1, forward strand.
CCTTTCATTATGGGATTTGATGAAGTCAGACCATGGGCTAAACTCCCTCTCTGCGCTTACCACTTCTGATCCAGTAAATGTGCAAGTAAACAAATGTAAAATTAACGGCGTGGATGTGGAAGCACCAATTTGAGACAGGGGACTTTAGAAGCTCTACCACAGAGCAGCCACATGACATGTTGCCTCCTCTTCACCTCTTCATAAGCATTTGTTGGGATGCATTGCTCCTGAGCTTGGAGGAGGTGATCCTTGAATATTAACCAGCTTTCTTGGGTCTCTCCTCCCTCTAGGGCTTTATCACATGATGCCCTACAAGCAGATCTCTGAAGAGGCCAAAGTCTGTACTTCTGAAGTGCAGAGCAGTGAACTTGCTGTGTGCCCTCCTTGATGCCCTAATATTGAACTCCACCATTTTGTGGTCACTGCAGCCCAGGCTCTTGAGATTCACATTCCCCACCAGTCCTTTCTCGTAGGTGAGAACAAGATCCATCATAGCACCTCTCCTCATTGACGTATTCCAGAAACTCTCTAGGTTGCTCGTGCCCTACTACGTTGTCCCTCCAACAGATATTGGTGTGGTTGAACTCCCCCATGAGGACCAGGGCTTGTGAATATGAGTCCACTCCTATCTGTCTACAGAGAGCCTCATCTGCTCCATCTGGAGTGGCCTGTAGAAGACACCCCCTATAAATTCACCCATACCTGCCCTCCCTTTAATCTAACCCAAAAACTCACAGGCAACTCTAGGTGGAGCTCTGTGAACTTCAGCTGACCATTGCCACAGAGGACAATGCCTCCTCCTTGCCTCCCTTGCCTGTCCTTCCTAAAAAGCTGATATCCTTCCATCCCACCACTCCAGTCATAGGAGCCATCACACCATGTCTCAGTGATGTCAATGAGATCATAGTCCTGCAGGCATGTGTCCATCTATAACACATCATGCTTATTCCCCATGCTATTTGATTGCCTGTGTGTCATACAGACCTTCACTTCAGCAAATTGCTATGAGTGTGAGATATAGATGAAGAGGAACTGGGGTTGAAACCAGTCTGAAGAGCACCAAATGTAATAACAAGCACTTTTTCTTCATAAATTAATCCTGAAAATACATGATTTATATGTTAAGCAGCTATTTTGTCTCCTGTCTCTACTTCTCCTTCATGCTTCCCTGGTGATCATGGATGTGAAGAGCTATAGTGACCATGGATGTGAAGAACTTTCATTCCAGAAATGAAAGAAAGAGATGTAATTTTTTTGTTAACTATTGAACTCTGATAATAAAACAAGATAACAAACCCATGCCTGGATTCCCAGAGTAACATGTAAAAAACTGGCTTTGTAAGGAGGTGACATGCTAAATGGAGTAACAACAACAAAAATTTCTTTGGGTTCTTCACTTTGACGAATGTTTTTAATTAAACATTCAGGATATATAAAAAGGTCATTAACTGGACTAAAAATACCCTGTGAACAAAGAACCATAGAAAATAATGGGGCTTGGTGTCTCCCTTTGTTTACTCTGGGTGAGCTTGGAAGTCTTCCATTTGTTTGGATTAGTATTAGTGTCAGTGGAAGTAGAGAACCACTAGTCTTGACTCATTAGTGGCTTCCAACTGCAGCCCCTGGACCTCCCCAGTGGGTGTGGGAAAGATCCTTACCTATTGTCAGTCAGCTAAAATTCATAACACAGATGCCTCTCACTCCACTAATGTACTTTCGCAGCTGCACAGGCTGGAGGAGCTTGGAAATTTCAAGGTCCAGATGCTCAGCTGGTGCAAGCTGATAGTACTCCATTTCAACGTCAGCAGACTTGGCCGTCTCCCCTTGGCTGTGTCGGGAAAGATATCATTTTCCTTCATGTGGTTCCTTGTACTCAAGGCTATTCAACACAACACGTTTAATCAAGAAGCTGCATCTGCCAGGCAGACAAGACTCTGCTGCAGAGCTGCAGTGCATCTAGGGTCAATGTCAATAAATAAGGCAATCAAGTTGATAGACCTTATTCTTACTGTACTAGTGAAGTCCATAGCTTTGTGTACATTTAATATTCGTATATCCAAAGGGCTGAAACAAAAAATGTGGCACAAAGCCAAATGCTCCGCCTTTTGGGGGGGACAAAAGGTGTGTGAGTGAGAGAGAGAAGTTGGAAGATGTTTGAGGACTTCTCCCCCAAGCTACGCTGAAGCACAGACTGAGCAAATGAGCATCCCTGTTCTGAACCAGCCAGACCAAACTTCCTCTGACACATTACAGCATTGCTGCTGCCACTAGGGCTTCTACAACAGAAAAATGGTTTATTTAGTGAATTAATTTTTGGTAGAATTCTAATTTTTCTTAGAAACTTTCTTTCTGGTAAAGAAACCCATTCTTAGAGGTTTTCTACAGAGCCTACTTTAGGCATTTAATAAATGCAGATAAGCAGGATCTTTGCTGTTTGTCGAAGAAAATTGTTCCTCAGAATGGGAAATTAGGGAGGATCATAGTCTCATTCACCTGCTCTGATTCACCAACTGCAGGTCTTTAACCCCTCTCCACTAGCCAAAGGAAGTTAATCTCCTAATAACAAACCTGATTCTATGATTCTATGATTCTAGCACGAAGCAGCCCCAGGGTACTGGGGTGGCACAAAACAAAAGATGATCTCCAGGGCCCCATGTCTTTGTCTCCTTGCATTGCAAACAATAATGCAGACTTCTTGGACAAAAGCCCCACTAGAAGCTTTGCTGTACGAAAAGCTCAGGAACGGTCATCCTGGGAAGGAAACGGCTTGTGAGGAGGGAGATATCGAATCAGGCAGCACACAGTCGTGTTTAGAGAGGGGATTGTGAGTACAATCCAGTCTTCCAAGCTGATACACCAGGGACCCTGGAACACACAGAAACTGCCTACAGCGACCAGGAAGATGTAGAGATGATATAGAATAACTGGAGCTTTGGGACCTAATTGAACCTAAACATGTCAAGGACTGGAACAAGCTGCCCAGGGAAGTGGTGGAATCAGCATCCTTGGAGGTATCTAGAAGATGTGTAGATGTGGCACTTAGGGACATTGTTTTCTAGTGGAATTGGCAGTATTAGCTTAACAGTTGGACTGGAAAATCTTAAGTCTTTTCCAACCTAAATGACTCTATGATCCAGTGATTCTGTTATTTAATGAAAAGGTCCCTAAAGACAGCTCTTCTGAGAAGCCTCCCCTCCTCACCAACTCAAGGCTATCTCATGAAGGAGATGGGGTCCAGGCACCAAAGACTCTAACCCACCTCACAGACAACTCTCAGCTCACTAGCTGGAGCAACTTCCCACCTTCCTGCTTGTTTGTCAATGGGAAATATTATTTCATGAGGATGGTGCCTCTGGCTCATCTCTGCATTTCTGTTACCTGTAGGTAACAAGAGGGAATGGCCGCAAGCTCCGCCAGGGGAAGTTTGGGCTGGACATTAGGAAAAAATTCTTCACAGAAAGGGTCATTGGGCACTGGAACAGGCTGCCCAGGGAGGTGGTTGAGTCACCTTCCCTGGAGGTGTTTAAGTGACGGGTGGATGAGGTGCTAAGGGACATGGTTTAGTGTTTGATAGGAATGGTTGGACTAGATAATCTGGTGGGTCTCTTCCAACCTGGTTATTCTATGATTCTATGATTCTAGGTGAAGATGTACTCTTTTCTCTATACATATTTGAGTAAGAGAAAGCAACCAAACCATAAAAACTGCATCCAAGACATTACTTGGTGCTAGTTCATCTGAAAGTGTATCCAGAGAGAGCAGAAAACAAGATGTTGTCAAAAAAAGTGAATGTATTGACGTGGCCCAGAGGTTTTCTGCAGTGCACAAAGGAAAAAAATAACAAACTACCTCTCCATCTAATGAAAGGAAATGTTTTGTCCACATCTGTTGAAAAGATTAATGAGTCCACTTGAACGTGGTTCACTTCGACTCAAGTTTGTAAATTACAAACATTCCTTTTTTTCCCCAAATATACAACAAAATAAAAAAAAATGCAGTTGAATTTTTAGTTCTGAAAGTAATCAACTTAAAAGAGGAAACTTGGCTCAAAGTGAAATTTAACTCCAAAGGGGAACTCCATAACAATCAAATTTTTGTTCCAGGGCTCTCCAGGTTATCTATATTTTGATATTTTCAGCATAGCCATTTGAAAAATGCAAAAGTAAGGCAGGGCTATAAAACACCCCTCCAGCCAGGAAGATAGTGGGAAAACTTGCATATAAGTGTGCTTTTCCAGGCACGCTACTTAGCCACCTGACTCTCATGCCTGAATTTCAGCACTTCTTTTACTTCAACTCTTTGTCACTGAACCCTTCCCAGCAATTAAATTGTTTCTGCTGGGCTTGCTGGTGTCCCAGACCTGACCCAACCTTTAAGGGCATTGCTTTATGCCTTTAAATTGTCCTGAAGTTACTCTTTGCAGTGACTCCCAGCAGACTTTGCTTAGATGAAGATGGAGCAAGCGTGAACTACTGAGGAGAAGCAGATGTTAGTTGTTTGAATTTTCACATGATTTGTCATCTTTGGACCATGGAACCACTGCCCATTCAGCTGCACAGTCTCTGTGATTTCATTCACTCTGCCTACTCTCTTGTGCTGTTCTAACTGGAAAGAAGGTGCAAGCTGTCCCTATCAAGGATTAAATAGTCTCTTTGGTGTCAAACTATCCAGTGCCAAGGCAGGGAGCAAGCCAGCACAGCAGTACAGACGTCTCTCCTGTGAATGGACGCAGAGGTCATCAGACTGCTGATGTGAAGTCCAGGATAGTGGTAGAGAAGGATTTGGTGAGAATCAACAGTGATGTCTTGAAGGCAAACCAGGACATGGAGGCAGGTTGTAAACAGTGAGGCTCTTTAGGAACTGGTTGTGAATTTATGACCAAATAAGAAGGAATCTGTCTCTCATTTCACTACATCTATCTCTCTGTGTCTTTTTCGGGGGCTTTTTCATGCTCTCGTAAGAAGGTGCACCTGAGATTGCAAGGGCGATGTAGCCATACAGAGGAACCTGGTGCAGGTACAACTATGCCCTATACAGCAGGGGAGGAGGGAGATTCTCTGTGTCTGTACCTGTTAGACCAACACATCCTCCCACCAAGCAGAAGACAGAAAACATAACAAGGAAAGCATCATACCCATCCTTCCCTCCTCAGGGAGTAAATCCATGCTCCCCTTCAGGAAGCCAAGCCTTTTGTCGAAGGTAACAACTCCTAGGTTTTGATTTAGTTGACCAGAGAATCTAACACAAGAGGCAATGTCAGGTCTCAAAGTAAAATAAAACCAACCCCAGTGTAGTACCACTAAAGAAATCAGCACCAAAGCAGAATGTTGCACTGACAGAGAGCATAACTGCTTAGCACTGTAATAGCAGGTGCTTTCTCTTGAAATAAGTTCTGTTTGTTACAGTTTAACATACCACTTGAGACCACACAAATCCCTTTTCTGTGTATTTCCAGTATTGTATTCGGTTTAGTTTTTATTAACAAGATAAAAGAGAGACATTGATTTGAGTCAGCTGGGAGTAGAGCCCAAATGCCTGTCTCAAATCCTAACGGCGTGCTGCTGAGTGCTGAGATGAAGCTGACTAGTCCTGGAAAATAAGGATGAGGATCTGGGGGCTCTTAGGTCTGTTCCAGACTCAGAAGGTGAATGTGGGTGAGAATCACTAGTTTGCATGCAAGTTAGACACCTTCAGATCACTTTAGAATCCATGAAAAGACATAGCAAAGTGTAGTGCTTCTCCTCCTAAACTGGGTTATCGTCAGTCTGTAGGATAAATTTTCCCCTGGAGGCACCTTTTTCTTCTATTTCTCTCTAATGGAAGGTCACAATGACTGGCTTAGAGTGAGACATCTCATTTTAGGTTTCTAACAGCTCAGGGAAATGAATACCCCCATGTAACCTCTCCTTAGTGCCACAACTGTAAAATGAGAATAATGATTTTGTAAAACCTAGGAAAGCTTCAGCAGTGAAGGGTTGAAGAAAGCCTCATGGAAGAATGTGAAATACTCAATAATGATGTATGTGATCCCAGCTTTAATAAAGCCATATAATTCTTTGCTCATGAGATTTCATCTCATCAGTAGATTTACAAAGATATTCAGTAAGAGCAGGACTGCTCATCAGCCATGCTGTGATGCATTGTTCAGAGCCAGTCTGGAGGGACAGATGGATGACAGGAGGAAGTGGAATACCTGCAGAGCACTTCTTCTCCAGCCAGTCCCTAACTCTGCTGTCACTCTCTCTGGAAACTGTCTTGAGGGGGTCTTCAGGTCTTCCTTTAATTATGACCCTGATATAGGAGATCACATAGTATTCACTTTGCCCCTTTTGGGACATCATGCCTCTGAACTTGAACTGATGGTGGAGGACCACAACAATCCATGTGCCCCTTCACCAGTCTGCTCACCCACTCCAATTGATGTCAGGAATTTCTGCTCCTCAGCTTTAGAGTAGTGCATTTGGTGCATTTTGTGTGGGAATTGGAGCAAATAATGCAGCTGGCAGGACCTGCTGAAGGTTTGCAATGAGATGAGGAGGCAACCCTGCTCTTGAACAAACACGCCCTACTTCAGATGCCTTCTACCCACAACAACCTGTAAAGTGACTTCACTATCCTGTCCACTTAGAGGATGTATCTGCAAGTTTTCTGACTTTAGAGACACTCTTGTTTACGCTGTTGTCAATGCAAAGAGGCAGGGTTGGTGTGGATGAAGCCCAAGGGAAACCCTTTGCTCATAATCCCACCCATAAATGACAGGAAGGTCAGAGCTAGTTTCCCTGCATCTGCCAAAGTCATCCCCCTTTCACATCCCTCCCCCTGCTCTTGGGACAGTCAAACCACCCATACCAGAGTCCTAGGGTTCATCAAAATGTTTCTGAAGAACAAATTTTCTGCTGTAAGAAGCCAGATTGCACAAGCAGGCAGATGTTTGCAAGCAAATGTCCCAAGGACAATTAAAATCCCTAGACACATTTTTTTCATAGCTCACATCTCAACCACCATCAGGATGCTCTGACTGCTCACTGGAGACAAAATATATAGAAACAACCAGCAGAGACAATAAGAGGTGGAAATTTCCAAATGATGCCTTACTCCATGAGGAGAGATGAGGTTTGCTTATAGGGAACAACAAAGGAATAATCCTCATTTATCATGAGTTGTAGGAGTGCTCTGAACTCCTACCAGAGATTGAGGCCTTGATATCTATAAAAGCAAAGACACTTTGCTCCTAATTCAAGAATAGGTAGATAAGATATTGCCAGCCAGAAGAGAAAAGGGCCTTGTGGCATCCCTGCATCTTACTGCTATCAGGCAGAGGGAACAACCCTCCTCTGATATCCAAGAAGGCTACAGTCAGTTGTGTCCCTTTTTCATATACACACTTTTACTTGCACACTTTTTCAAGACCATACCCCAGCTTTTCTTTGCTCAAAGAAGTTTGAGCACACACTTCAAAGGATTTATATTGAACCATTTCTTCCTTGTAATTTCCGATCCAAAGAATTATCTCGGCAACCCAGTAGACAGAAACACCTTTCAGGTCTCCAGGGTTTACATCCAGACTGGGTTTGCAGCATGCCCTGAAATCCAGGAAACCAAGGTTGGAATAAGTGGCAATGGGCTTCTTCTAAAGACCAGTAGGATCCTTGGAATATCACAGCTCTTCCCTTCCACCACAAAAGCAGGATGACTTACAGAGGTCCTGCAGACAGATGGACAGGTAGGAAGGTACAGATTTACCAGGGTGTTATAGAATCATAGAATCATAGAATCATAGAATAACCAGGTTGGAAGAGACCCACCGGATCATCGAGTCCAACCATTCCTAACAAACACTAAACCAGGAATGGTTAGACTCAATCCAAGAGGTCTTTTCCAATCTGGAGATTCTATAATTCTATGATTTATTTCAGCACATGAGAACCTGCCATTCTAGCTATGTAGTCATTACAGAAATGATGGTGTGAGACCTTGATGACTCATGTTCAGCACTTTCAAACACCCTATGAGGTAATCTCTTGATATGATTGCCTAAACAAAACTAGTTTTCAGTTCCCTGCATATAACACAGTTTGTTAACGTCACTAGACCACACACTGGCTACGGAAACAGCTCCCTTGGAATTTGAAAGGGACTCTGGACTGCAGTCCTTGGCTTGTCTGTCTACCTGTTGTCTTTCCAAATAATCCTGGGATAGACAATGTAGCCAAGCTATTAAGTGCCTGGTTACTGGGGTGAGACTGCCTGGAGACTTACATGAAATATGCTTGGGAGGAGTCAAAGCTTGTAGCCAAGGCTGGTTAGGGGAAAAAAAAGGTCCTATTTTGGGTGCTCTTGTTGAACATTCCACTTGAAGGAATTTCCTCCTCTTAAGAAGGAATGTGAAGTGGTCAGACACCATTAAACTGACAACTTTATATTTTGATTTTGTGCGTGGACTATTTATAACCATAAATCTTCATGGCAGGTCAGGTGGTGAGGTATGTCCTAAGGACAACTCTTAACCATGTCATCCTTCTGCCTTTGCTTGCTTAAGAGGACAAGGTCTCACAACCTTGATAGGGAAGGATGGAGCTTTAGGTTCTTCTTTTCTGTACCTATTACAAGGACTTCCTTAGAGGTTTTCAGATATAGTCTTCAAAGTGTAAAGAAAGGAAGAAAGAAAACAAAGAGAGATTTCTAAGCCTCCAAGACAATACGAGCTCCTACTGCTGCAGGTCATTATCTTCCTGGGATCATCAGTCTTTTCTGAAATGCCAAACTGTGTGTGGCTTAGATTTCACAAACCAGCTTTAAGCAACATCACACCAGAATACCTAAGTAGCTACAAGACCTTTGCAAAGCCCTTGATATTTCACCTTTTATAATAAAGAAAATAAGGCAAGACCAGTCTGAGAACCTACTGACCCAAAAGAGGTCAGGTTTATACTTTTCCCAGTTTTATATGGAGGGATCTTAGTTGGCATAGGCTGAAGATGTGCAAGGAAATATATTAAAACTTAGATAGTTCGGTCAGTCATAGGCTGTGTCCTGACTCAGTTTAGTTTATTAGTGGAAATGCAGAAATAAGATTAGTGAGAGTTTCAGATTTTCTCTATGCACAGTAATAAAACCAACTCTTTTTGCTATCAATCTGACTTGCAGAGAGTAGTTTCATTTAGAAGCTCAGCCATCAACTGAGGATGGATAATTTGCTTACTCCTCTGCTTTCCCAGTTCACATCAACAAAGTGAAGGCAATCTTCATTCCTTTGCCTCTGGATGTCTCAGGTTTGTAACACTACGATGAATTGGATATCATGTGAGGATTTCTCTTGGACCACGGGGTAATTCTCTCCAATGGTAATGGTCTTATCTTCTCTCTTCTTGCACCTTTTCTTGGTCATCTCTCACCTAGGGGTTAGGAGTGTTCATTTTTCCCAGGTCTGTACTGTTAAACAGTTGTCCTGATCTGATCATGCATTACTGGAACATAACAGTATAATTGTAGTGGCAGCTGATGGGGTATTACATTCAAAACAGTTGCATACGGAAGGTCTTGCTGCACGGGAAGAAGAGAAAATATTGCAGAGAACAGCAGGGAGATACTAGCAGCACCACGTCCTGCCAACTCTACCCTGTGCAACAGAAGTCAGCCTTAGGTTTATGGTACATTTTCAATTGCATTTCAGTGTGACAGTCCTTCCACATCTCTAGGACAATCATCTCTAGGATCGTCTCTGGAATAATCTCAGATTCAGTATGGGTAAAGTAGAGGAATAGGAAACCAATACAGAAAATGTCTATCTGGTTTCCCCGTAACTCAGGGCTTGTATAGATTTGAAAATTAGCACAAAATGAAGTACTGTGTGGTTGAAAGTGGTTCCTGAATATCTCCACATGTCTACATTCTCATTCCTGAGTGACATCACCTCATTTCTTATACACAACTTTGCAGACTGGTAGCTATGTAGGCAAACATGCAATGTATCAGGAATTCCTCTACAGACAGTAGGTTTGTAGCTGCTGACATCAGAAATTGCAGTACCTTATTGATCTACTGATACATCCACAAAAATATCCCATTTTTTCCTGTGCAATTTACCGTTTATGAATATTTTCAAACTGTTAGAACTTGTTTAGCACCATGCTGCATGGTTGTATTCTAAACTTACAGTTCCTGAAAAATTGAGCTTATAAAAAAAACCTCTGAAAACAAACAAGTAATAACACAGTGTGGGGGATGTGGGACTGGTAATACTGTGATGATCTTCACGGTTCAATGGACTTTGATGGTTGTATTTGTTGTATCCCAGGCACTGTTTGTGAACAAGGAGAGTTCAAGGAACGTCCATCAGAGTTTAGGTTTCCACTCTAAAAAATAAGAAGTTGACCTAACAACATACTTCACTATGCATAAAATAAATGCAATAACAATGAAATAAATCTATGGTAGGTCCAATACATATACTCTTATGTCATTAAATGTGCACAGGCACTAAAATACAAGTGAGGATAAGGTAGATACTTGAAATCAAAAGAAATTTTTTCTAAGGATACTGGTAGGTAATTCATATACCAAGGCAGAAACTCCTGCTTTGGGGGGTATTTTTGTAGCTATTTGTGTCAGAAGCAAACTGTGTTGTGGATTGTCAATACAAACAGACAAGCAGGTGGAAAGTTCTGCATGCAAGTTTCTCATCTGTCACAGGATGTGCACTACTGTTGGGCACAGATGGATTGTGGCAGCTTGTATTCTCACCCACCCTCATGTCTCATATAGTTTGAACAGAGGAGATGACAGAGAATATTGATGCACTAGCACGCCTTCCACAGAATTCACATTTCCTTGCAGCTTTGTTCTAAATCCACAGGCTCTGGAGATCTCCAGGAAAGTAATGGAGATACCACTCTATACACGCTCACCCCCTCTGCCTGTGTCAGTCATGCAATAATCCCCTTTTCTCTCTCTGGAAACATCATAAAAGCAAAAACCTGTTGCCAACCAACTTCTACAGCATAGATTAAAGCTTCATATCATCCTTATAGTCTTATGTGTTCTCTCCAGGAGGTGGTAATGCACCCTCAACATTGATTTACAAGGCTTCGGACCCATTCCTGCCTTTTGCTTGCTGGGTACCACTCTGTTTGTGCAGCTCGAGAATCCCATTCAGAGAAATATCTCTAGGAACTAGCTCCCACCCATATGTTCCAGTTGTTGGCTGGATTGTAGCTTGCAGGATCTGTATGTGCCTGGGCCAGATGGGAGAATGAGTATTGCTGTGTAGAGGATTGGCTTCATGGGAAGGCTATTCTTCACATCCTTTCTCATTTTCAATGTCCTCATGATTTAGGGTGAATTTTCTGACTGGATTCGGAAGGGTGGAGGGGAAATCACAGCTATTCCTTATCCCCAGGGGACAGCCAATGCAGGTATTAAGTCTGCTTTGCCCTTTGCCTTAAAATCCAGATGGCTTTAGGATTTAATTACTAAGTTGCTTGTTTGTGAATTTTTTCCTCCATCTGAAAATCAAATCTTCATCAACGATACGAGGAATATATAAAACATTAGATTTATACAGTTGTGGGATATAATCAGCAGCACAAATAGAAGTGGTGGCCAGGAAAACACTTCAAAGGAGAAACAAAACAAGCAGTGACAAAGCCTTCTTTGCACAAAGAATGACAGCTGTCATCGCCAGGATCACACGGAGATGAACAGGGTCCATTACATCTCTTTTAGGAAAGAATTGCAACAGGAACGCTTCTGTCTTGGGGAAAGGGAAGCAGCTGATGAAAAATACCTTCCAACAGACAGAAGTGATGTTCTGGTGATCAGAAGCACTATTAGGGAAATATCAGGATTATATAATCTTGATTTCAGCTTGATTTCAGCTCTAGATTGGACCAATCCTTAAGTCATCACAGAAAGAATATACCATGTAGAAAAATCTGACAAGTCAGGCAAATAACTAGGCAAATAACTCCTTACTTTATTTTGGAATACTTGGCAAATGCACTAAAGACTTGAATTCGAAGATATCTTATGTATATTATTCTCTATAGGCAAGGAACCCTGGTGGTTCTTTACTTTCCAAAGTATCCCTCTGTTTCTCTTCCTCCCCCCAACCCCCCAACAACAGAGAAAACTTTCTGTCCTCGAGACTGTAGGACATCATGGGAGATGTATTCTGATTTTGAGGACCAGAGAATATCAAGGGATTGCAACAAGAAGTATCTGAGTAATGGCTCCTAGGTGGAACCAGAGAAGTTTGGGTGGACACAGAAGTGTATGTAAGATCTCGAACCAAAAATATGATGTAAACCAAACTGTTTTGATTCAGAATAGCTCAAAGACTGCATTTTCCCAAAACCAAGCAACCTTGTGATGATACTCAGCTCCTATTTCTATTTTGTATAAGCAGAAAACACAGAGATAGGAGAGCAACAAACAATAAGGAAAATGAGAACAATTTTAGCCCATACACAAGCACTTCCCTTTGAAAAATAAAAGCTGCCTTGAAGTTTAATGTTGAGTTCAAAAGGGTCCAAGCCAAATTCAGATCACCAAGGATGATTAAGGATTTCTTCGGGAATTGGAAACACCAGTCTGTTGACATTCTTGCCATGATCTCCCTCTGCAGTATGGACATAAGAAGAGCAGATGCAAGGCAGTGGTGGGGAGGTTACCTCTGGTGATATTTCATCCCAGGTACAGCTAAAAAATGACCCCAGAAAACATAACCCTGGCCTTGTTCTGGGAATTGTTACATATTTCTTGAAAAATATACAAGAAATCATGTGTTTCCCCCGCAGCCTGGGGGAGGATACGGTATGTGAACAAAGCAGTTTTGAAGCTGGTTCACTACTCCTGCCTGTAATTGCAGTAGGGTTTTAGGGGTTAGTTGCTTAGGTTCAGTTGTGTTTTGTTTTTTTTTTTTTACTGTTGATTATGTTACTGTGTGTTTTGGGACTTGTTAACTGTACACAGATGTGAGCTTATTTGATGCTCCAGCAATACTTTCTACCGCGTCACCTCCCTTTAAAATCAAGGACTTGTGCTCCTGCTTCATGGGTAATAGAATGAGAGAATGCGTTGAGTGGGAAAGGACCTTAAAGATCATCCAGTTTCACCACCACCCCTCCCTCCATGGGCAGGGACACCTTCCCTTTCCATGTGGAAATCTTACAGGTAGAAATTTATTCTGAGGTGACAGAGGGCAGTTTTCATTCATAGACAGAGTCCTCAAAACTCCTGCACTATTGAGAAACCTGAGATTTGCTCACCCAGAATGAAACCCATCTCTTCCCACAGCTGATATCTCCAAACATGTATGGATGTGGTAGCCACAGGAGGAAAATGAAGAGGAGCGATGAAATATAAAGGCTGCCACTCTAGTTGCAGAGATGTGTTGAGACACCACATTGAAAATCCATCCCCGCACATTTTCTGATCTACACTGGAAAGTTTGCCTGCCTTGGCTTCCCCGATACTGTTCTTGTAACCTTGCCTGCCATTCAGCACTAATGCTGAGCTCCAAAGGGGTTGCGTTAGAAGTGGGGAGGTAAAGAGGAGTTTTTTCTGGGAATTTGCTTCAGAGTCTAAGTGGCAGATGATCTTCTCTGAAAATCTTTCTTTGATGGTAGGTGATGAGCAGGTGAGCATTTGGCTGAGAGCTTTAGAAAAATCAAGCCTCTGATGCTGAATAATGAAATATACAGACAGGCAAGAGCTGGTCTCTTACTGATATTCCCTCCACTACTGCAAAATTACTCTCAGCAACACATTTTCCAGAATCCATTTCCATGTTAGACAAAGGTTCATGCTTTTAGTCTGCGCAGTGAGAGAAAGACAAGAGAAGAAACAGCATCCTGCTTCTTGGGCAAAAGGTTTCTTAATGAACACAGTCTGAAATACTACAAGGATGGTCAGTTGTTTTCTTTCTTGGACCCATTTTCAAAGTCAAAGCTGTGAGATTCGTAGTGCTAGGCACTGCTCAGTGGTCCACCATAGGATGCTTCTTTCTCATTAAACCTTCCAATAACAGCTGAGGTTGGGGAAGGTTGCCATCTCTTACGTGAGCCATAGCCTAATGATATAAGGTTCTTTGTTTAGGCATTGCTAGTCAGATCTCCTTTCAACTACAGTCCCCTGTACCCTTAATTTACTAAATTCTGTTATCTAACTTAATTGAGGCAGGAATCCCTAAGTATATATACTGTTTTGTAATAAGAGAAATTGACTGAAGATCTTCCTAATAGATGTAGCAATCTCTGAAGTCCTAGGAGCCAGACCAACCGTGCTGGGTTCAGACCCAGAGAACAGAGCCAGGGACCCTCTCTTCCTCCACATTCGCTGCTTGTTATTTTGACTCACTGAGGTCAGTGCTGATCTATGCCACAAGGCACAAAAATAAAAGCAGAGGAGAAAAAATAAGCAACAAGTGCTCCTGAGAGGATGGAGATCCTTTGCTATGAGCAAATTATTTGCTTTGTTGCAGGGTCTGAGTGATTCACTCCCTGGATCTGCAAGTATTTCTTAGTCTAATGAATATCAAAATGAGAACGTTCAATGTGTTCCTTTGCACCTCTTAGTGGAAAGAAGACATTGACCCCATCCTTTAACTCTCTGAAGAAGCATAATTAGGTTCTGGAGTTCAAAGGAGCTTTTGAATGAGAAATAAGGTTTAGTTTCTTTTTTATATATATAATAGCAGGAGTTAAAGACAAGTTTTGAAGGGTTATGGCAAATAGCCTCTTCATTCCTGAAGTCTTACTAACATGCCCAAATGCAGTGCTGAAAGTAAGAAAACAAATGACTGGACGGAGTTCAAAAGTCAACAGAGAAAGTCTTTTCCCTGCTGTGAACTACAGGGTAAGCTAGACATGATGTTTCCTTTTCTGATTAAATAGTGCAAAATTCCCTGTATGTTTGGGGCAAATAGTCACAGGCTTGCTCTGTCACTAGTCCAGGCTAACGAGACATTGGTTGCCTACTTTCTCACAGACATCCAGCCATGCTAGCACGAAATGATGCTCATGCTTCAGTGTCCCATCCTTACAGAGACAAATGAGGAGAATCAGAGTTCCACTAGCTTTATTCAAGAGTAGATGATGGGAGGGGGCAATTTCCTTCCCTTAAGCACATATGCAGTATCATTAGGCTATTAATAGGAACTCCAGGGCTTCAAAGTAACAGCAGATACTTTAATAAACTTATCAGTTCTCTTCAGGCTGTTGTCTACAAATCCCGGGGGGGAAATGTGGTCTCTGGACTGCCTCTGAGGCCATGAAAAATAATTAAGAAATCAAAAGTATTGTCAGCAAGCTTAAGTTTGCTATTTAGGGATCTACAACTCAGCAGAAAACACTGAAATACCTGCAAAACAAAACAAAACAAAATTGTTGAGAACTTCTGCACTAGGGAAAGTGCAGAAACTACAAAAATCAGCATTACTCACCATTGAACTGTTAATTCTAATATCTTCACTTATCTAGAATAATTCAGGGCACAGAATCACAGAATCACTAGGTTGGAAAACACCCACTGGATCATCGAGTCCAACCATTCCTATCAAACACTAAACATGATGCTCGTCCTCTTAAAGCACCACAAGCCCTGCAGGATAGATGCACTCCTGCAACTCTTGCTGTCAGCAGGCAAGCTCTGGCTTTTACCTGCTGTGCCCTTTGTTTTTCCCTTGGTGGTGTGAAAACTTTACAGCAGAAAAGATAGATCTGGGATTCAGATGTCTGTTGCTGTGCTTTTCAATGTCACTTACAGCCTGTGCCAATTTTCATGGGCTACCTGCTATTGGATGTGTGTTTGCTTCTTGCTCTCCTTGTTACCGTTTCATCTTCACCTCCTAACTGAAACATCACCCCTCTCATGCAGAGGTGGTTTTCTTGCTCCCTTGTGCATTTTGCGGCTGGAGCAGTGAATTTCCTTCCACTGCCACCTCCCACAAGCTGCTTTCACTTATGTGGTCTTGGGCTGTCTGTAAGAAAGGAAAAAAATCCCCATTCATTCTCTTCTTTTGAGCTACAGAGAAGGGATCACTACCCAGCACAGTCAGAATGTTCCTGTCTAAGCAAATGCACATTGTGAACTAAGCATGGGGGATGCACTGCCTGCCTGACTGCCCCTTGCCTGCATCACAGCACCCCAAGAGAATAAAAGCCCACATACAAGCAACTATTTGGGGACAGTAGAGTGAGAAACTTGTAAGAACAAAATTAAGTGTGCTGGAGTGGCAGATGGAGCTGGCTGCACCTTCATGGGACCAGTCTTTGCAGAGGCAGAGAGGCAGGGAGAGATCCTAACTATTGGACAGAGCTGGCTGAAATGCAGCACTCTCAAACCCTCTTGAAGCACAGGGGAAATGAAGGAGACAAAGTTGCTTCTGCCCTGAGATGGCAACAAGCAAAGTCTGGGTTACAACCTTCCTTACATGTTCTTTCTCTTTTTCAGCAAGCAGGGGAAGATGCTGTCTTACATAGCTCCTCCTTGAGCAACTAACATAAGAGATCATTCATCAAAATCTAAATTCTGCTCTACCCAGGACTTGAGAGACCTCACCCGGAGTCCTGCATTCAGTTCTGGAGTCCTCAGCACATGAAGGACACGGATCTGTTGGAGTGAGTCCAGAGGAGGCCATGAAGGTGATCCAAGGGCTGGAGCACCTCCTAGATGAGGACAGGCTGAGAGAAATGGGCTTGTTCAGCCTAGAGAAGACAAGGCTCTGAGGAGCAGCCTTCCAGTATTTAAAGGACACCTACAGGAAAATTGTGGAGCGGCTCATTATCAGGGAGTGCAGGGATAGGATGAAGGCCAATGGTTTTAGGCTGAAAGAGGGTAGAATTACATTAGATATTAGGAAAAATTTTTTGACTGTGAGGGTGCTGAGGCACTGGCACAACTTGCCCAGAGAAGTCATGGACGTCCCATCCCTGGAGGCAAATTTGTGCAAAGTGTCTCTGCCCATGGCAGGTGAGGTGGAACTGAATGATCTTTAAGGTCCCTTCCAACCCAAACCATTCTATGATTCTATGAAATTCCTCTGATGTGTGAATTTTGAAGAACTAACCATCGCTGCTCACCCCTGTGTGCAGGAAGATTCCTGAAGCAGTAAAAAAGTGGGATGCAGACACAGGTCAGGAAGGAGCAGGCATACTGGTGTACATCTCACATACTCTGCTTTTCAGTCTGCCCCACTTCTCTGGTCAGCAGAGTTAATCTGAAAGTAGTCAGACCCCTTCAATCAAGGCACAGGGACAAGTAGACCTTCTACATCAAAATTAAGTCCCTCGAAAAGGGTGACCATTAAATATACCTCTAAAACACAGACATACAAATTCTTGATCAATTGAGGAAGGGGCCTGACTGAGAGTGGGATACTCCTTCCTCAGCCAGGACTGCTGTCATACTCTGATAACCCTGGGTGGATGTGTGTTCAATGACTTTTTTTCTTCCATAATTTTGTCCACTTGCTTTCTGAAGCTGTGTAATTGTTGAGCGTCTGCAGTATCTTGCTGTGAGGGCTGCTGCAGGTGACAGGATGATTCATGAAAAGGATTCTCCTTTTGTTTGTCTCCTTTCAGTTTCTTTCACGCTGCTGCAGGAAAAAAAAATGATGCCAATAATCCCTTCTGGGAGTTTTAAAAAATTCTTTGTGTTAGATACAAGAAGAAATCAATTCTCTGTGCTTATAAATGGTGAAGTTTTACCTGCAATCCCATATCCAGTCGAAATGACTTCTCTTTAGGAAAGTCAAAAATTAATTGGAGGAAGTCCAGGGTTTGGCAAATGTGGCAGATGTGTTAAAAAGTGACCTGAATGAACACTGATAGAAATTAGATTCTTTTAGTCTAGAAATAAGAAGACTAAAGGGTGACTATCATGATCTTCCCATCTGAAAGAACACTGCACATATAAAAAGATGGATCATTGTTCTGTGTCTGGGAAATACTTTTTAGGGTAGGACACACAGTAATTCTTTTCCTTTGCAGGAAACAAGGTTTTGGTTAGAGAGTAAGGCAATCTTCCTAACTATAAATCTCCCTGCAAATCACTGGGAAGGGTGGGAATCCCCAGGTCCTGGTGAGTTGCAGGAGCGATGCAGCCTCTCCAGATGGATGGACCCGCTGTTTGCTCCCATTTCTCAACCTACCTGGTCCCGTCCATTCTTGCAACCCCAATTTCATTCAAAGGATGATAATTTTTACAATGCCACCTTAGCTTTCCTGTCAGTCTTTCCCAAAAGATTCCTCTTTTTCCTCTCAAGTACTCTGAGCAGTCCAAAGCACCTCATCTATCTCTGAGAGATTTTTCCACTGCAATTAAAACTCCACAGAGTAACTCTTGCTTCATTTTGTGTAATGAGGCAGCTCTTCCCAACTGGGTTGTGCTTACCCAGTGTGCCTACACTAGCTGTCTTCCAACATCGACAGCTGTAGATATTCACTTGCCTGGTAAGTAAGGAATCACTGGAAAAGAAATAAATATAGTCACAATCCACATATTAGCCTAACAGTAAGGTTTCTTTTTCTGTATCATACACTATGCAAGGTGGGAGGTTCCTCTAGCACATGATCCTCCATATATTAGGCAGCTCTAGTGTGATAACTTTTATCAACGTTGCTAATTCTGCCAAGGAGTGGACTTGCAGCCTATTACCCAGCTTCTCACGTCACAAAATCATTGCTTTGATCCCTGGTTCTGTTCTGGATCACTTTAGTTCTCTGCAAGGCGAAGCTGGGTGTGGTGAGCAGTTAACTGTGAGGACCTCTTATAGCAGACAACATGAGTGAGACTAGATTTGGGGTTCATCTTTCTCCCTCTGTACAGTTTTCCAACATTAATGCCTGGCTTTGCATCCTTAAGTACCCCTCGGGACCCTCCTATAGCAATACGTCAGGATATGAAATATAGACCCTCCCTTGACATTATCGATAAAAAAGTCTCGTCCTGGGAGCTTTATAGTATAGACATGGTCTGTTCAAGATGGGGCTAACACAGAGAAGTGCAGATGTGAGACATGCTGCATTACTTGGTCTCAAGGTTTAGGATTCCTCCTTCATCCCCTTTTATTTACCAGCAGAGACATACACTTTTGGCTCCCACACTCTCCAGATGAACTTTAGTGAGAAACAAATCAGATCCCTACATTTTTGTTCTGAGCGTATCTTTTTTGATCAGATGGACTTGTTTGTTTTCTCAAAACAGGAATGGGGGATGAAAATGAGAGAAAAAAGCCCCAAATTTCCTTTTTTATCTTTTTTTGTTCAGTGCTTTCGGTATAAAATGCTTAAGCATGTGCCATTTTCACTTGCATTTTTTAAGGAAGACTATAGAATCAGAACAATTTGCACCACTTCAGAAGGAAAAGAGGTATTTGGGAAAAGTAAAACTTGTGGGCTGGTTTTCTTTTCCCTCACTTAATTTGTTTGGGGAGGAGGCTCAAAGTCAATGTCAGAGGGGTTTTGTGTTGAACACCACAGTTTCATCAGCACAGGTTTAAAAATCTTGCAGACTTGGTTGCTGAATAATGCTGCTTGTGTGTCAGGCACGCAGACTCCAGGATGGTACCTGTTGCCCTTGCCTCCTTTGCCCTGGGATGAGGTTAGCCCTCTTCTGCTTTTCTTTATTTTCCTTGGCTGAAGCAGACGGACAGGACAGCAAGAGTCCTAGCTGTGACCTAGTCATGCAAAAGAGAGCCATCTGGCCTTGTGGGTAGTATTCATCATCCATTGCTTGAGAATATTTTCTCTGTCTGCAGACAGAGATATGCAGATTGGCATCATCTCAGGGGCTGAGTTCAGTGCCTTCCCTACAGCTGGATCACTAGTGTAAAAACCTATCTTCAGTTTCTCCTTGCTCTAAATACTAGACTCTTCAATTTCCCCATCCCTGCTTTCTAGTCCGTCATCCAGTTCTGAACATGACAGAGGATTTTTCTCCCTAACCAAGTCAAAAAGCAGCACAAAGGTAGTTTTCTCTTCTACATGTTACACTTACCAGGCTACCTGTTTTGTGATAAACTGTTATTTATCCTTATATGGGGGTCTGGTTTTGGAAACCTCATTGAGGGTGTGAGTAGCATTTCACGTCCTTGAAACAAAATTCATTCAGTTCACTTCCAAATTTTCACTCCTCAGACCCAGCACCAAAACACGTTCCATGTGTGCTGGTAGCATCAATGCCATCGTGAGGTCATTAGCATAGAATCATAGAATCATTAAGGTTGGAAGAGACCTCTGAGATCATCAAGTCCAACCATCCACCCAACACCATCATGTCAAATAAACCATGTCACGAAATACCATATCTACAGGCTTTTTTAACTCCGCCAGAGATGTGCCTCCACCACTGCCCTGGGCAGCCAGTTCCAGAGATTCACCACTCTTTGGGTAAAGACAGTTTTTCTAATATCCAATCTAAACCTCCCCTGGCATAACTTGAGGCCATTTCCTCTCATCCTTTCACTTGAGAGTAGAGACCAGCACCCACTTTGCTACAATGGCCTTTCAGCAAGTTGTAGAGGGCAATGAGGTCTCCTGTCAACCTCCCCTTCTCCAGGCTAAACAACCCCAGTTCTTTCCTCAGATTGTATTTGGTTCACATCATTTATAGAGCACCATTAACAGCCTAGATAGTGATTAATTGTTCATATTTGGAGGGGATTGAAGCTTTCTACATGACTGACAGCATGCAAAGGGTAAGAGACTTTCTGTAGAGGAAAGGGAAAGAAAGACAGAAGCAGATCACAGCTACTGAGAAAACTGAGCTCATCAGACCAGTGCTCCATCCATTTGCTATGAGGACTCCAGAAGTGGTAAGGACCAGACTGTATCAGTGTTGATAATGAACACTGGTTTTTAAAGAATGTCATACTTCAAGTGATTTCTTGGAGCCTCAGACACTGTGGCAAGACTTTTCCAGGCTTCTGTGAAGTCCCCAGGCCTGTGGAACACCAGATGTTCAGTAACTATAACAACACCTCACAGACACATGAATCAGAATAGCTCCAGTGACTATTTCACTCATTTGCTAAAGGAAGAAATAAAATTAAGTCCAATTTAATGGTATTGATTTGCACTAGCTAGGGAGTTTCTGTTAACAGCCCTAGAAAAGAACAGAAATCTTATAGCATCACTGAGTAGGGAAACCGAGGGATAAAATACTATAAGCCAGGTCTCTTGCTTTTTAATCCACTTTCCTACAAAATAAGACTTCACTGTCTTTTTGCATCAACCCTAAAACATTTGCAGCCCTTTTTACACTGTTAATCAATTTTGACAAGCAGTGAAAAGTCTGAAAGATGTTATACCAGATTGAAGATAAAATTTTCATAAAAACACTAGATGGAAATGATCCCTAGTGTCTCTGTGATGCAACTGAGGAAGCCTGTACCTTGTTTCATATCAGATATTTTCCACTGATAAGAGCTGGACAGTATCTGGACTCCCTCTTTGTATCTCCTCTCCATCTGAGCAGTATGCTCACTAACCACATGACAAGAATTGCTCTTTAAGGAAAAGAAGCTTTTATTTTCTGCTGATCCATTTTAGCCCAGAATGGCAAAATGTTACAGACACCATAAAGTGACCTAAAGGCTAAGAAAAATTAAAGCATAAGCAGGAAGAGAGTGTGGCTTTTATCTTTGCTTTGTTATTCATGCCTCTGTCCTTCTCAGCACTTCTCTCCCACTTATCTGGCAAATTAAAAACATAAGGAGATAAAAAAAAGGTTTAATTTCCAAAGTTCCCATTTTATCATACATGGTTTTCAAGTCCTTCCTGTTCTGTTGTGGATGGGACTCCTACAGTTCTTTCTTCCAAGCACAAAAGGAGTTCAAATGCTCAAGAGCTGCACTAAACATTTGCCACATGATGCAGAAAATCAGTAATACCATTCTGGAGAATCTCCAAAGCAGAATAATCCTGCTAATGGCCAAGTCAGCATGCACAGTCCTCACACCTGGGATTGTCTCTGTTTGGATTCTGGGTAAACTGAGGTGTAGAAACAGCCTGGAATTTACTATGGAATAAACCAGTACTCTTAAAATAGGAAGTGTAGCTGGAACTGCCCTAATGGATGGTCTACCCCTTCTCAGGGTAGAGAGCTGAGATGTAAGGCTTCCTTCCCTTGTTCTATCCTGCACACCTCTGCTTGGACATTGCATGGGGCTGAACCAGGAGACATCTGCCAATGAACTATGCTGTTGAATAAACCCCTAGCCCGAATCTGATCAGTCAGTGCTGAGCACTCTGTTGCCCACAGGTGCCTGTTGCTGCATCAGTGGTATAGAAAGAAACTCAAATTTCACAAATTATTTCTATATTTTCAAAACATATAAAGGAAAGTAAAAGATCCAGAGTGTTTTCTAGCTGCAAGGCACACATTGTTTTCACACTTTTTCTGGCCAAATAGGATTATCTTGTCTGTCCTGCCTTTTGGGAATGGTCCTTGGCAGATGGCATCCCTTGAAATTGTGCTGTCTAGGAAAGCAGCAGCATAGAGAAAAAACAGACAAAGGTGTGCAGGACGGTGAGGCAGGGCTGGAGCCTACATGCTGGGACTGCTCAGGGTCTCTGATGCATCTAATCCACTGGTTCATAATAGCACTCCTAAACTAATTCTTGCACAGTGCAGGGATACGTGGACATGGACAAGCCGTGTCCTAGGGGCCGGAACAAGTCCTGGTTGTCTGCAGCAATGCAGGGCAGCCTTCAGCCTGTACTGGTGGTGAACTCTTCAACTAGGAGTTTTTAATGAACTCCAGCCAGCTTTGGCCCAGAGTGCTCTGCCATAAAAAGATGGTCAGCCCAGATTTGTCATTTAAGATTGATGATACCCTAGAAGAGAGCAGTACTTGTCCTGGGAATGTTATACACCCCATTTAATAGAATGATAGAATCACAGGATGGTTTGGATTGGAAGGGACCTTAAAGCTCATCCAGTTCCAACTCTCCTGCCATGGGCAGGGACACCTCCCATTGGATCAGGTTGCCCAAAGCTGCTCCCAGCCTGTCCTTGAACACCTCCAGGGATGGGACTTCCATGACTTCTCTGAGCAACCTGTGCCAGTTCCTCACCACCTTCACAGTAAAGAATTTCTTCCTTATCTCTAATCTAAAACTCCTCTCTTACTTCTGAACACCATTTCCCCTCATCCTGTCCCTGCACTCCCTGATAAAAAGCCCCCTCCTCATCTTTCCTGTAGGCTCCCTGTTCCTACCTCTAGAGACTACTGGAGTAAGAAGGAAAAAAGCAAGTGAAAACTACTCATTGTCTTTATTTTTTTGTCATGTACAAGAGGAAGAATAATGCAAATCAGCAATAAACACAATGTCTCATCTAGGAGAAAATCCTATTGCATTTTTAAGAGGCTGTTGACAGATAACTGGAAGCATTGACAGTGTTGTTTCATTCGAGCTGTCCCTCTCTATTTATAAGCATTTACAATGCTAGAGAGTTGGAGGCAGATTAAATGGGAAACACAGAAGTGATAACCAGAGTTTTAAAGCAAACAAAGGTGGGTTTAATATGGGGATGGGTTGTTCACCATGCTCTGCTTTAACCTGAATGCTTCTCCAAAGCGAAGCAAAGGGATCTTTTTCGCCAAATTTCAGTTGATTTTCTCTACTGCAACCTCCATGGCCAGCTAAGTTGCGCACGGATTCCACAGTGTGAAATTAGTAGAAAAGCCCCCCCCAGATATCTGTCAACAGTGGCCTAAATATAAAATCAAGTAGGCAAAAAAAGTTGGGTTGTTTAGGCTGGAGAAGAGGAAGCTGAGGGGAGACCTCATTGTTCTCTACAACTACCTGAAAGGAGGTTGTGGAGAGGAGGGAGCTGGGCTCTTCTCCCAAGTGACAGGGGACAGGACAAGAGGGAATGGCCTCAAGCTCCGCCAGGGGAGGTTCAAGCTAAACATTAGGAAAAAAATTTTCACAGAAAGGGTCCTTGGGCACTGGAACAGGCTGCCCAGGGAGGAGGTTGAGTCACCTTCCCTGGAGGGGTTTAAGGGACGGGTGGACGAGGCGCTGAGGGACATGGTCTAGTGTTTGATAGGAATGGTTGGACTCGATGATCCGGTGGGTCTCTTCCAACCTGGTTATTCTATGATTCTATGATTCTAAATGTACTATTGTGCCATACAGCCAACAAGTAGCATCCAATTGTCGAAATTGTACTTTGCCCTGAGTTGCAAGAGCAATTGTAGGAGAAATGTGCAATGTCCCCTCACAGTGTTTGTTGTCCATGAAACTTTTGTTGTGACAACAGGTCAAGGGAGGTGATTCTGCCCCTCTATTCCTCTCTTGTGAGACCTCATTTGGAGTATTATGTCCAGTTCCAGAATCCTCAATATAAGAAGGACATAGAGCTGTTGGAACAGGTCCAGAGGAGGCTACAAAGATGATCAGAGGGCTGGAGGACCTCCCATACAAGGACAGGCTCCGAGAGTTTGGGTTGTTCAGCCTGGAGAAGAGAAGACTCCAAGGAGAGCAACCTTCTAATACCTGAAGAGGCTACAGGAAAGCTAGGGAGGGATGGTTTACAGAGTCTTGTAGTGATGGGATGAGGGGCAATGGGTATAAACTGGAGAGGGGTAGATTTAGACTAGACACAAGGAAGAATTTCTTCACTCTGAGAGTGGTGAGTCCCTGGCCCAGGTTGCCCAGGGAAGTTGTGGCTGCCCCATCCCTGGAGGTGTTCAAGACCAGGTTGGATGGGGTTTTGGGCAGCCTGATCCAGTGGGAGGTGTCCCTGCCCATTGCAGGGAGGTTGGAACTGGTTGATCTTTAAGGTCCCTTCCAACCCAAACTATTCTATGAGTCTATGATTCTATTTCAGGTGAGAGTTTGTCTCCTCCACCATCTGTGTGTACGTGCAGAAGTGAACTAATTTTCAAGCTACCTTGCCCACATTCTGCTTCCATTTCCAGGGCTGCAGTTCCCCATGATGAGTACCAGCTCATCGATAGAAACTGGCAGGACATGGAGATTGTTGCACCACTGGGCACTCATGACATAAAGGATTTTTGGATGTGACTATGGGACTACTGCTAAAAAAAGTGCCAGAAGAGCCCTTCCAGTCTGGCAAATGACCATTTTTATGGCAATGTATTAAGGAGCATATATTTATTAAGTATTCTGGGAGATTAAAGGATATTTTTTGCTTACTCTGAGAGTAAAGCAGATTGGGCTGTCCACTGCACAAGAGCTTCAGTTCTATTTCCTCTCTGACAGTGGCATAAAATACATAACCAGGGGCAATTCACTTCACCTATGGTTAAATAAGGTCAGAAATTTTGCTTTACTTACTTTAAAAAATGTTTTGAAATCCACTGATTAAAATAAAATTAGATCAACATGAAAAAAAAACCCATTACTAAGGCAAGTTGCTTGAAAGCATTCTGTGGATGAATATTCCTCAGAGGCAGCAAGAAAGAGCAACAAAGGCAGTAACATCTTTCAGCAATACATAAATGGCATCTCTAGCTTTTCCCTTTCTTTCCTTACTCATACCTTCCCTAAACTTCAGCTTTTCTTGCTGAAACACCCAGGGTGTGACTTTGCCAAGAAGCAGAAATACTTATTTGTAGCTGGGGGCAATAATTGTTCTGCCTTTTGGAAAAGAAAACACAGGAATTTTGGGCAGGATCAAACAAAAAATATGTGAAGAGCAATCTCTCTTCACTCTTCTACTAAATGAGAGATGTGCTAAAGGCAGAAGGTGAAGAACAACCTGCCAAGACTTTTGGTGGAACCCATTGCTGCAAGTTCAGGTGACAGTAGTCTCAGGCTGGGCTGAATTTTAGGCACTTTTACCCATTCACATTGTGATCGATGGGGAAGGAAATGATGGAGAAGAGGGAGAGGGAGATTAGGATGTTCTCACAGGAGTTCTGGACAGGAAGGGACCTCTGAGGTCATGGAGTCTTGCCACGGGTCTCAAGTCCTGTAGACCCCATAGTCAAGCCAGCAAGCTCCACATCATGCTCAACTACCTTGGGTCTAGGGGCATAGGAAATGCTGAACATGAAACTGTATGTGAACACTGAAACCTGAAACTATAGAATCCATCAAGGGTACACATTCCAGTATGGGCTTACCTGAGCTCAGTACCTCCTCTCTGGAATGATGCAGTCCAGCTTTCAAATTGTTTTCCTGCATGTTTTGCCCCTTTGGGTTTTGTCATTTCAGAATCTTACCCAAATGGATGATAAAAGGCTGTTCCGAATGTGCTTAAAAAAAAATTTAATGTAACAACTTTCTGAGCCTGTGCTTAATTTCAGGTACTGTCTCAGGGGAATTTTGGTTGCCTGGCTATTTCCCCATTTTGTTATGAAAGGTTAATCTGCCAAAGGGACCGTTGTGATTGCTAGGTTGGGACAAAGAGCTTTGGATACATGTCAAAGCTTTCAGAGGACTGGCTGATCAAAACTATTTTGGGGGTAATCATTATCAACATATCTGAATAATTAGTCTCATTTCCCAGTGGATAACAGCTACTAACTAGAGCTTGGTGCTTTGTGGCACATAGCCATTTTTCTAGCTGTTTAATGTAACCAGTCATTGACCCTTCAGGGTTCTGTTCAGAGTTGTTTTGCAGCCCAGGCAATTGTACCAAACATCACTGCTCTGGAAGTGCTAGATGGGTGAACCTCTCCAAAACAGATTCCAGAGTGAATGCCATATCCTGGTGCTCAGCTGCTCTGTGATATTGAATCATAGAATCATAGAATCATAGAATAACCAGGTTGGAAGAGACCCACCGGATCATCGAGTCCAACCGTTCCTATCAAACACTAAACCATGTCCCTCAGCACCTCGTCCACCCGTCCCTTAAACACCTCCAGGGAAAGTGACTCAACCACCTCCCTGGGCAGCCTGTTCCAGTGCCCAATGACCCTTTCTGTGAAGAATTTTTTCCTAATGTCCAGCCTAAATCTCCCCTGGTGGAACTTGAGGCCATTCCCTCTCATCCTGTCCCCTGTCACTTGGGAGAAGAGGCCAGCACCCTCCTCTCTACAACCTCCTTTCAGGTAGTTGTAGAGAGCAATGAGGTCTCCCCTCAGCCTCCTCTTCTCCAGGCTAAACACCCCCAGCTCTCTCAGCCGCTCCTTGTAAGACGTGCTGTGTCCTAGAATATTTTTGTTAGGACAAAAGCATTTTTGTTGACAGAGCTGGAGCCAGAGACATTTTGTGTAGCCTCCAAACGTGTAGAACATGAAGGTGTTTCTCTGCCTCTGCTA
This sequence comes from Phaenicophaeus curvirostris, assembly GCF_032191515.1. Lineage (NCBI taxonomy): Eukaryota > Metazoa > Chordata > Aves > Cuculiformes > Cuculidae > Phaenicophaeus > Phaenicophaeus curvirostris. Next base: position 75,143,225 of record NC_091395.1, read on the forward strand.
GACTAAGTTGAGTTTTACTCACGGGCCTGAAGTGCCAGGAACTTTTAAAGCACATGTGAAATCTCAGGGCTTTTTCATGTTCCATACTGCTCCCAGAAACACTCAGGTTACTTGCAGCCAGGTAATTAGGTAGCTGACACTCCCTGCATGACACCACCAATTACATGTTTATTGGCCTACGTCAACTGCAGAAACACAGGCCTTGAGGGACAAAAAATAGTGTATTGAGAAAGATGTGTATATGAATAAATTGAACTAAATTTGTGAACTGACCTTTTCACCAATACATTCATTGATCCATCCAAAAAATTACCTTCTTGTCCAAATTCAGGAGGCTTCAATATTGACTCTTGAGCTCCTCAGAGACCAGGAACTGAATTACTCAAAGCTAATTTCATGACTGCTAATTAAGATGGTTGCCAGGCTTATTAGCAACAAGAAAAACACTTGTGAACAGAGGAGAGCAAGTCTTGGTCACGATATTCTCTGGCACAGGTTCCGTTGTATGGAGAATACGAGACTTCTGCTTCTTCTGCGTCTTCCCAGCTGGAAGGCCAGCAAGAGCCCTGCCTCTCCCTATCCACTCTGCAATGACTTAAGAAGACTCTAATTTTCCAATTAGCTCTCTCTTCACCGTTAGAGCTCATGAGACTTACTGCAACTCCTACCTGTGTTTTCATCACATGCTTTAGAGAAGATTTCTCCAAACGTGTTGCTGCACCTTTCACTGAAGTCATTCTGTTGTGTGGCCTTTAAAAAGCTGCTTGAAGAGTTGGTTGAGATGGAGCTACAAGTCAACAACTTGGCATTTGGCTTTCACCACAAGCCCTTTAAGTATTTTTAAACCTCATAGTCTTGTGAAGTCTTCAAGCAAAATCCCTATTATTATTACACTACCTGGCAGTGGCTCTGTGTTGCTCATGTGCCCTTTTTCTTACAGATTTTCTATCTCAATCTGATTAATAGATGATGTTTTTTCAAAGGCATCGCAGCCTTGACATTGGGCCCTCTAAGCAGTCTGCAACCTAACACTTTTCACAATAACCTTCAGCTTCACCTCCTATGTGCTGAGACTCTCATTATTATATCCAGTGTCTTATTTCTGCAAATTTCTCCCATGTATTTGGCTATTTAGTAGTTATTGGTTGTACACTGAAATGCTCTTATAAGTCCTATGTTGTTCTCTGCTAAACTGTGACACTCTCTACTCTCCAACCCATCAGCCACTGTGAAATGGCACTATTTCATTTTATGTTATTAGCCATAAATGCGTGGTTCAATATTAACAACACTCCACATTTCAGAGCAGAGCTCAGTCTATTAGACTATTAGTAAAGGCACAGAGAGCTTTGCAATGGATTAGACATAGTGTTCTCCTTGGAGAGCAGAGTCACGAGAGTTGTCTCAAATCTCCTCAGGAAAGGATGCTCCAAAAAGAAATATGGTTACCCCTTCAGACTAATCTAAACATGCTACCACAGGATTCCTAAAATACTTCAGATTATACCCTTATCTTATTTGTCTTTAGGGGAACTTTACATATCTCAAAGTCAGCAAACATATGATTTCCTTAGCTTAATTACTTATTAACACAATAAACCTATTTTCAGTACTGGTTGCATCACAGGCTTGATGTCACATTGAAGTCTGAGAAATGCTGTGATTTTGGACAAGTTTAACATAATTGAAAAATATTGCGTGGCTGGAGTTCATGAGCACTTGCTTAACCTAAGTAGACTCTGTTAAGTAGACACTGATATAATATCTTCCCCTCCCAGCCCTGTAACCTCAATTACTCTATCATCCTGACATCTCTCCTAAGTGGATACAATTGCAAATGTTAACACATTCCTGTTCATTCACATAGGTCAAGAAAACAAGCAAACAGAAAATTAATACAACTTAATTAGATCCTGTTTACAGAATAATTAAAGGCTTCAAACAAAACCTCTCTGGTTTTAATAATGAATATTTGTAAATCAGTGTTGCCATATGAGATCATCAGTGTCTTTTCTGCCTTATAACTTTCAGCCTAATTTTAATAATGAGCGCTTTTTCAGTCTAACAGTGTTCTCCAGATTTGAAGTCAGCAGATTAATATGCACATAAAAAGTAAGTACCTCACCTCTAACGTTTCCCTGGTGGTCAGATTTTACTTTGCATGATTGACTCATTATGTGTAATTAATATTGGCATTACTACAGTTTGATAAATTAAACCACGTGCCCATGGAGTAAAAACAGAACTACAGAACAACTTTGTTGCGAGCGAGGTGGCCATAGAAAATCTCAGTTATATACTTCTATCCACCTGCTACTGCTTGTCTGCTGTGGAAGGCTGTTCTCCCTCCATGCCCTATAATTTTGGTGAGGTTTAACAGACAAGTGGTGCTGACATCCCGCATGTTGATCTGTTCCATAAGCCACCATGTCGGCACAGGAATTAATCCCACTCTGGCAAGCAGCAAGCTGCCCGCAGTGCTCTTGGGAGTCCAGACACTGAGTGAAACCTCTCCACCTCTGGTAGGTCCAGATGCCCTCTGCAGTGAAATTTTTCTGAAAAAAAAAAAAAATCCAAAACAAACAGCAAGCTAAATAAAATTTAGCATTTAATTTTTAGCATTTAATTATTTATCAATAATAATCCTATCCTATTATAGAATCATCGATTCATAAAATCATTAAGTTGGAAAAGACCTTAGACATCATCAGCTCCAACTGTATCTCTCTGCTACTAAATCACGTCCCCAAGCACCTCATCTACCCAACTTTTAAACAACTCCAGGCATCGGGACTCAACCACCTTCCTGGGCAGCCTCTGCCAGTGCTTGATAACCCTTTCTGTGAAGAATCTTTTCGTAATGTCCAATCTAAGCTTCCTCTGACACAGCCTGATGCCATCAAGGCGTCCTATCACCTATCACTTGGGAGAAGAGGCCAACACCCACCTCTCTGTAACCTCCTTTTAGGTAGCTGTAGAAAGCGATAAAGTCTCCTCTCAGCCTGCTCTTCTCCAGGCTCGGGGAACAACCCCAGTTCCCTCAGTCGCACCTCATAAGACTTATTTTCCAGACCCTCCATCAGTTTTGTAGCTCTTCTCTGAACGTGCTCCAGGACCTCAACGTCTTAGTGAGGAGCCCAGAAACAAATACAGGAATCAAGTTGCAGCCTCACCAGTGCAGAGTATCCTATCCTATCCTATCCTATCCTATCCTATCCTATCCTATCCTATCCTATCCTATCCTATCCTATCCTATCCTATCCTATCCTATCCTATCCTATCCTATCCTATCCTATCCTATCCTATCCTATCATTTGTTGGGATAGAGGCAAAAAAATGCAGTGGTCATATAAAAACAAGCCAGAGATTTGACTCTGAGCAAAGTCTTTGCTCAACCTATGCCTCAGTTTTGACTGTGATGTTACCAATCCCAAGTCATGAACGGAGAAGAATTTGTGAACCTAATCAATGAGTTGGTTGTTCACAGAAACTTCTGCTGTGTATAATCTTGTTGTTCATAAACTTGTCATGTTCATAAACTACAGCTCTGGTGTCGAAGATCACCTGCATCCCAACCATCGCAGGTCCCATTCCTGCAGCTGTATGTATAACTCAAATCTTGCATCTTCCTTAGAATCTCGCTCAGTTTTCAGTTACAAAGAATGGTATCTACAAAGATGATAACTTATTTTGTAACTCACAAGCAACCCAACTATTTAAGGCAGGATACATTAAAGGAAGAAGTTTGTTATCACTTTTTATTCTCCATTCTTTTGTTTGGTGCAGAATCAAAGATGGGTTTGCAGCTCTTTTCAATTTTCCAGACTGTGAAGTGCCCCAAATTGTATTTTTCTGTGTGTATCTTGTAGCTTCTTTATAAAGAAAACCTCTGCTATAGCTCCTTTTACATTTCTGACTTTTTTTTTTTTACAGAAAACATCCTAAATTGTGCAAAAATAGGAGGCCAGGGATAAGAGAGAGACTCTGCGACTGCCCTTACATTTCTCTTCATCAGCAAAGCAAGAAGTTGGTCATATCTCCTCCCTCCTCCTATGCCTTTAGCTTCACCAATGCAACCACAGAACTAAATTCTCTCGTGTTTTTCGTAACCTCTGCCTTTCTTGATGCAGACTATGGCCTAAGAGGTGCTAAGGTTTCTTGATGCTTTCAGAGTGCTTTTTTTAACTCCTCGTGCTTAAAAGGCTTGTTGCCAGTATAGGAACCTGGTCTGTCACCTTTTATTTTTTTCCTTGACTTCACTTTCTTCACGATAACCCCATTTTGTTTTCATCAAGCTGCAAAGATGATGCCTTCTGCAACCAGCTATAAAAATGCCCCTCATTGCCAGCTGTGGGGCAATGCATAAAACCCATGAGGGAAGTCGTGCTTCACTTTCTTCTTTACTCTGACTTTAATGCTGTAAAGCATTTCAACGTGACCCATGTCTGGAAGGCATCTTAGCAAACAGGAGTGTTTCGCTGCAGTAACTCAATCAGCTGTTTATTCCTGGCACTATTGCAAGTTCTGTCAATGTCAGGGCAGTGTGACTTGCATTGGATGATTATGAAAATATAACCCATAATTACCAAATTGTAATCACGGTGCAAACACTATTAGCACCTGATTCATCGATCACCACCTTATTAACCATTCTGATTAGTATGAGCTCTGAGAAAACCCTCTGGGTACCAATGCATTGATCTACATCTAAATGAAGTCATAATTTTGGCAGTTCAACATTAAAAGCACCCAGTTCAAATAATTACTTTGCAAGTAAAAGAAAAAAGCAGCATATGATCTCCTGCAGCAGTAGCCAGGTTAGAGATATCTCACAAAACAAATGGTCTAATATGCCTGGGTTTATCACTGCCATTGTTTGGAAGCTTTCCTCCGCTGTTAGGTTTGTCTGCAGCAACTTTAAGCTGGGTAACATGTTCCAGAATTGAACAGCTCTCTGTCTTAGGAACCTTCAGTATTTCCAAAATGCAATGTGGATGCCAGAGTTAGAAGCACAGACTCGAATCATAAAATGGTTTGAGTTGGAAGTAACTTTTGCAGGTCATTCAGTCCAACGACCTTGTGAGAGCAGGGACGTGAACCAGATCAGACTGCCCAGAGTCCCATCCAATCTGACCTTGAATGGTTCTAGGTAGGGACCCTCCACTACCTGGAGTTCCTGATCACAGTGAAATCCAGTTGCTTTTCTGCCCCTTTTTCCCAATTTCACCAAAAAAAAAAAAAATAATAATCTTACGTGATGCAATTTATTGTAAATCATTCCAAAGCAAATTTTTGTAATGTATGCATGCATAAATATATTTATAGGTCTGTACATAATTTCTCCATATATGCTTTGTTGGGATCTTCAGCATGGTGGTGGAGAGCAAGAATGATTCTTACCAAATCCAAGTTCTGCCAAATTATTGTGATATTTTCTGGAATCCTAAATTAGAAGTGGATCTGCGCATGCCATTCTTGACAAACTCAGTCTAAACAGCTCTTATGTATTATAGACACAATGATTTCCATAACCATAGAAAAACATGTAAAAGATACAAAGAAAGAAAATGTATTTCAAACATATTAAAATTGATTTTGGATTGAAAAATATTTCAGTCAACTCAGGTTATTTCCTCTCTTTAAAAATCCAGAGAGTTCTTATCTATTTATGCACAGCATTCCTTTTTCCCTGCTAGATGGCTGATGTATGTGATTTGTGTATCTGGAGCAAGTTGGTTTATCTGAGAATTTTAGAGGGAATCAAAGGGCAAAATATGTCCTGATGCTTAATTTTACAAGTACATTTGTTCTGCCAAATAATTAATACTTTAAATTCTTCCAAATGGGAAATCATGCTTTCTGGCCCATAAGCAGACTTGTTATTTCTAACCACAGAGTCTAAAAAATAACAGACTTTTTTGCAGATATCAGTCCACGTGACACCTGAAATCTACAGCATCTCTAAATACAAATGGAATTAAGACTAAGTAAGGTTTCCAAAGCGCCTGGGAACTGGATATGCTCTTGAAAGAGTGCTGACCAAGGATCACAGACTAATCTGTTTGAGGGACATGCCTGGCTCACTGTCTAGAAAACTTTCCTTCACCGAAGGAGCAGTGTTGAACTCAGCAGTTTAATGTGTCTGGGCAAGAGCTGGCAGGATTCATCCCTGCTTATTTCTACATTTTCACAGAGCTGTCTGTACATGTAGGAACAAGCTCTAACCAGAGCTGACTTATTTACATTTCTTATGCCAATCAAAATATTAAAGAACTTGGGACATTAGCACCCTGTTATCTGTCTGTACTCACCACAATCCACATAAAGAGGAATTAACTCTTTCTCCCATTCCTCCCATCCTTTTTCTATCTGTGCTTAAATTATTTTAAATTAATTGTTTTCAGCATAGCCTGTATCATTTGAATTTTGACTTTCTAAATTACTACAGGATTTAAACTAGGATTGTTTAGTGTGGAGAAGAGGAGGCTGAGAGGAGACCTCATCACTCTCTAAAACTACCTGAAAGGAGGTTGTAGAGAGGTGAGTTTTGGTCTCTTCTCTCAAGTGACAAGCAACAGGAAATAGACTCAAGTTGTGCCAGGGAGGTTTAGGTTGGATATGAGGAAAAATTTCTTTACTGAAAGAGTGGAGAAATGTTGGAGCAGGCTGTCCAGGGAAGTGATGGAGTCACCGTCCCTGAAGGGGTTCAAACAGGTTGTAGATGTGGCACATTATGACACGGTTTAGTGGTCACAGTGGTGTTGGGCTGATGGTTGGACTGGATGATCTTAGAGGTCTTTTCCAACCTTAAAGATTCTAGGATTCCATGATTTATTTTCACACTTTCGGTCCCTCTAAGAAATGTAGGAATACCAGAGTTACAGATGATAAAAGCAATACTCTGTCCTTGGAGTGAACTGGGCATAGCCTTGAGCAACTGGACCTAGTGAAATATTTTTTGAGCAGGGTGTTGGACAAGATAACCTCTGGAGGCCCCTTCCCACCTAAAATTTGATGATACAGTTCTATGAAATTGCAGCTGACCTACATTTCCCATGATGACCCTTATCAGTATACTGGCCAGACTTCTTCATTCCCAGCAGAGTGACTAGGATCCAAGGAATGTAGTTCTATGAGTGTGGCACAGTGGCTAACTTTTAAATCCTTGTTCGCCTTGAGCAATTTGTGGCTCCCTCCATAGAATTGTGGCACTATCCAGAATCTGGGAGACCAGCACACCAGCCAACACCACTGAGCTAAAGATAGCCCATAATCATCAACAGTTGTATGCCATCTCCTTCCTAAATGAGGTCTCCCCTCAGCCTCCTCTTCTCTGGGTTGTTTAGCCGGGAGGAGGCTGAGGGGAGACCTCATTGCTCTCTCCAACTACCTGAAAGGAGGTTGTAGAGAGGAGGGAGCTGGGCTCTTCTCCCAAGTGACAGGGAACAGGACGAGAGGGAATGGCCTCAAGCTCCGCCAGGGGAGGTTCAGGCTGGACATTAGGAAAAAATTCTTCACAGAAAGGGTCCTTGGGCACTGGAACAGGCTGCCCAGGGAGGTGGTTGATTCACCTTCCCTGGAGGTGTTTAAGGCACGGGTGGATGAGGTGCTAAGGGGCATGGTTTAGTGTTTGATAGGAATGGTTGGACTCGATGATCCGGTGGGTCTCTTCCAACCCAGTTATTCTATGATTCTATGATTCTAAATTAATAGTGGAGCTCATCATAAGCCAAAAAGTATCTGTAGACCAAAGCTACCAGGATTTCTGTGCTAAAATCCATCTTAGTCATCATTAGATAGACTTCCCATTGTCTCTCTTGGGCCTTCTTTTAGTTAGTAACCAAATTAAGAGAACTAATAAGAAGACCTCAAATCCTGAAAAAAATCTTAGAAGAGGGAAAAACATATTATTTTCCACTAGATTTACACCAATATTTATGCTATGCACTTTAAAAGCTTTATGACATACTGGAATAGCTTAAGTGAGAAAAGAAGTTGCTCTGAACTTGATTGATTTTTTTTACGTACTTACAACCTGGTGCATTCCCATCTCTGCAGAGCAGTTTCCTTTCCCACAGCAGTATAAATGCCTAACAAATGTTCCCTGTGTGCCTTCTGTGACCTCAGTTCTCCTCTGCTGGCTTCTGCCATTCATCCACTCCTGTATCACACAGCTGACTGCTCCTTCTTAGGGCTAGAATTTTACGTTTGGCCTTATTGAATCAGACTTTACTTCTCCCAAACCATTTTTCCAATCTGTCAAGATAATTAGGCATTTCGGTCTTGTTCTTCTGCTTGTTCCTATGGATTGAAAATGCCATCAGTCTGCAGAATTTCAAAGTCATTAATAAAAAATGTTGACTAGTATCTGCCCTTACCAGCAGACTTATGCTTTTGTTTATTAACACATCATTCTGGTTTGATACTTCTCCGAGAATAGTTATCAATGCTTTGCCATTTACCAGTACAATTTCAGTACAATAAATGGTAGCATTATGTAGTCATTGTTTCCCAAAATTGCTTAGGAGACTATCTGGTGAAATAATGTCCAGACTTAAAGTCAAAATATTTGATAACTGTGATTTCTTTCTCATTCTCAAAGCTTATTGCTTTGTCAAAAACACAAGAAAAAAAAAAAAGAAATTAAATCTTTTCAACAGAGGTTGTTATTTGAAAAAAAAATGTTTTGGGTGTTATTCATCCCTCTGTTGTCTTCTTTATGCTTGCAGACTGAGTATTTATTTCAACATTATTCTGAAATGATGCTCAGTTATCGTCCCATCCTTCTTTCCAGAGACTGGCACTGTGTTAGTATTTCCCCACATCAGCCCCCATCCCATGTTCTCAAAGGTCATCACCATGTCTCTATGTTTTTTTCAAGCTATGTTTTAGAATACACATATGTGAATGTTATCAAGTCCAAATTACTTGAAACACCTACCTGCTATATCTTTTTTCTCCCATTAGAGCCTGACTTCTCCTTACTTTTCAGTAATGTTAGTTCTGCCAAATACCTAATCACTTTTGAGACAGTGTTATTTTTTATGTCTTTGGCTGACACCTTCCTCTCCCTTCAGATGAGGAACAATTATGTCATGGATATTCATCTCATTCTTTTTATAACCATCAGACACATTTTGGTTGATCTTTATCTATCTGATTTTTGTCACTATATATTTGTGCTTGTCTAATAAACTTGTCCATAGTGTTTTGATGAAGTGTCTGGGTCCTGTATGTTTTCTGCCTGCCTCTGAGAGCTCTAAAGGTGTGTTTGGCCAATTAAGTTTCTTACAACTTTCTTGCTGAGATAGCCTGTATACCTTCCTTCAGCAGAAATTACTTAAGGCATTGCCAGTTCTCCACAACTTTTCCCTTTAAAATAGTTCCCTCCTGGGTCATAACTACTTCCATTTGAGGAAATGCATTTTTTCTGAGGATAATTATCAATATCATTCCATCTTTTCACAAGATGCACCCATGCTGTTTCAGTCTCATCCAAGCTGATCTCTTCGTGTTCTCAGTCCATTTCTATTTATTCTATTAAAAGTCACAACTTCTCCTTTTTTCTTTGGTTTGTTTTTTTTTTTTTTTGCTGTTGCTGTTGTTCATAAAAAATTTACGCTTATTAACATCCAGAGTTTTCTGGGATCTTTATATACCCTGCTATACTCCTCATTTTAGACATGTCTGGGTCGAAGATCTCCTTTCTCACATCCTCCAGCTGCTACCAACGGGCATTGCTGTGACTAATTCTGTTAATTTTCCATAAATGGATCCAAAGTTGTAAAGTGCATCTTTCACACTGAGAGCTGGAAGATGGTTGTGGCACGTGACAAAGATATAATCAGTGTTTCACAAAGGAGTGAATTGTTGCTACACAAGAGACCTTTCTACAAGTGCATTAGTTCTGGTATCTCTCATAAACACTAAAATCAAATCAAACATCAAATAAAGCCAGCTGGTACACACAGCGGGAAAGACTGATTTCCACAGCACTAAGTCATTGCTGGAGTGTCTGCTGGAGTCATCCTTATCCTAGCTTTATAGGAAACCCAAAGACAGTTCCAACTCCAGACATGAACCCTGGTTGTGGTTCTTGGGTGAACAGTTTTATATAGACTGTGGCCAAGGTCCAAGGAGCAGAGCTTTTTCCAAGTTTATTGGCTGGATTGTTTATATTCCTCGTGGTTTATTTTTCTTTTTAATTAGTGCTTGAATTTCTTTGCATTGTATTTCCTCTAGAAGCTGATTCTAGGGTATTTTAATATCCTCTAGGAAATTCCTAATGCTTCAATTAGAAGCTTTCTCACACACGGCTTATTTTAATTTAGGGCTCTGTGTTCAACTGACAGAGGAACGATAAAAGGAAAATTGGTTGGGTCCTGCTATTTTGTGTGCACTGTGTGCATGGAGTCTTTTCCTGGTTTTTGGGGGGTTTTACTTATTTGCTAAATACACTACTTGTATTAGACATGTTGCTATGTAGTGATGTTTAAAAAGTCAGGATCAAGGAAAAGAAAGATGATGGTGCTTAGCTCAACTGACAGCTTTTTGCTACGAACAACAGGAGCTTTATCTAATTACAGGGAAGTTAATTGCATCAGAAGAGTTAAAGCATAAGCTGGAATTTTCCTTTGATGTATTTTGTTGTTCTTCTACATATTTCTGCCCAAACCTTTCTTCATCTCAGAACCCAATTGCTAGGTACCTTTTGTATGATGTAGCTAACCATAAACGTAAACCACATTTTGAAGCTTCCAGTTTACATTCTGTTAGGCAAACTGTTACTGCCAGTGAATTTTGTTAAAATCTTGCAACTTTGGGAGCTATCTAGGTCAGCTACATTCATCTCTTCTCCTTGATTGGAATGCATTCACCTAAAAAAAGTCATTTGAGTGGGGTATCTATGATGATTTGTGCCTGTGATTGCCAAGAGTTAGAGGCAAGCATGCAATGCAAACGCACAAAATAAAACAGTGAGTATTGGGCTGGTCAGCTTGTTCAACATCATTTCAATAAATGTCCCAGAAACCTAAATATGTATCACACCCCGCACGAGCCTTGCCCGGCATGCCCTGATTTGGCTACGCGTCTCAACTAAATGACCATCACTGTGATTTGCTGCTGTGGAGCTGACCTAGTTTCTGGAGAGAAGCTCCAATTAAGAAAATATCTCAGCTGTGCAGTTTTTCTTAATAAGAACATGTTGCTTTGAGTACATTGTTTTGAAGGACATAGCATTGCTTTGGGAAAGTCAATACTGCAAAGAATCCACTCAAGCTGTCCAGCAGATACTTAGGAATTAAGTATATCATATGAGAAGGAAACAACACATTTTCTAGTCTTTGCCAACCACATGGAGATTCATCTCTCTTACGTTTCGTGTCCTGAGATGATGACCACAATAAGAATTGACTTTAAATCCCACAGACCTTGTTTTTGCTTGAAAATTGGCTTAAGCTCATCTCCTAATCAGGTAGTTGAACCATTTATGTTTCTTGGCTGGATTCCAGTTTGGGTTCATCTCTTATGAAATCGTTCCAGTTCATTAACCAGTCTGGTGATCCTGAACCAATCGTTATGGGAAAATACAACACTCACAGTCAGGAAAAGGAAGTTGACTGAGGCAGATTTCAGATAAAAGCTTAAGACCCTTTGTCTTAACCTTGTGACAGATCTTGAAGACCACTTCCCAGCAGAGCATCCCAGAACCTCATGATGTTCAACAGGGCCAAGTGCAAGGTCCTGGGTCAAGGCAATCCCCATTTACAGTATATCATGGAGGGTGGCATGATTGAAAGCAGCCCTGCAGAGAAATACTTGGGGGTGCTGGTCCATGAGAAGCTCGACATGAGCCGGCAGCGTGTGCTCACAGCCCAGAAGGCAAACCGTGTCCTGGGCTGCATCAAAAGAAGTGTGGACAGCAAGCTGAGGGAAGTGATTCTGCCCCTCTGTTCCTCTCTTGTGCAACCCCATCTGAAGTCCTGTGTCCAGTTCTGGAATCCTCAACATAAGAAGGAGATGGAGCTGTTGGAACGGGTCCAGATGAGGGCTACAAGGATGATCCAAGGGCTGGAGCACCTCCCGTATGAGGACAGGCTGAGAGAGTTGGGCTTGTTCAGCCTGGAGAAGAGAAGGCTGCGAGATGATCTTATAGTGACCTTTCAGTACCTGAAAGGGGCCTACAAGAAAGCTGGAGAGGAACTATTCACAAAGGCTTGTGGTGAAAGGACAAGGGGGGGAACGGGTATAAACTGGAGAGAGGCAGATTTAGACTAGACATTAGGAAGAATTTCTTCACCAGAGAAGAATGGTGAGACACTGGAACAGGTTACCAAGGGAGGTTGTTTATGCTCCATCCCTGGAGGGTTTTAAGGCCATGCTGGACGGAGCCTTGAGTAACCTGATCTAGTGGGATGTCCCTGCCCATAGCAGGGGAGTTGGAACTAGATGATTTTTAAGGTCCCTTCCAACCCTAACTATTCTATGATTCTATGATCCTCCCCACCTCCATCAGCTTGGTCATGTGGAGCCGAGCACCCACTGAGCTATCATGAGCAGTACCAGCGTGATCCATCTCCCTGCCTGCCTGTGCTGCCACCCACAGCCTTGGAGCAGTGAGCCCATCCCTCTTGCCCTACACTCCTCTTTGGGGTAGACCAGGGGATGGATGGGGCAGCACAGGTTAGTGAAGCACATCAGGGCACTGCTGCAGGTAAAAATGTGGTTCTCCAATGTGACAGAGAGGCACCAAAGGTTTGTCTTTGGTTGAGGACTCTCTGTTTCTTATGTTCCTGGAACTGGCTTTAAAACTGTCAGTCTTGTACAGAGTCAGGGAGAGTCAGAATACAGCACGAAAACACGACAGTTTCCTTGTGCGTTCCCACTGTCCACCATTACTCTTGGCTCAGAAGATTTCCTGAATCTGATGCAATTTTCTCATTTACTAATCTATTTTTCTCAAATACTTGTGCAAACTCTCCCACGATTCATATAAACTTCCTATGCAACAACATCCCTTGGCAAGGAAGCCTGTTTCATAAATGGCCACCTCCTCTTGTCTTTTTTAATCTGAAATGTACTAGTTTCATATAAGGGCCCCTAGTTCTTACTTTGGGAGAGACCAGAAATAGTTTGTTCTTCCACTTCCATTCCTCCAGATTTTTTAACCTCAACGTTAAGTATCTCTTTCCCAGATTGAGGAATCCTAACTCATTTAATTTCACCCCACAGAAAAACTGGTGCTAACAGCTGCATGGATTTGTTGCCCTCCTCTGTGGTCCTCCTATATCTCCTTTGAGATAAGGGTGCCAAACTTACACATTGTATTCAGAATGTGGGAAAATCCAGGTATTAAGGATTTATGCAGTGTCATAATATTGTGTTTTCTTTTCCACTGCTACCTTTTGAGACATCTTTTGTTTTATTCTGTTCGGCTTTATGTTGTTTTATAGAAATCCTAGGTATTTGTGGAAGTGTCCATCATAATCCCAAGAGCTCACTGCATTTTTAGGTATCTAGTGTGAAAGGAGAGAATTCCTGCGTCTGGCACCTGAATGCATTTCTTCAGCTGAATGAATCATACTATTCTCCAGCTTCAGCTCCACCAACGTGCTGAAAAAAACCCAAAAATTAGTTTTGCCTCCATGAAGCCAAACAGGTTTTCTTAATCTGAATCCAGCTAGTTACTTTTAAAGAATTAGACAATGCTCACAGAAATAATCAAAATGCAATTACATGGACTATGAACACAAAGGCATTTTTTTACACTAAATCATGCCATCAGCTCCCTTCTTTCTCAGTTTCATATGTTTTGAGTTTGTTTGCATCAGTACAATAAAAAGAAGATGAAATCTGTGGGAAACTCAGGAGACCAGAAGTCTGTTCGAAGTATTACCAGCGTCCTGCTGCCTGGCCTGTGGCAAGCTGATGTATCTCTGGCTTCTCTCCAATTATTTCTTGGTTCTGTTTTCATGGGAAATCCTTGAGGGAAGAGGTTAGCACATCTTCTTATACAATTTCCTTACTCCTCTTTCACCAGTATAGACAGGGAGAGTGGTCTTGCTGGGACAAGAAAAAGGTTTAGAGTTTTCTCTCCAAAAGTAGGAAGCAGCCTAGGAAAAAGCATAACAGCAGGGCAGGTAGGGAATAATACACCTATGTACTGTCTAGACCATATAGATGTATTACGCATCCTCCAGCCAGAGACAGAGAGAGGTGATATCTCTGTGTTTGACAGACTTAACAGTCTTTTTCCCCTTCTTTAGTTGATTTCTTGACATTTTGATTTAACAGCTAATCTGCAGCCAAAAAGGTATCCATCCCCAGATAATCACAATCTGGCAGTTTTACCACAGTCATTGCTGTCAAGGTGTAGCCATTGTGCAAGGAAAATTCAGAATTTCTCACTAGTACAGTACTGCACCCAGATATTTCATAAATTAAGAACTGATCAGAGGTGTGGTGTTGTTATACAAAGGGATTTTCATACATATTTGTGCTGAAGATAATAGAATGGTTTGCATTGGAAGGGACTTTAAAGATCATCCAGTTCCAACTCTCCTGCCAAGGGCAAGGACAGCTTCCACAGGATCAGGTTGCTCAAAGCCCCATCCAACCTGGCTTTCAACACCTCCAGGGATGGAGCATCCATTACTTCTCTGGGCAACCTAGACCAGGGCCTCACCACCGTCACAGGAAAACCCTTCTTCCTAAGATCTCATATCAATCTCTCCTCTTCCATCTTAAAACTGTTCCCCCTCATCCTGTCCCTGCACTCCCTGACAAAGAGCCCCTCCCCAGATTTCCTGTAGCCCCTTTCAGTATGAGAAGACTGCTATAAGGTCTCCCTGGAGCTTTCTCTTCTCCAAGATAAACAAGCCCAAGTGTCTCAACCAGTCCTCATATGGGAGGTGCTCCAGCCCTTGGATTATCTTTATTTCTACCTCTGGACTTGATCTAACAGATACTTGTCCCACTGTAGGGATTTATTTGCATTTAGGAGGCATCCTTGGATGCTAAGGACCCAAATCTCTATCAAATGACTGTTATAGTCATAAACAAATACAACCTAAGGCACACATTTATTTCTTGCACTTTCCACAGCAAATATGGCTTTAAACATGGTGGGGGGAAAACAAACTCTATGACCACCTCTCAGCTTTCAGTAAATTCTGCATTCGTTTATCATGTTTTATATTCCCTCATCCTGGTAGGAAAGCAGAGCAGTAGAAAGCATTAATCTCTAACCACTGTAATTTCCTGAATACCAGAGAACCACTGTCAAACCCAAGGATTCTCTCACTACTGAAACATCTGTATTAGATTACTGCACTTTCCTTTTTGCTCCTACATTGTGGCCTACAATCTGCCTCTGCTCCAAACCAGAAGCTGGAAGCAGCTGCAGACTTCAAAATTGTTCTAGGCTTCCCATATCTAACAGTGTTGTAATGAAGCTTTTACACAAAATACATCTATTGGGATTTTTATGGATGTTTCTTTATTCAAATGCTGCAGAGCAAACAGTAAATTCTGCTTCCTTCCTGGAACTGAGCTGGAAAAAGCCTGCATTGAGTTCCTATTGTTTATTAATGTAGCCTTTCTTTCTGCCTCCCTTTCCAGATTGCTGCCTCTACTCATACCATTTTCTCCCACTGTCAAGTTGCTCATAACATACGCTTTTCTAGAAGTGTATTTTTCTTCATTTCCTCTTTACATATTTATATTCTAGTCCCTACTAAAAATAATGATCATAGTTTTAATAATGACTGATCTTCCTTGACCTGATTTAGCTTTTTAAGCTAGCTGATGCAAGGTGATTATTCATTGTCTTCTCTGAAGTAATTTCCATGAGTCTTTGGGAGTCATGTTTTCTGTCTGATTGACTCATTAGATTTCAAGATCCCTAATAGCCAAGATCAGAAAGATTGGTTTGGATAGTACCTTCAGGGAGTTTGCCCCTGACTTGCATATCAGACCCAGATTTCTCTTGAGAGGTTCTACAGGCCCTGTGGATTTAACATCAGAAGAAAGCATGACCCTATCAAGTGCCCTGAGATATTTATTTTGACACCTAGCATGTTGCTGGCACATTTTGTGACAGCCACCCTCTGCCGGTGACCCCACAGAAAGGACTCTCTGGGTTACAGAATCATAGAATGGTTCGAGTTAGAAGGGACTATGATGGTCATCCAGTTCAACCCCCTGCAGTGAGCAGCGACATCTTCAACCTCAGGTTGCTCAGAGCACCATCCAACCTGACTTCGAATGTTTCCAGGGATGGGGCATCTCCCACCTCTCTGGGCAACCTGGGCCAGTGTTTCACCACCCTCAGCGTCAAAAATTTTTTCCTAATATCTAGTCTAAATCTCTCCTTTTTTAGTTTAAAACTGTTACCCTGTGTCTTATTGCTACAGATCCTACTAAAAAGTTTCTCATAAGCCTCCTTTAGGTATTGAAAGGCTACAATAAGGTCTCCAAGGCAATATTCAAAAAAAAAGGAAATGTGGGGAGGCACACAGGATAGTCCCAAGTAAAATTTCTGAGAAACAGTGGCTGTCTGCACTTTGAGCAGTGCCAGGATATCCTCAGACTGAAGTTCAGCTCTCCCAGCTTTTGCAACCTGCAGCCTCGTGGCATAACTGAGCCCAGCTCACCAGGGACCATGTTGATCCAGGAAAAACAGGAATGGAGAGAGAACATTTGGCTCCTTTCCCTAAAGGATGCACTTTAATACCTTTGTTTCTTTGTCTTTAACTGTGGGATAATATGTAAAATATTTCTGAAATTTATCTCTAACCCCTTCCTTCCAACTGGGATGTGCAATTTGAGAGATGCACTCAGTAAATAAGTTTAAATTTTCACCACTGAGAACAGAGATCTGATCCCATGTTTGGGCCTTGGATCTCCCACCCTCCTCCCTGGGACATTGGAAAATAGATTCTATGCTATGGTTACCAGGTGGTTTCTTGAAAAGTTTCAAAATCAGAAACACACTGGTAAAAATTTCACCCAACAGTGAAACTAAAGCACCTTAGAGCAGCACAGAGGAAGAGGAGATAAGATGATTACCTTCTCTTCTCTGCAGCAGCCAGGTGTCACTGCCACTAGCAAGACAGCTGAACATCCATGGGGTTAGGGAATCATAGAATCATCAGGTTGGAAAAGACTCATCGGATCATCGAGTCCAACCATTCCTATCAAACACTAAACCATGCTCCTCAGCACCTCGTCCACCCGTCTTTTAAACATCCCCAGGGCAGGTGATTCAACCCCCTCCCTGGGCAGCCTCTGCCAGTGCCCAATGACCCTTTCCGTGAAAAATCTTTTCCTAATGTTCAGCCCAGCGGAGCTTGAGGCCACCTGGAACTACAGGGAAGTTTTTCCGAACCCCACTGGAATTTCATTTGTGGAAACAGGATTCATACTAAGACGTAAAGCCACCAGCGAAGAAACTTGGGAACTGCAGCTCCACACCATTTCACATCTAAAGAGGCACCTTTACAGCGGACACCAGGGAAGTGTGATTCAAGGCATCTCATTTAAGCCTAGCAAGGGTAATGAGTTACATCCTTGGATGGACATTCACCTGGTAAATAAATCTGCATATGGTCACTGGCTCCCAAAGCAGCTGCTATTTCAAGCTCTGGTGTTCCAGGTGTGTGTTTATCTATTGCTGCCCACTCTCTTCCCTGGCTCTGCTTGCTAACAGAAAGTCCTGCTCTGAAAGGCCAAGTTCACTGACTGCAGTGACAAAGCAGCACAGAATCACTTGGGAACAACTAATAAGAAACCACTGCTGCTATCCAAATAGCCTAGCCATTGCAGTAAAGTCAGTCCTTCAGCAAAAACTATCTTAATGAGGCTACTCTGACTTAGTTCACCTCTGAACTAGAGAGCTCAGCAATGTTTTCTCCTTTTTACTAGCCCAGACGAAGCTGATGTTCCCTTCTGGCCTCTAAATCAGAATGCAATCACATTAGAGCCAGGGGGGAAGACAATAAGCCTATCCTACAAGTGTCAGGCTAAAAGCAAACATCTGGCTAATGCTCTTACATTCCCATTCCTACGCCTGTTGCTAAATTCATTGCCACTTTTAACTCTGTAGGTCTCATCAGGTTGCAATATTTGAAAGAGCAGCTAGAGATACAATTTCCCTTCTCTTTTGATAACTTTGGATATTTATATATGTGCAATCTCTTTACTGGAAATCATATTCCCAGAGTAGGAAACTACTGGGTTAGCATCACTCATTGGGACGCTCTTTTTGGTTCAGTGTCAGGATTGGCAGGAGAAGAGAGGAAGCATATGAGGGATCAAGCAAAAAGACCCAGAAATGCATTTCTTAACTTTCATGGGGAGGTCAGGGAAGGCTGAGCTGATCCATAATGAGTTGAAATATGAATAAGGAGATCTCCTCCTGCTGCTCTCAGTACTGCCACAGGCTTCCATTTTGTGAGGGATTACATTTTGACAGAAGGAAAAAGAGTGGCATACAGAAGATATTTAACTCACTCAGACCCTGATTACCCATCATATAGAACCAGACAGATCTTTAAGCTTGTGAAGCACAGAGGTGGCTGAGCTCAGTCCAGCCTTTGCACACTCCCCTGTAACACACAAATTCCTGTAACAACCACGTTCGGAGCACAATCATGAGCAATTAAGGAAAGCCTGGGCTGGCTGGTGTTGCATGTCATCAGAACTGGCAAGATAAACCTCTGCCAAGAGGGATTTCATTTGGGCTGGATGAAGGAGAAAGTCAGCTGGAGAGCATTTTGGTATATTGGGTCAGTTTTCTCAGAAGACATAAAACAGGATGGCATCATTGTTTCTGTTGGGGAAAAGGTATCAGAATTTTTTCCTGAAGGGGTGGTAAATGCTTGTGTTTGTACTGAGAGAGACTACATGAACAAGCCTTAATTAGGCATTGCCAGTCACTGTTGGCATTAAAAGCAAGAAAAAGAATGATGCATTGGGGGTTTTTTGCCCTCACACTCCCTTTGCTTTGCAAACATTTCAGAGACAAGGCACTCGTGTGCTTTTATCATAGAATAATAGAATGGTTTGGGTTAGAAGGGATCTCAAAGCCCATACAGTTCCAACCCCCTGTCATGGGCAGGGACACCTCCCACTGGATCAAGTTGATCAAAGCTTCTTCCATCCTGGCCTTGAACAGCTCAATTTCCACTGTGTAAACTTTGGTCTCTGTAATACGCACGGCAACTGAAAAGGAAACAGGAGAAACACCATCAGCAAATAGGAGACAACCAAAGCTGGCGACTCAAGGTATTAATGCAAGAGAGATTTTCTTCTAGTTGAGGATTTCACAGCAAGCCACCCTCAGGCTGTGGCTGTACCTATGCCTTGTGTCTTTGCCCACCAGGTAGCCAGCTTCGAGAACATATTTTATTGACTCCTACCTCAAGGTGGACATGAGGTGAGGAAGCCAGTCAGGGGGTGAACTTGCTCAGTGCCACAGAAATAAATGAGCCTTCATCCTCTAATACGTTAGTTGGTTTATTAAAAAAACAAACCTCATACACATTGAACCCAAGTTTTTTTCTCTGTCAAGAGGTAGTTGCCAAAATGCCTCTGGTTATTTCTAAGTGAAGGCAAAGTTAAGGAACAGTACTCAGTCTGCAGTGTTTAATTTTAGTCTGAGCCTATGCCACTCATTTTCACGCCATGTATTTATGTTTGTGTTTACTGGTGCTAAATTAGAGGGTGGAAGCCTGGCAAGTTCCTGTGCTCACTTAAGAAAGCAAACAAGATACTGGGAGAAAATGCAAAGTAGCTTGAATTTACAGAAATAGTATGTATTTGTATTTGTATTCGTATTCGTATTTGTATTTAGAATCATAGAATCATAGTATCACCAGGTTGGAAAAGACCCACCGGATCACCGAGTCCAACCATTCCTATCAAACACTAAACCATGTCCCTCAGCACCTCGTCCACACGTCCCTTAAACACTGACTAAAACCTTTTGGCAATGCAGTTTGGATGATACACCCTCACCATAAGAAGGATGTTGAGGCTCTGGAGCGAGTCCAGAGAAGAGCAACAAAGCTGGTGAGGGGGCTGGAGAACAGGCCTGATGAGGAACGGCTGAGAGAGCTGGGGGTGTTTAGCCTGGAGAAGAGGAGGCTGAGGGGAGACCTCATTGCTCTCTACAACTACCTGGAAGGAGGTTGTGGAGAGGAGGGAACTGGGCTCTTCTCCCAAGGGACAGGGGACAGGACGAGAGGGAATGGCCTCAAGCTCCACCAGGGGAGGTTCAGGCTGGACATTAGGAAAAACTTCTTCACAGAAAGGATGATTGGGCAGTGGCAGAGGCTGCCCAGGGAGGGGGTTGAGTCACCTTCCCTGGAGGGGTTTAAGGAATGGGTGGACGAGGCGCTGAGGGACATGGGTTAGTGTTTGATGGGAATGGTTGGACTCAATGATCCGATGGGTCTTTTCCAACCTGGTGATTCTATGATTCTATGACAATTTCTCTATGTCGGCCAAGTCCTACTTTGGCCTCCTTTTCCTAAAGATAGTTCTCAGGACTTTTATTTGTAATCAAAAAAGTCAGCTGTGAGAGGCAAACCTTCACAAATCAGAGGGGCTTTGGTTCAGGACTCTACTTATACTTGTCGCTTGAAGCAGCTGGTGGGCTGAATTTCTAATTGGTAGGGAAAAAAAAATACAGTAACAGCAAATAAGTGTCGATGCTTGGGGGAGGTGACATTTCAAAAAGACACAAAACTGCCAACAAAAATATTTTTCTGTGATAATGGAGAAACCCTTCACTGCAATTTTGACCTTTTGTAGCTTTTTATTTAAATATTTAGTTACGCTGTGATTTATCCTTTTTGCTATCATTTATTTTATTCTATATATCGGTGTCTGCATTTTGCCTCATTAGCAGTTGTTCTGCTAATTGTTAATTCTGTTAGTAATTTCTGAAGCAATTTGCCATATGTTTTGCTCAACCTCCCTCAAAAAATAGCTTTTTGAAGTACAGATCTAAAATGTTCTGTTTGGTATTTAAGTATTTCATTATATGGCTCTGAACAGAGCAAAAGACAAAAAAAGAACATCCCTGAGGAATGCTTCATTTTGAACACATCAACATTCCCACTGAAATAACAAACATGTCCAACCAGCCCTATAAAATACTCTTATCTGCTTCTTCTATCTACCCATCCCACCTGTCTCGGCTGCCAAGATATCAGCATGCCACACAGAGCTGTTCTCCTTGCACACAAAATATCTGGCCTCTTTCCCTGGCTCCTGTCCACTGCATTAGGCTCTGTCTGAGATTTGGGGAAGAGGTTTGCTCCTCCTGAAATACCCCTAGCCTACGCATGTCAGCAGGCATCGATTGCCAATAGCCTGAAAGATACTTTACCACCTCGTTTCATGCCAGCTCTCATTTGTAGACTTTGGGGCAGCTTCTCTAAGCTTCTGCTTTGCTTCAGCACTTGCTCTGTCAGCTCTCGCACCTAGAAAGCCAAAATATTTTCTAATCTTGTGAGTCTTCACTGTTAATCACAGCCAGGCTCTTTAAAAGTGCCTTCATTTTACAGAGTGAGGTCAGAAATAAGGAGTTATTGTGCTTGGTGACCCTTTTCCTTCTTTTTTTTTTTGAAATTTTTCTCTTTATTTTCTTTTTTTTATATTCAGTTGCCCCAAAATTAAATTAAAACCCACAAGAGGGAAGGTAAGAAATTACTTTCTGCATAAACAGCAGCAAACCATGAAATAGCAGCAAATTTTTGGCTTGATCAGGGAAGACCTTCTAATCAACAGCATAAGGAGGAATTGGAATCCACTGCCACTGAAGAAAGCCACAATGAACGATGGGTTTGGAAGAAACAACTCTATCTTTGGTAAAAGGGCTTGGACCAGGTCATCACTACCCCACCAACGTGTGGTGTGGGGACCACTGATGGCCACCAGAACTGCTGTAGGGTAGCAGAGAGTTAAAAATCAAACCAAACTTAAAGCAGAAATAAGGTAGATAACTGAAAAACATAGTTAATGCAGTAACAGTGTTGATCCAACAGTGGCTGGGTGGCTCAGGGGACTAGGAAGGCAAGGGGAAAGGGAAAGTACAACACGGGTCTGGGAAGTTTCAGGTAGATGTTATGAGAGGACTGTCTGATTTTCTTTTCCCCCTCTTTATCACTCAGCTAATACAAGCTATTTTCCCTCCTTATCCTTCTTGCCTCATGAATTAAGACATAAACATTCAAAGTGTAGTCTGATTTTTCCTAGACTTAAAAAAAAAATAAAATTGCAGCAATACAACTGTATCATTCAAATATGCATTCATTGGACAGTCCTTACAAATCTCACTTACATCAACAAAAAGAACTCCTGACACCAAAGTCAAAATAACCTCATCACAACACTGACAAAGGTGGACAATTAACCACACTCCACCCCTCTTCTCTTAACTACAAGAAAAATTCCCCACAAAACTATGTTCTTTGGCAATGTCCAGTCCCTATTTTGCCCTTTACCTCTCCCAATTACTGTCCACATCTCAAATTTCTTGAGAGTTCCACATTGGGCACTTCAAGGGACAGCACTACAGGTTTTAATCACCCCTTAAAAGTACTTCTAGATTGCTTTTTAATATGCTTGAAGACCTGGGGTCAGCTGGACACAGGAGCCAGCAGAGCTAGACATCCTCCAGTGGGAGTGGCACGCAGCAAAGACTGATCCCAGCTTCCAGGGGACTGTTGAATTAACTGCCCGTGACATGGAAAGCCCATTTTTACAATCACTTAAATATTATCATTTCAGCACTGTTCTGCATTGAATATGACCAGGGTCCATCTCACCCGGTTCTGGACCTGAGAGATGCTCTAGGCGTCTTCACCACAGTTTTGAAGAGCAAGGGTGCACTCAAGGCTTGACTCTCCTTCATGTGCCTTGTATAAACCTGGAGTACTTGCAAATGTTGATCAAAATCCTTTAAGCTGTGGTCTTTTGTACTGAAAAAAACTGCCTTTCCTTTTCAAGATTCAAGCATAGCGTATAATTACAGTGTGACAAACCCTGTTCATCAGGTGTATCTGTCTTTATTTTTATTAAAAACTCTATTCACATCATTATATAGCAATACCCAAGTCCTAGGATAAACTCTGCCCCAAAGAGATAAAGAAAGGTAAGAAATAGAGAGGAAAGGGATGTAACACATCAAGAGCGGAAGGACCTGCACCTCCTTCCAGCTCAAACTCAACAGATTGGCAAAGTCCTGGGCACTCACATATCTCCATGTGTGTTTACTCCAAACCCTTCAGCTCCTCCATGCAGACTTACCTAAACTGTTATTTGGGTTTAAATGCATTACTATAAACTTGTTCATTAGTTTAAATTAACCATGATTGCCCTGGTTTAGACTGAAACAAGGAGGCAGATAGAAAGCATTGATGTAAATGGACCTTAATAAGTTAATATTCACTAGCTGAGGTGTGGTGATGGTACGGAATGCGCTGTCTCCCTACCCTCATTGGGAGGGGAAAGGCATCAGTGCAACCTCAAAGGTTTATGCATGGCTGGGACAGATCTATCAGTCCTTAGCAGCACACGAGGTAGCAGTCCCAGCTGTAACCCCACCAAAACGTGCACCATCATCTCAGCTATTCCATCCCTGCATCCCATTCGAACCCTGCGGTCCACTCCAGCTCCAGCCTCTCAACAACATGAGTAAGTAGTTTTTGAAGAGGTCAAGAGAGGAGGAAAGATCAGGGGATGCAATCTCCACTCTAATGGCATTTCCTATCGTGTCATTTGGGAGTACCCCTTCTTTTCTGGTCAAAAAAGCTGGTTAAAATCCCACTGTGCGTGAGAAGCTCGGTCCAGCCTTAAATTTGGAGAAAGGCACATGTTTTCTTTATCTCTGTATGTCACTGGACAGATTAGATGAGATATATTTATCTAGACCACAATCTGTGTAGCTGCAAAGATACAGCTACAAAATTCCATGGGTTGAGATTATCCCATGCTGAGTTTAGCATCCCAGTAAGAAATGATACTTCATTTTGGTGGTTGACATGTTTTCACCAAAACATAGGGAAAACGAGAATGTGACCTCAGATGCTGGGTGTTTTGGCGTATAGGGTTTTTTAATTCACATTAAAAACAACTTAAAGGGTTTTTTGAGTGGGTTTTTTTAAGCAAAACTAACCTTTTGAACATTCTTCTTGTACATAATTTGTTGCTGTTTGCTTGTGTTTTCCAGTTGCTCTACTATGCTTGTTCCTAGCATGGTCAAAAATCCAGTTCTAAGTAGGAAAGTAAAACCTTAAGGAAAAGAAAAGTGCATGGAATAAATAAGGATGATCATAAATGTGTCATTTCCTGCCATGACTGTCAAGGGAAATAAGGGAACAAATATACACTTTTTTTTTTTTGTCCTCCCTCATATCCCATGAACCAACAACAGATCTTGCATGCTGACAGAGCAGCAGTTAAATCACCTCCTTGTCCACTTGGACTGCCCTTTAAAGTCATTTTTTAAGAAAGAAAAGTTGAAAAATCATGGATAAACACAGTCTAAGGAAATATTTCCTGTGTACAGTAGAAAGGAGTCAAGGGCAAGCCCCTGTTCAACACAGGGGTCAATCCCCATGGCAATGTATGGAGGCAGGAGAGTAGAGTTACTGGGAGGAAACTCATGTAAAACAGGATCTGCTTTTATCAGTGGGGGGGGGGGGAACCAATTCTGTTTAAATTAGCCAGAAATATATGCCTATATGTTTTCATCACAAACTGCCATTTCCAAGTCACGCAGCAGGGCTAAGGCACAGCTCCTGATCATACACTGTCCCTGAATGCAAGACCCTGATGGTCCCGTCTGCTTTCTGAAGCAAATAGCGAGGGTACTTGGGTTGGGGTGACAGGATTGGAGGACAGAAAGGAGACCTGCTAGCCTTGCAGAGAATCCCTCCTGGTGGGATGATGGAGTCAGGGAGGACCTGCCAGCCTTGCAGGGCATCCCTTCTGCTGGGATACTGTGGCTGGAGAGCCTGCCAGCCTCACAGGGCATCCTTTCTAATAGGATGCTTTAGCTGGGAGGGGAAGATCTTCCAGCCTTGTAGAGCATCCCTTCTGATGGGGTGCTGGGGCTGGAGGGGGAAGACCTTCCAGCCTTGCAGGGCATCCTTTCTGGTGGGATGCTGGGACTGAGGAGTGCCTGGCAGCCTTGCAGAGTATCCCTCCTTGTGGGATGCTGGGGCTCAGGGGGACCTGGAAGCTTTTCAAGGTATCCCTCCTGGTGGGATGCTGGGAATGAGGGACCTGCCAGCCTTGTGGGGCATCCCTCCTGGTGGGATGATGGGACTGAGGAGTGCCTGGCAGCCTTGCAGCATATCCCTCCTTGTGGGATGCTGGGGCTCAGGGGGACCTGGAAGCTTTTCAAGGTATCCCTCCTGGTGGGATGCTGGGACTGGGGGACATGCCAGCCTCGCAGGGCATCCCTCCTGATGGGATGCTGGGACTGGGGGACATGCCAGCCTCACAGGGCATCCCTCCTGGTGGGATGCTGGGACTGGGGAACATGCCAGCCTCGCAGGGCATCCCCCCTGATGGGATGCTGGGACTGGGGGACATGCCAGCCTCGCAGGGCATCCCTCCTGATGGGATGCTGGGACTGGGGGACATGCCAGCCTCGCAGGGCATCCCTCCTGGGGGGATGCTGGGACTGGGGGATCTGACAGCCTCGCAGGGCATCCCCCCTGGTGGGATGCTGGGACTGGGAGACCTGACAGCCTCGCAGGGCATCTCTCCTGGTGGGATGCTGTGGCTCGGGGAGCCTCGTGGCGGTGGGGTGGGGGTCCATGGTCTGCAGTGAGGGGTGCAGCCCAGGACCCCGGGACGTGGGGGGGACCCACCGGGTAATCCCTGCGCTCTGCTGCCCCCTGGCGGCACCGGGCGGCGCGGCGCCGGGGCGGCTGCAGCGCGGGGTACCTTCCCCTTCCCCCGGGGTGCCTGCATCCCGGTGCTGCGTGCCCCTCACCCCCACGAGTGGCTGCCTCTCCGTTTATGGGGATGTCTTCTCCCCTCAAGGAGCTGCCAGCGCCCCAAGAGCGGGTGCCTGCCCCCAAGTGCCTGTCTACCCCCTCCGCTGGTCCTTGGACCCCCCGAGTTGTGCTTGCCCTCCCTCCCCGAGTGGGTTTCTGCCCCCCATGTGCGTGTTTACCCCCTCCTTTGCTTCCTGAAGCCCCTCGTTGTGCCTGCCCTCGCCTCGGAGTGTGTGTCTGCCCTCCAAGAACGTGCCTACCCCTTCCGCTGGTTCTTGCACCCCAAGTTGTGCCTGCCCAGCCCTCGGAGTGCATGACATCCCTCCAAGAAGGTGCCAACCCCCTCCTCGCCCCCAGCTGTCCCTGCCCTCCCTCCCCGAGCGGGTTTCTCCCCTCCCCCTTCTGTCGGTCCTTGGACCCCCACAAGCTGCGCCTGGGCTCCCCCGGGAGTACGTTCCTGCCCCCCAAGATCCTGCCTAACCCCTCCGCTGGTCCCCGGAGCCCCGGAGCCGTGCCTGGAGCGGGGACCTGACCCCCCTCCCCATCCCCTCTCCTCCCCCTCGGGCGCTGCTGCCGGCTTCACCCCGTCCCGCAAAGCAGCGCTGCTGCCGCCTCCTCCTCCTCCTCTTCCTCCTCCTCCTCCTCCTGGCTCTCCTCCCCCTCTTCCAGCGGCACCTGACGTGCGGGGCTCCCTTCCCGCCCCCCTCCCGGGTCTCTCCCGAGCGGAGCCGCCGGGCGCTGCCCAGCGCGTCCCCCGGAGCATGCGAGGGCAGCCGGGGGGCTCCGAGCCTTCCTCGCCCCGGGGCGGGCCGGCAGAGGGGCTGAGCGGCTCCCGGAGCCCTCGGCAGGGAGGGGGACAGCGCTGGGGACGGCTCGGAGCCGGCTCGGGGCTCGGGAGCGGCGAGGAGCAGAGCATCCCGCTCTCCCTGCATCCCAGCATCCCGGCCGGAGGGAGCGGGTTTGGCCCCGGGGAGCGGGGACCGAGGGGCTGAGCCGGTCGGAGGGGGTGGCGGGGATCATGCCGAGGGGACCGAGCCTCGGCGTCGCTTTCTCCTCGCTCTACATGGAGCCCGGACCTTTTCTACAATGACTTTCCCCGAGCTGAGCAATGGCAGCTTGAGTGGGAACCGGACGGGACAGGGCAGCCGGAGCGGTGCCAACTGGTCCTGGGGGCTGCAGGGTGAGGAGATCCCCGAGGGCAACGGCACCGCGTTGACTTTCACCTTGGACGTGCAAGCGGTGGGCGTCGGGGTCTTCCTGGCCCTCTTCATCCTCTCGGCCATCGTGGGGAACATCCTCGTCATCCTCTCGGTGGCTTGTAACCGGCACCTGCAGACGGTCACCAACTACTTCATCGTCAACCTGGCCATCGCCGACTTGCTGCTCAGCACCACCGTGCTGCCCTTCTCGGCCACTCTGGAGGTGCTGGGCTTCTGGGTTTTTGGGCGCATCTTCTGCAACATCTGGGCAGCGGTGGACGTGCTGTGCTGCTCGGCCTCCATCATGAGCCTGTGCATCATCTCCGTGGACAGGTACATCGGCGTCAAATACTCCCTCAAGTACCCCACCATCATGACTGAGAGGAAGGCGGGGGTCATCCTCGTGGTGGTCTGGCTCTCCTCCATGGTCATCTCCATTGGGCCACTGCTGGGATGGAAGGAGCCGCCACCACCGGACGAAAGCATCTGTAGCATCACGGAGGAGCCGGGCTATGCCCTGTTCTCCTCCCTCTTCTCCTTCTACCTGCCCCTCATGGTCATCCTGGTAATGTACTTCAGGATCTACGTGGTGGCCAGGCGGACCACCCGGAGCTTGGAAGCAGGGGTCAAGAAGGAGAGTAATAAATCCATGGAGGTGGTGTTGCGTATCCACTGCCGCAGCGTGCTGGAGGAGCCTCTCTCCAGCACCCGGAGCAAGGGGCACAACTTCAGGAGCTCCCTCTCTGTGCGACTTCTCAAGTTCTCCCGTGAGAAAAAGGCAGCCAAGACTCTTGCCATCGTTGTGGGTGTTTTTATCCTCTGCTGGTTCCCCTTCTTCTTCGTCCTGCCTTTTGGTAAGTGACCCCATCCCCCATCCCCACCTCGCTGTCCATGGCTGAGCCCCCAGAAGCCTGCTCCTTGGGAAAAACTTCCAGGTTACAAACTAATACATGGAGATGAGGGATAGGTGACTAAACCAGCAATGAATTAATTCAATTAATTAACACTTATTCAATATTTATTAATCGGAGTCATATAATCAATCAAAGTAAACAGCAAATGAATAAAATAACAGCATAATAATTGGTTTAATTAATTCATTCTGCGTTCAGCTGTTTAATTAGTAAAGTTCAGGCAGAGGAGGAAGCAGCTCTGTTTCAAACAGGCTGGAATTATGGCACAGTGGTCTCCAAGCAGCATTGCCGTCCCTGCCCCCAGCCTCCCTTCCTCTCGGTTTGCTGGAGGGCAACTGGATCTACCCCTGTGGACCCAGAACTCCCACCTCTGTTGTGACCCGGTGAAGATGTTGGACATGTTTGTTCCTCCAAGGACAGCATCAGAGCCTGGAACATAAGTCCTCCTTGGACACAGAAGGAACAACAGTGACAGGGGATGAGGAAAAGGCTGAGGTACTTAATGCCTTCTTTGCCTCAGTGTTTAATTGTAAAGAAAGTCCTTCCATCTGTGTACAAACCCAGGAGCTAGAGGAGCAAAATGAGGCTCCCATGATCCAAGAGGAGGTGGTCAGAGCCTTGCTAGCCCGACTAGACACCCACAAGTCTATGGGGCCGGATGGGATTCATCCAAGGGTATTGAAGGAGCTGATGGGGGACAGGACAAGAGGGAATGGCCTCAAGCTCCACCAGGGGAGGTTTAGGCTGGACATTAGGAAAAAATTTTTCACAGAAAGGGTCATTGGGCACTGGAACAGGCTGCCCAGGGAGGTGGTTGAGTCACCTTCCCTGGAGGGGTTTAAGGCACGGGTGGACAAGGTGCTAAGGGGCATGGTTTAGTGTTTGATAGGAATGGTTGGACTCGATGATCTGGTGGGTCTCTTCCAACCCGGTTATTCTATGATTCTATGATTCTATGGTTCCTGACTTCCCAGCTTGCCAGTGTTGACCAGGGGCCTGAAGCAGGACGGGGTCTTATCTACAAGGTCCTGAGTGATTTCCCAGGACCAATCCACCTCCTGCGGGAGTTGTGCCCTGAGCTCCTGTCCCTGCCAGGGTGTCTGTGCCTCTGGATGTTCGTTTGGGGTGTCTGACAGCTTGTGCTCTAAAATTTAGGCAAGTTGGAGCCCAGTGCACCAGTTTCTCCTGGTGTAAAGGACGCAACCCTCTGCGTGCAGAGGAGTCTGAGCCGGCACAGAGCCCACTGGGCAGGGGGCACGTGTAGCCTAAAGCAACATCTGCTTCCAGCACCCGTGCTGCCCAGAAAGTGCAGGGAAGCCAGTGCTTTTCATCCTCGCCTCATCTAACAGCAGGCACTCAGTTCAGGGCATCAGATTAACCTTCTGGAGTGGTGTAGCTAGACCTAGGAGGAGACAAGAGGTTTAAATAACATACGAATATAGAGGATGGACTTTACACAGAGCTCAGCGAAGCAGAGAGGTCTGTCACTTTGTCTGCTGGGTGGGACCCACGTGTCCCACAGCCCACCAGGGACTTGTGTCCAAGTAACCCTGCAGCCAGGGAAACATTAGAGCAAGTTCTGCACTTTCTCTCAGGGTTTTTCAAATCTGCTTGCTCGCGGCTGCCTCTCAAGTCAGTGGAAGCAGAGCATCGTGACTGCAGGACTCATTTTGACCTGCTGAAATTTCGATCTCCCTCCAGCATTGTGGCTGTCCCCCTGGGGACAACTGGAGCCTAAGGCTGTTAGACACCTGATGGGGGCCGCTCAATGCCAACCTGCCTTCCAGTGGGATAATTCACCAGGATCAATGATGTCTTGCAAGCTGAGGTGTCCCTAGGGTCATGGATCAAGAGTGTGGGTGTCTGGTCTCACTGTGCTTCTGTCTTGCACTTCTTTGTTTCAGTTTCTCTCCATGGTGAGGGTGGTATTTGATGAGTTTATCTCAGCTCTCCATAGGGGTGAAATTGCTTCTGTGAAGAGTTTTCACCCTCTGAGAGCATGAGGGTTTGTGGTATGTCTCAGGCAGGCAGCATTAAGGCTGCAGTAAACTTCTTTCACCGCAAGAACTCAGATGAATTATCCTGTCTGACTGTGCCTCAGTTTCCTTTTAATTCATCAGCTGTATTGAGGGATTTTTGTAGCCTGCGAGTAAATAGTTTGGGAATTGTAGGGCTCAGAGAGATGCTAGTACCTGAAGGCTAAGCTCTCTGGACAGTCCCAGTCTGACACTCACCTCCTTAGCTGATCAGAAGGGCAGAAACTCTCTCTGACCCTCATGCACACCTTTACACCTTACAGCTAATTAAGCTGGGAGTCGGAATACTGTTCCACTAAGTTATTCCTTGTACTTGGAAACAGAACAAACATCTCACAAATACTTTTTTTGTTAGAGAAGTATCATTTTTTACCATATCTGTCCTCCCTTGAAGCCCTTGAACCAGCTTCTCACTGATGTAAATCCTCACTGTTGCACAGAAGTCAAAGGAGACACTGATTTACGCCACATAAAAATCCAAACTCCATTCTTAACGTACCTCCCGTGAACCCATTTGCTTCCTCCAAGTACACAACCTGCCAAGTTCTTTATAAACATGGCTTTGATCTTTATTTCCTGCTGTATTATACATGTAATATAAACAAGGCGAAAGATCATTTATTTTAGAACTACAAAATTTGCTGCCTTTGATTTCACCCCCTTTATTAACTGCAATTTCCTATTCAAATCTGAGAAACATTCAATGTTTTCTAGGAGGAGAACAGAAACTTCTGCAAGGTTTAATCTCTGATTTCACAGCTCAGGAGGCAGTTCTGAAACTCAGAGGAATCAGCAAAGTTCACTGTAAATCCACGAACTGAAACATGCTGGGGACGATTCTCCTTGGAAAGAAGATTGGGAATGGTTCAGTAGAATGGCTTTTTTTATTTATTTGTTAGACAAACTTACATGAAATAATTGTGCAGCCAGCAGGGCGAGGGAGAGGATTCTGCCCCTCTACTGTGCTCTCGTGAGACCTCACCTGGAGCCCTGTGTTCAGTTCTGGAGACCTCAGCACAGGAAAGAGATGGATCTGTTGGAGCAAGTCCAAAGGAGGCCACGAAGATGATCTGGAGGCTGAAGCACCTCCCAGACAAGGACAGGCTGAGAGAGTTGGGGTTGCTCATCCTGGAGATGAGAAGGCTCCAGGGAGACCTTATGAATGGTCTTCCAGTACTTACAGGAGGCCTACAAGAAAGCTGGGGGTGGGCTCCTTTTCAGGGAGTGCAGGGATAGAGTGAGGGGGAACCGTTTTGAGCTGAAAGAGGGGAGATTTAAGCCAGATATTCTGAAAAAAAATTTTACCGTGAGGATGCTGAGGTGTTGGCACATGTTATGCAGAGAAGTCATGGATGCCCCAACCCTGGAGATGTTCGAGGCCATGTTGGATGAGGCTTTGAGCAACCTGATCCAGTGGAACTGGATGATCTTTAAAGTCCCTTCCAACCCAAACTGTTCTATGATTCTATGAATTTGGGGCCAGCTGGAAATTATATAGATATATATTTTAAATGAAAATGAAGACGAGAAACAGAAATCACTGTCAATTGAAGTGAAACACAGTGTTTCAATTTAAGCAGAGAGTGAATGGAAGATTATTTTAAAAAATGAGTACTCAGATACATTTCAAAATGAACTGTCACATTAAAGTGAAATGAGGAAGTGATCTGTTTTCTTCTAAAAATATTGAAATGCTTTGATTTCTTTTTTTTTAATTTGACATGAATTGGCAAGAAGTTGACAATGAATGACACATTCTGTTGATTGACTCTTATCTGATCATATTTTTAAAGGAGAAGTAATTTTGTCAACTGGAAAAAGATGTTCAGCTTTACTTAGCATGGACTTAGGAATTAGAAACTTCTGTACTGGCTCTGTCACCAGTGTCTGTATGAGTCTCCACAAATTGTTTCATCTTTCTGAAGTTTCCGTGTCAGTTAAAAAGAAGTAATAATTATCCCATCAGCGTTGAGAAACAGAAATAATCAATAATTAAATAACGAGACCTATGTTTGTGCCAAATGCTCTCTGCCATTTCTCCATGACTGAGTAATCTGCAAAGATTCTTCTTTAAATCAGCTCAAACTCCCCAACACCTCCACAGTCGATTTATCAGCTGAGTAATTTAGCTCACTCTTGGGTTTATAACATGTCCCCAAGCACAGGATGCCACCACCAGGAGTTTTAACACAATTAACAGTTTCTGTAGCTAATGAGACTCTTTAAGCAGCTCGTTGTGCAACAAGAGATGAAATCCTAATTCCCCACACAACTCGTTTAATGGAAGCAAGACATCTAGGTGAGAGAAATCTCCATCCTGTGTCAACCAAAGCTTTCAGGAGAGAGAGAGAATAGAGAAACTTTCTCTTAAATCACACAGCCACAGAGGCTTGCTCTTCTGCTAATGGAAAACCCTGCTAAAAGTTAGGGGCTGGATTTGTCCTTGCGGTAGGGTATCAATGCAGTGGGTCAAGGAACTAAAGCCACACCTATAGATAGACAGTCACCTGCTTTCTCAAACCTGATCCAGGAGGAAGCAAGTAAGAGCAGGAGGAGGGATGGAGCCCAGCTCCCTGTCCACACTTCAGTAGCTGGGGATCATGCAAATACAGTATGGGACATCTCAGGAGTGGAGGCAGACCTTCACCATGACTACCCTAGAAGCATCCAAGAGAAAACAACTAACTCTTTGGATCAAGAGTACACTACTCAGTACCCAGGATAGTAATTTGTACTCCTCAGTTACCCTTGTATTTTAAGAAGGATAGTCTACTCTGGGTGGTGTGCTCCCATGTTTGTTATTCTTTGGAATTGGTTAGAAATTAAGACCAATGTGAGAAAGGCACAGCAACAGCTGTAGCTAGTACCTCACAAGGGAGAAAACCATAATTCAAGGACCCCTTCACTCTGTCCCTCTGCAAGCAGCAGGTTACCCGGACAAGTAATTACTCATGGCAGAAGGGTTGGAACTGGATGATCTTTAAGGTCCTTTCCAACCATTCTATGATCCTATGAATGACTTGAGAGAAGCCTCAGTATGAGGAAAACTCTCCATATCCATGCATTGGGTTGATGGCTTTGGTGTGGAAGCTGGTACTCATTTCCAGCTACGATCCAGAAAAATAGTCTACTGTCTCTTTTACCTGCATTCTGAAGGAAAGGCATCTGCTACACACACCAGGCTTAGAAAGGTCTCCTGCAACCAAAACAAAAATATTTTCATAGATGCTGCTTTGCACAGGGCAGAAGTCCTTTCACAAAAGGTTTTGCAGAAGGTTTCAGCAACTGTCACTTATAAAATGTATGATGAGGAAGACAGCACAGTAGGTAGAAGCACATTTCAGATGAAACCAAGTCTGTTCTGGTAGAAGAGGAGAATCCAATTCTATTCTGGCAGGAGAGAATTTAGTATGGTTTCCTAAGGGAAAAAGACTTTACGTCATCACTCTGTGCCTATGTGCATGCAAGCCTTTCCCTACCACCTGTTGAACTCTCATCAGTCTCAGTCACATTTGAGAAAGTGCTAAAAGACCTCAATATACCAAGTTCCTATTAAAAATGGGTGCATAGGTAAAGGAATGTGAACGTTTATACTCTCCCATACTGCAGAGTGAGCTCAGCCCCTGGTTAGACATCAGAAAGTGCTCACTAAAGATCAAGGCACAATTCCACCAAACCCCAAACTTCTTCAGTTCTGCTGTGCCCAGGAAGACCTG
The DNA here is from genome assembly GCF_032191515.1 of Phaenicophaeus curvirostris. Classification (NCBI taxonomy): domain Eukaryota; kingdom Metazoa; phylum Chordata; class Aves; order Cuculiformes; family Cuculidae; genus Phaenicophaeus; species Phaenicophaeus curvirostris. The sequence goes on from NC_091395.1 coordinate 75,177,111, forward strand.
ATCAAAAGCATGACTTAATAGGATAGGATGAAAGATAGACCATTCAATACTTTGATTGTCAGGGCAGTGTCTTATACCTCCTGAAATTTTCTGAGTCATGGCGAAAGTGGCAGAATTGGCATGGAAAAAGAAATGGGCAACTATTTTGGAATAATTAGCTATGATCCAGAGCATCAAATCAAACTGGAACAAGATCAATTGCAATGAACTATTCCATCTGCCACATGTCCCTCATTGATCCTTGTCCACAGGAAGAATTTGCATTCATTAAGAATGCCAGCAAAGACACTGACCCAGAGTCTCAAAAGCTGCTAAATACCGGGCTCCAGTTTGATTTATTGGACATCTTCCAGGCAAAAGGTAAAATCTGCTTTGAACCACTGGATGTTTCCATCAAATTTGCTCAGGCCAAATTAGCATAAATTCATTAAATTAGGGGATGGATTGGTCTTCTAGCCCATCTCCCTTTCTCAGGGAAAGATCACTTGTCTCCACACCATTCTTGACCTGTTTTTCAAGACCGTTCTTGAAGCATTGCAGTGTGGGTAAATCCATTTCTCTCCCAAGCAAAATATACTGTTGCTTCAGTAGCCTTCAAATGTGACTTCTACTTCTTTTTTACTTATTTCCCAGTTCAGAGTGTCTGACATTACATTAGGGCTGTGTTGTAGTCTAACAGAATATCACTTCTAGGGCATGATAACAAGGATGCATGTGGTGGCCTTGGCATGGGAGGTGTACATGGGGTATAGAGCCCAGTGGGATAGCACTGGATGAATAGTCCAGGCATGGGTCACCTGGCTGGGAGTCATGGGCATTGATTGCATCTGGCTAGTGATAATACAGTGGAAAAGCAGCCTGTGAGCTGGGTTTGTTGCCGGGGAGAAAATGTTGACATCCTCCAGAAGGGCACAGGAGAGAATTACAAGCAGGGACATGGATAACAAACCTGTGAGTAAACTGTATAGCTAAAGCATTTGTCAGTGTGGATTGACTCATTTTGCCCTAGTGTAGAAACTTCCAGAGTGCCGAACAACAGGGAAACAGTCTACATGTGTTTGAAAATACCCAGCAAAAAATTATTATCGGGTGTCCCAATGATCATGCTTTTCCCTTCCTATCCATTATCCTACAGAGAGGGCTTAGAGACAGACACAGAGGGTTGGGACAGTTTTTGCCATCTGTCTTGTTATGAGACATGCGACATTCTGGACCTCAAATAATTATTTGGACACCCAAAATTGAACATAGGTTTTGCCTCTGTCTGGCCAAAGCAATGCATTGATTCACTGATGTGACTGGGAATAAGACCTAGATCTCTCATGACCCCTGTATGGGATTACTCTGCTTCCAGTCTACCCACCACACCACCAAATAAAACTATTTAAAGCCAAATGTCTGTTTTTATATGGCAGTGTCCTGATGCATCTGGAGGCAGTTGCTGTAATGGATGTACCACAAACATGGAAAAAATAGATCCTCCCAAATTTATAAACTACTGTGTTTCAGTAGGCAAAATGTTATAAAATATCTCAACGGGAGTTTTGGAATCAATAGCAAAATACATCATGTAACAGTAAACACATCTAAGCTGAGTCTGATAGGTTTCTTATATTTGCTTACACAGAACTTTGTCCTGGGTATGCTGGGAAGGAGCTTTTAAGTATGCTGATCTATCTTAGTTAATTTATATTTGGATAAATACTTGCTCATTAATTCTGATAATCGCATTAAGGAGATGTATTGAAGACTGAATGGAAGGGTGGAGATGCTCTTTGGTACAATCATGCAAAGTTGTTGTTTAACCCTTTGCTACCAGCTGGTTTTCAATTGGTTTTGCTGTAACGAACAGCTTGAACCGGGTGCTAGCAACCATGCCATGTTGGCAAGTAACAGCTTTGTGCTACGGGCAGGGTTTTAATTAGAGGTGTGCTCACTTCAGTGAGTATATACAGCACTTTTGCCCAAGGCTCTAAAGAAAATGAGTATATTTCCTTGGGAAAACAACCCAAATTGTCATCTGATTGATCTATCGGGACTTGCTGTGATTAGTGTATTGTGTTCTAGGTAGGGCTGATAGTACTTATTAACATTACAGGATCCTGCTGGAATAAAGTCCCAGTTTCTAGTGGTAAACATTATCTATTAGATAAACTTTTCTGTTCCATGTCTTTGTAACAGGCTTAATTTGTTCTGCCAAATGAGAGACAAAATGAGATAGCTGTGTCTGAGAGAGATGACAGGAGAAAACACACCATTCAGTCCCTATAAGACATGTTACGGGGACAGCTTTGAGTTTAAAAATCTCTGGCAGTCATACACATCAGAGCAAGAACTTGACATTTTAATCCATCGGGGCTGGGGGTCGCTTTATGTAAGGACCGGGCAAGAATTAGAGAAAAGTGGCCCAATAAGGCCAACATCTGTGAAGAAAGCACATTTATGAGGTGTTGGCAAGGATGGGTAGTTTAGCAAGACTGGAGCTTGGTGAGAAAAGAGTTCTAAGACCAATGACTTGATGGTGCCTGGTGGACATTTCTACTCCTCTGCAGTCCCCTGTGCTGCTCGTTTTCATACTGTTCCCATCTTCTCGGATGACAAGACCATCCCTGGTATTGGATGCCGACAGTACACAGTCTTCAGCAAATTACTTTTCGGCTTTCTACATAACCAACAATGAAAAATAGGTATTTTCAGGCTGTAGTTCATCTCATCCTAATATTGCTACCTAACCCACGCTCTCACCCCAAAAGTATGTGCCTCCTCAGTGCTTGTGGGGGAGGCCAAAGATCACTAGCTACAAACTGTTCAGTACACAGCCTGGACATTAGGAAAAAATTTTTCACAGAAAGGGTCATTGGTCCCTGGCAGAGGCTGCCCAGGGAGGGGGTTGAGTCACCTTCCCTGGAGGTGTTTAAAGGACGGGTGGACGAGGTGCTGAGGGACATGGGTTAGTGTTTGATAGGAATGGTTGGACTCGATGATCCGGTGGGTCTCTTCCAACCTGGTGATTCTATGATTCTATGATTCTATGAAACTTGCTGAGATGAATCTCACAGTGAAGCCAAATAAGGGACTACATTTGTCAAAGCCTGACACACTTCCAGCTGGAGCTGATAGAAGTTACGCTTTAAGGATATGAAGTGCTCCATAAGATCAAGGGCCCACTCAAAATATAGGCATATCTTGGCATTGCTTTGTAGGTGGGCTGGTACAATGGCTCTAAAGCACATTTTTCCTCCTTGGAGAGCTGTGAAAAGAAAAATAGATTTGCTTGCAAAATATTTGGCCATAGCTGAGTGCAGTACCTTCAGATATCCATGAGGAAACAAATAGTTTTGTCATCAGAACGGAGTTTGGGTGAGCTTATGAAGTATGGAGCCACATACTAATCAGTGAGGAGACACTGGATATCTCAACTGAGCTATTACTTAATTGAACACACACCTTTCCTTGCAACTGGTGTGGCAGGGGCACTGCAGAGACAGTAGAGCATGATCCTGAAATTAAACTCTTTAAATATAAGAAGCTACCATTTGCCAAATGGGATTTTCACTTTGACCTTGCCGATCTTTTGAGTGCTTAACTTTGTAACTTCCTTAGCATTGATTTAGATTAGATACTAGGAAGAAATGTTTTCCTGTGAGGGTGGGGAGGCCCTGGCCCAGGTTGCCCAGAGAAGTTGTGACTGCCCCATCCCTGGAGGTGTTCAAGGCCAGGTTGAATGGGGCTTTGAGCAACCTGATCCAGTGGGAGGTGTCACTGCCCATGGCAGCGGGCTTGGAATTCACTGAGCTTTAAGGTCCCTTCCAACATAAACCATTCTATGATTCTGTGATTCTATTAATTTAGGGGTTTCATTATATAGGATATATATTAATTGGCTGCAAGTTATTGTTTCGTGTCTTCAATAGAAACCAGTGTTCTCCATAGTGGTAAAGCAAGACAAGACAATTTTTAATGCATAACCAAATTGCAAAGCAAACAATGTGAAAATCTCTTAAAATATTTGTTCTCTGTATGAGAAAATACTTTTTGCCGCAGCTGAATCCTGGACTCAGCATTTGCAAGGCTGTGGATTATGCACGTTTTTAGCAATCACCTTTCCATGGACACAGGTGGGATTCTGAGAGGTGCCTGCAGCAACATCTACTTTTTAATACAAGCTCCTAAATTCAAGTGGCTGATGAGGACAGGAGCTGCCTGAGGAAAGAGGAGGGCTCTTTGGAATTTCCCTTTCCATATTAATTCAATTCAGAAAATTACAGTTCTGCCCCTGGATATTTCTATGTAAGTTGCACGGCAACACTGGGATTATATTTTCCCTGTCTCTTACCCTTGTTAACCTTTATGTGTTGCTCCACCTAACTGGTCTGCATTTCCTAGTATATCCCACTGTCTTCCAGTTAGCCAAGATACAAGTGCTAGCCTATGTAGCACCACAGGTTGTATTATACCATCCTCCAGAAAAGTAGTAACAGGAAAGCAATTGAACTGTAACTTTCACAAGAAGGACATTGTCATTGACAAGAGAAAATATTTCAGGGTTTGGTTAGTTGTTTTTTGGGGAAAAAAAAAAAAGGCTGAATAAGTCTCGCATGAAATATATGTAGTGAAAAAAACAGTTTTCCATCTAATAGAAGTTTAGGAGTTTTTTGACCAGCCCAGGTTGTCCCAGCTCCTTATTCTCTTTATCCATTTTTCAAAGTCCTCCTCAGGTATCTAGCATTGAGGCTATTTAGCAGGGTTTTCATCCATCATTCCTTACAGGAAAACTTTATCCTTATTGTGTTGAGTATTCTCTGGAGGTTGTGAATCAGTTTTGTTTTCTGAGCAGACCTTTTCCCAGAAAAGCCTGGTACTGCCTACTCTTTGTAAATGCGGGTTTCTGCTCTACATGGTGATCTATGATAATTATTGCCTCTTTTCCTTGTCATGTTAGAATGAGGCAATAACCCTGAGATTGTCATTCACTTTCTCTTGGGTTGTCACC